>NC_069104.1:8155092-8469783 GCF_947172395.1 Bicyclus anynana | reverse complement strand
ATGTTTTGGAAATCTTTTAAATAGTTAAGCATCGACATAACCTAAAATTGTAAATAATGTAAGCATGAATTTAATGTATTAACTGTAGATTTCCCTTAATAAATAAATAAATAAAAAGCAAGAGTACCTTCTAGCGAGGTTGTGTGATCGAGGCGCAGCCCGCCTCACGCTGTCCTCAGTCCGAGGCGAACTCATAGCACCTTCGCTGCCTCGCGCCTTCGCCTCCTCGCTTTCCGCCTTGTCTGCCTCGGCCTCGTCGCCTTCCGCCTTATCTGCCTCAACTTCCTCGCCTTCCACCTTTTCTGCCTCCGCCTCTTCGACTTCCGCTTTCTCTGCCTCGGCCTCTTCGACTTCCGCCTTGTCTGCCTCGGCTTCGTCGCCCTCCGCCTTGTCTGCCTCGGCCTCCTCTGGCGCCTCGTCCTCCGCTTCTACCTCGACTTCGCCTTCATTGCTCTCTGCTACTGCCTCTAAATAAAGGAATCTAGATTAGCCAAGCACATTGGTGTGTGCCAATGCATATTGAATGAAAATAATTTATTTTACGAGCACAGAATAAAGAATGATCCAGAATGAGTCTTTACAAGCCGCATGGTGAAGTCGGTGAAACCCATTAAAAAAAAGGCAGGGAGGTTGTTATACCTTCCCCGTTCTCTCCGTGGTCGGGGTCGGGCGGCAGGTGAGCGTACTCGGGCACTATGGGACTCTTGAGGTCCGCCTCCGCCGCGCCCGCGTCCGCTTCCGCCTCCGCCACCGCGCCCTCTTGAGCCGGATCCTGGTTCTCTTCGTCCTCGTCTTCCGGCTCCGACTTTATATCTAATCTGAACAACATCATCATTAAAACGCATTTTTAGCTCACTGTTGAGCACGAGTCTCCTCTCAGAAGGAGGATAGGCCTTAGTCCACCACGCTGGCCCAATGCGGATTGGCAGACTTCACGCACGCAAAGAATTATGAAAGTTTTCAGATATGCAGGTTTCCACACGATTTTACAAATTAGCCCTCGACTACAATCTTACCTAATGGTAAGTGGTGATGTAATCTAAGATTGAAGCGGGCTAACTTGTTAGGAGTAGGATGAAACTTCACACCCCTTTCGGGCCATCGTACCGGAACGCTAAAACTAACCACGGCCGATGGCCACCAGTCAAAAGCCTTCCTTCACCGTTTCCATTTTAGAATCCAATTAACATCAGGTTTTAAAATCATGAATTAAAAAAAAAATGGGAATTGATGGCGGCTCGCTAGTGGATTGATATAATATAGTTTATATTAACTTACTCGTCGACATACTGTCCACAGAACTCAAAGTACTGGTCCGCCTCCTGCTTGTACAGCAAATGGCCGCGCAGTATGAAGTCGAAGTACACTCGCAGACCGTCTGCCACTTCCCGTAGTAAGTTTAACCTGGGAACACAGAATAAACAATGATACAGAATGAGTCTATACAATCAGCGTCTGCTTGACGTCCGCTTATACAAACTCTTTTCATAATTTGTATTTCAAGATTTAACATTTACAACAATTAGTGATAAAAAGCAAAGATTACCTTTTATTAATGAAGATAATACTTAAATAGGCTAAACTTATTATAAAAATAAAATATAAGGAAATATCTAATCTATATATATAAAAATCAATGCCACTTTTCGTTGTAATTCCATAACTCAAGAACGGGCTCACCTATCCAAACCAAATGCTTAGGATTTGGTCGGCATATTTAGTAGATGGTTTATGTGAAGTTTGCATAAAATCGGTCGAGCCGTTCCTCATTTGTCACATTTTTTGTAATAAATGAATTCAATAGAAACTTTTTTCACAGAAACTTTTTTGAAGTTTTGTTGACAGGACAAGCACGTTGTTATGTCATTCATGCCGTCAGTTCATTTTGGACGTGGTTCGATGAATTTATGTGTACTTTTCTAAGTTGCCGTATATGATTTCACATGGCATCATATGCGACAGCTTCTTGGGAATTTGTTTTTTTTTTGTTCTAATTTTTTTTTTCGAGTTTTAAGCGAAAACATATGTGCATACGGGAAAAATGCCACCAGCCAGACGAGCAAATATAGGTCGGCGAACGCGTAATGCAAATGATGTGGCATTACTAAGACGATCACAGACTGCAGATGAACGCGCACAAGCTAATGCATCGCAGCGTGAACGTAATGCACGCAATGGATTTGTTAACCCAGTACCTGTACTGAATCTTGCACGGCCATCACGAATACGTCGTGCTGTTTTGGCTGAAATGATGCGTGCTGCTTTTAATTACAACAGTCAGATTGATTATAGTATGTATGGATACATTGGAATGATGGACGCAATATGTCCACATTGTGATGCGGCTAACTTTCCAGGTGAAACGCCCGGCATGTGTTGTGCTAATGGCAAAGTGAGATTGCCAGCATTAGAAACTCCACCCGAACCATTGTATTCATTTATTTTTGGGACATCGCAAGCGTCGAAGCACTTTCTGAGTCATATTCAACAATACAATTCGGCATTTCAAATGACTTCTTTTGGTGCAACTAAAATTATTAGAGATAATTTTATGCCGACGTTTAAGGTAAATACTTCAACAGGATTATTCCATGTTTGTATCAATCTGAAGCATAAAGTATATTTAAAAAAAAACTGATATAAGATTTACCTAAAATTGTATACATGTTACAGATTCAGGGCCAGATTTATCATCAAGCTGGTTCGTTATTGCCATACCCCGACGCTGATCATCAATTTTTGCAAATTTATTTTATTGGTGATGAAAATCGTGAATTGGATCAACGTTGTGCAATTGTTTCGAATACAAGACGAGAAATTATTCGTGAGCTACAAAGGTTTTTCCATCAGCATAACGCATTAGTTCAATTGTTTAAAATTGCTCTCGATCGTATGCCAACTGATAATCACAAAATCGTAATAAGAGCTGATAGAACACCTTTTGGAGAGCATGCAAGGCGATTTAATGCACCAACAATTGATGAGGTTGCAATTGTAATTCTTGGTGATCAGTTTCAATCCCGTGATATTGTACTTCATCGTAGAAATGAGCAATTGCAACGTGTTTCGGAACTTCATCGTAGTTACGATGCATTACAGTACCCAATATTGCATTGGAAAGGTGACGATGGTTACCATATCAATATACCAATGATTGATCCACGAACAGGTAAATAATTGACCTATTTTTAGTGTGTTGACATTTCATTTCTACAACTTTCTAAAGTCACATTTTGTAATTATTTTCAGGTCTACATATACAGAAAAAAGTTAGTGCCATGAATTTTTATTCGTATCGATTGATGATTCGTCCACAAGAACAAAATTATATCTTAAAATGTGGTAAACTATATCATCAGTACATCGTTGATATGTATGCCAAAATAGAGACTGAACGTCTTAATTATATTCGTTTCAACCAAGCAAAATTAAGATCCGAAGAATATATTCATTTGCAAGATGCGATAGCGAATGATGCTAATGTTAATGACATCGGACGTTTAACTATATTGCCATCTTCGTATATTGGTAGCCCACGGCATATGAACGAATATGCACAAGACGCAATGTCTTATGTACGAAAATACGGTCGACCGGATCTGTTCATTACATTTACATGTAATCCGCAGTGGGATGACATCAAGAACAATTTATTTGAAGGCCAGTCGACAACTGATCGTCATGACATTACAGCACGTGTTTTTCGGCGAAAATTGAAAGCACTTATGGATTTAATTGTGAAATTACGTGTATTTGGAGAGGTGCGTTGCCATATGTACTCCATCGAATGGCAAAAAAGGGGATTGCCGCACGCACATATATTAATTTGGCTGGTAAATAAAATAACTCCGGATCAAATCGATAACGTTATATCAGGTGAAATTCCTGATCAAACTGTTGATCCTGAGTTATTTGATGTTGTCGTTAAAAACATGATACATGGTCCGTGCGGTGAACTAAATATGAATTCGCCATGTATGATTGATGGAAAGTGTTCGAAACGATACCCAAGACAATTGACTTCAGACACAATAACGGGCAATGACGGATATCCGTTGTATAGACGTAGATCACCTAATGATAATGGCAAAACGGCAACCATTAGAATGCGTAACCAGGACGTTGAAGTTGATAATCGTTGGGTGGTTCCGTATTGTCCATTATTATCGAAAATATTCAAGGCTCATATAAATGTGGAGTATTGTAATTCAGTCAAATCCATTAAATATATTTGCAAGTATGTAAATAAAGGGAGCGATATGGCTGTTTTCGGTGTAGCTGGTGATAATAGAAATGATGAAATTACTCAGTATCAACTGGGGCGCTATATTAGTAGTAATGAAGCTGTCTGGAGGATTCTGTCGTTTCCAATGCACGAAAGACATCCTGTGGTTGTTCACTTAGCTGTGCATCTTGAGAATGGCCAACGTATTTATTTTAATGAAGCAAATGCATTGGAAAGAGCAGCACACCCACCAGCGACTACGTTGACAGCTTTTTTCAAATTATGCGAAACTGATACATTTGCTAGAAATTTGTTATATTCCGAAGTGCCTCAGTACTATACATGGAATGTGTCTTCAAAAAAATTTCAAAGACGTAAACAAGGAACAGCAGTCGATGGGCATTCAGGCATTTTCAAAACAGATGCAATTGGGAGAATGTATACAGTACATCCAAACAATGCTGAGTGTTTTTATTTGCGATTGCTATTAGTTAACGTCAATGGCCCAAAATCATTTCAAGAATTAAGGACAGTCGACGGTCATTTGTGTCAAACATATCGTGAAGCATGTCAACTCTTGCATTTGTTGGAGGATGATGCACATTGGGATTCAACACTTAATGATGCATCTACGTCAGCTCATCCACAACAAATACGAATGCTATTTGCCATTATATTATCGACATGTATGCCATCAAATCCACTTGAATTATGGAACAAATATAAAAATTATATGGCAGAAGATATTTTAATTCGTATGCGTCATCATGCAAGAAATCCTGATTTGTTGATTACCTTGGAAATGTGCAACGAAGCTTTGATAATAATTGAAGATATATGTCTAACGATTGCAAATAAAGCATTAGTACAATTGGGTATGACCGCACCAAATCGTCCCATGCATGATTTGTTTGATCGTGAATTGCAACGTGAGCAGGAATTCAACTGTAATGATTTGCGTTTATTTGTACAATCGAATATAACCAAATTAAATATTCAGCAAAAACATGTATATGATACAATCATGCAAGCCGTTTCCAATAATGCAGGTGGATTATATTTTTTGGATGCACCTGGTGGCACAGGTAAAACGTTCGTTATATCATTGATTTTAGCGACTATTCGATCAGATCAGAAAATTGCACTAGCACTTGCATCTTCGGGAATTGCTGCTACATTATTAGAAGGTGGTCGGACCGCACACTCTGCATTAAAATTGCCATTGAATGTACAGGTGATTGAAACTCCAACTTGCAATATATCGAGAAATTCTGCTATGGCAAAAGTTCTGCGATTAACGTCAATTATTTTATGGGATGAGTGTACAATGGCGAATAAAAAATCACTAGAAGCATTCAATCGAACAATGCAAGATTTACGTGGTAATCAACAGCTTTTTGGTGGTGCTTTGATATTACTTTCAGGGGATTTTCGTCAAACATTGCCTGTCATTCCTCGATCAACTCCTGCTGATGAAATAAATGCCTGCTTGAAGTCATCAGTTCTTTGGAGATATCTACAAAAATTGACACTAAACATTAATATGCGTGTTCACCTACAAAATGATCCAGCTGCCCATGAGTTCTCAAAACAATTGTTAGAAATTGGTGACGGCAAAATACAAATCGACAGAACCAACGGATTGATCGCTGTACCGAACAATTTTTGTACAATTGCGCAATCGATAGATGAATTGATTGAATGTGTTTTTCCGAATATTGTTCAGAATTACAGAAATCATGATTGGTTGACAGAACGCGCCATTTTAGCACCGAAAAACATTCATGTCAATGCAATTAATTTTCAAATTCAAGCGAAACTGCCAGGCGTAGTCACGAAATATAAATCAATTGACAGTGTTATGAATCAAGATGAGGCAATGAATTATCCAATTGAATTTTTAAATTCATTGGAGCCGGCTGGTATGCCACCGCATTGCTTGAATCTGAAAGTTGGTTCTTCGATTATATTATTGCGAAATATTAATCCACCAAAACTGTGTAACGGAACAAGATTGGCAGTGAAAAAGTTATTGCCAAATTTGATTGAAGCTACGATCTTAACTGGTAAATCAAAAGGAGAAGTTGTTTTGATACCGCGTATACCTATGATTCCAACTGATATGCCTTTTGAGTTCAAACGTTTACAATATCCTGTGCGTTTATCATTTGCGATGTCCATCAACAAGGCCCAAGGTCAAACACTTCACGTTTGTGGTGTGAATTTGGAGGAACATTGTTTTTCACATGGCCAGTTATATGTTGCCTGTTCCAGAGTCGGTACCCCCAGCCGTTTGTTTATTTATGCTCAAAATGGAAAAACAAAAAATATTGTTTATCCAAATGTTTTGGATTAAGTGTGTTGTAAATAGCTAGCAATTGATTTCGATTTTAAATAAAATATTTTTTTGATTAAATAAATGAATTTGATGTTCCGATTTGTTTATTTTATTTCACTTTATACGTAGCGAAGCACGTACCGGGCCGCTAGTAAAATATATAACTAAAACTACAAAATTAAAATAAATTAGTGATTGTTTAGAAATAGTGTACCTACTGATATCGTTATCAATAAAAAAACACACCATCTTTTTTTTTAGTTTTTGTAAACAGTTTTTAAAATATTTGATAATATAAGACGCCATTTTTCTTGAATAATATTAAAAATTACTGATGCAACGCTTTATGTCGTACTGACTCAAGAATGTATAGTTGTTTCAGCACTCTAAAAACTGCATCAAATATATGTACAAAAAAAATAGTTTTTAGGACCAGTAACCAAATTACTCTTGTTTTATCGCCCTGTGCCAATTATTATTTAAAATTCATAATATCGCCGATTTCTTTGTAACTCGGTAGTATAACAATACTAAGAAGTTACAATACGGAGAACATCGCAGACTACTAGAGTTAGCTAGACAGGGTTTATGAGTATCGAGTTTTATTGTTGTCCTGTGAACAAGGCATTTTAAAATTCTAGAATCTTTGATATTGATATAGAAAAGAAACAACGCCATCTGTTGACGGATTGTGTTATCTCTTAAGTAACTAAAAGGCGCAACTCCAATCTTTATTGAAAAAGCAACAGCGTCACCTGTTGACGGATAGTGTTTTCTCTACTTATAACTAGATGGCGCTGTTTTAATACCCATATAAGTTTACCATAACGCCATCTAGTTACAACAAGTGAAAAACAATTCTTTACTAGATGGCGTTGTTTTAACAATAATTATTAACCCACTTCTCAAAGATGGAGGTTCTTTGTTCGGCTATAGTCTGTCTGTATGATTTTTTAATTCACGCGTTCATACATACAAAATTTCACGCGTTCAACAACCTACTAGTTATACGATCAATATGATAAACTATATAATTGTCTATGGTACCTGCACGAGACATCTAGCATGTCGGGTTTATGGTGTGGGTCGAGGCGCGCACGAGGCGGGTTCCACGCACCCGCTCGAGCGAACCACTTCACGAACGACTCGAGGATCTGCGCCGCGCACGGCGACGCCGGCAGCCGCGAGAGTCGCCCGCGCTTCACCACCAGGTGGTAGTCGAATGTCAACCTGTCCCTGGAATTAACGTTTAGAAATTTGTTACATACACTGGTGAGCAATAAACGTAGTTTTACAGCTAAAGAATTCTCAGTTAATGATCCCTCGACTGTATTCAGTAAAAAAAAAGAAATTATCAAACTTTTACTCATAAAAACCTCCTCCTTTTTTTGAAGTCGGTTAGAAATAATACGTACTGAATGGAGAAACTCCCTAAATGTAATGTTGGTTAAATGCTGTACGCTTTTTGACAATTGTAATATTAACCTGTCATATTAATTGTAATAATAATCTAGACAGCTTGCTGCTTCAATTGTCAGGTTACTGTTTATTTTTTTTCTTTCATTTATTTATTTGTCCTTTTTTAATTTTAACAATGTTTACAAGATACAAAATATAATATAAAACACTATTAAAAATTATAGGAAAAATTAAACATATAAAAATTATACATATTATTATAATATGTCGGCCTAAGTGATAAAATGTATTTCTCTTAATTTTTTTTTATTACAAACTAGCGGCCCGGTACGTGCTTCGCTACGTATAAAGTGAAATAAAATAAACAAATCGGAACATCAAATTCATTTATTTAATCAAAAAAATATTTTATTTAAAATCGAAATCAATTGCTAGCTATTTACAACACACTTAATCCAAAACATTTGGATAAACAATATTTTTTGTTTTTCCATTTTGAGCATAAATAAACAAACGGCTGGGGGTACCGACTCTGGAACAGGCAACATATAACTGGCCATGTGAAAAACAATGTTCCTCCAAATTCACACCACAAACGTGAAGTGTTTGACCTTGGGCCTTGTTGATGGACATCGCAAATGATAAACGCACAGGATATTGTAAACGTTTGAACTCAAAAGGCATATCAGTTGGAATCATAGGTATACGCGGTATCAAAACAACTTCTCCTTTTGATTTACCAGTTAAGATCGTAGCTTCAATCAAATTTGGCAATAACTTTTTCACTGCCAATCTTGTTCCGTTACACAGTTTTGGTGGATTAATATTTCGCAATAATATAATCGAAGAACCAACTTTCAGATTCAAGCAATGCGGTGGCATACCAGCCGGCTCCAATGAATTTAAAAATTCAATTGGATAATTCATTGCCTCATCTTGATTCATAACACTGTCAATTGATTTATATTTCGTGACTACGCCTGGCAGTTTCGCTTGAATTTGAAAATTAATTGCATTGACATGAATGTTTTTCGGTGCTAAAATGGCGCGTTCTGTCAACCAATCATGATTTCTGTAATTCTGAACAATATTCGGAAAAACACATTCAATCAATTCATCTATCGATTGCGCAATTGTACAAAAATTGTTCGGTAC
The DNA here is from genome assembly GCF_947172395.1 of Bicyclus anynana. Taxonomy (NCBI): domain Eukaryota; kingdom Metazoa; phylum Arthropoda; class Insecta; order Lepidoptera; family Nymphalidae; genus Bicyclus; species Bicyclus anynana. The sequence continues at coordinate 8,460,646 of NC_069104.1, read as the reverse complement.
AGCGATCAATCCGTTGGTTCTGTCGATTTGTATTTTGCCGTCACCAATTTCTAACAATTGTTTTGAGAACTCATGGGCAGCTGGATCATTTTGTAGGTGAACACGCATATTAATGTTTAGTGTCAATTTTTGTAGATATCTCCAAAGAACTGATGACTTCAAGCAGGCATTTATTTCATCAGCAGGAGTTGATCGAGGAATGACAGGCAATGTTTGACGAAAATCCCCTGAAAGTAATATCAAAGCACCACCAAAAAGCTGTTGATTACCACGTAAATCTTGCATTGTTCGATTGAATGCTTCTAGTGATTTTTTATTCGCCATTGTACACTCATCCCATAAAATAATTGACGTTAATCGCAGAACTTTTGCCATAGCAGAATTTCTCGATATATTGCAAGTTGGAGTTTCAATCACCTGTACATTCAATGGCAATTTTAATGCAGAGTGTGCGGTCCGACCACCTTCTAATAATGTAGCAGCAATTCCCGAAGATGCAAGTGCTAGTGCAATTTTCTGATCTGATCGAATAGTCGCTAAAATCAATGATATAACGAACGTTTTACCTGTGCCACCAGGTGCATCCAAAAAATATAATCCACCTGCATTATTGGAAACGGCTTGCATGATTGTATCATATACATGTTTTTGCTGAATATTTAATTTGGTTATATTCGATTGTACAAATAAACGCAAATCATTACAGTTGAATTCCTGCTCACGTTGCAATTCACGATCAAACAAATCATGCATGGGACGATTTGGTGCGGTCATACCCAATTGTACTAATGCTTTATTTGCAATCGTTAGACATATATCTTCAATTATTATCAAAGCTTCGTTGCACATTTCCAAGGTAATCAACAAATCAGGATTTCTTGCATGATGACGCATACGAATTAAAATATCTTCTGCCATATAATTTTTATATTTGTTCCATAATTCAAGTGGATTTGATGGCATACATGTCGATAATATAATGGCAAATAGCATTCGTATTTGTTGTGGATGAGCTGACGTAGATGCATCATTAAGTGTTGAATCCCAATGTGCATCATCCTCCAACAAATGCAAGAGTTGACATGCTTCACGATATGTTTGACACAAATGACCGTCGACTGTCCTTAATTCTTGAAATGATTTTGGGCCATTGACGTTAACTAATAGCAATCGCAAATAAAAACACTCAGCATTGTTTGGATGTACTGTATACATTCTCCCAATTGCATCTGTTTTGAAAATGCCTGAATGCCCATCGACTGCTGTTCCTTGTTTACGTCTTTGAAATTTTTTTGAAGACACATTCCATGTATAGTACTGAGGCACTTCGGAATATAACAAATTTCTAGCAAATGTATCAGTTTCGCATAATTTGAAAAAAGCTGTCAACGTAGTCGCTGGTGGGTGTGCTGCTCTTTCCAATGCATTTGCTTCATTAAAATAAATACGTTGGCCATTCTCAAGATGCACAGCTAAGTGAACAACCACAGGATGTCTTTCGTGCATTGGAAACGACAGAATCCTCCAGACAGCTTCATTACTACTAATATAGCGCCCCAGTTGATACTGAGTAATTTCATCATTTCTATTATCACCAGCTACACCGAAAACAGCCATATCGCTCCCTTTATTTACATACTTGCAAATATATTTAATGGATTTGACTGAATTACAATACTCCACATTTATATGAGCCTTGAATATTTTCGATAATAATGGACAATACGGAACCACCCAACGATTATCAACTTCAACGTCCTGGTTACGCATTCTAATGGTTGCCGTTTTGCCATTATCATTAGGTGATCTACGTCTATACAACGGATATCCGTCATTGCCCGTTATTGTGTCTGAAGTCAATTGTCTTGGGTATCGTTTCGAACACTTTCCATCAATCATACATGGCGAATTCATATTTAGTTCACCGCACGGACCATGTATCATGTTTTTAACGACAACATCAAATAACTCAGGATCAACAGTTTGATCAGGAATTTCACCTGATATAACGTTATCGATTTGATCCGGAGTTATTTTATTTACCAGCCAAATTAATATATGTGCGTGCGGCAATCCCCTTTTTTGCCATTCGATGGAGTACATATGGCAACGCACCTCTCCAAATACACGTAATTTCACAATTAAATCCATAAGTGCTTTCAATTTTCGCCGAAAAACACGTGCTGTAATGTCATGACGATCAGTTGTCGACTGGCCTTCAAATAAATTGTTCTTGATGTCATCCCACTGCGGATTACATGTAAATGTAATGAACAGATCCGGTCGACCGTATTTTCGTACATAAGACATTGCGTCTTGTGCATATTCGTTCATATGCCGTGGGCTACCAATATACGAAGATGGCAATATAGTTAAACGTCCGATGTCATTAACATTAGCATCATTCGCTATCGCATCTTGCAAATGAATATATTCTTCGGATCTTAATTTTGCTTGGTTGAAACGAATATAATTAAGACGTTCAGTCTCTATTTTGGCATACATATCAACGATGTACTGATGATATAGTTTACCACATTTTAAGATATAATTTTGTTCTTGTGGACGAATCATCAATCGATACGAATAAAAATTCATGGCACTAACTTTTTTCTGTATATGTAGACCTGAAAATAATTACAAAATGTGACTTTAGAAAGTTGTAGAAATGAAATGTCAACACACTAAAAATAGGTCAATTATTTACCTGTTCGTGGATCAATCATTGGTATATTGATATGGTAACCATCGTCACCTTTCCAATGCAATATTGGGTACTGTAATGCATCGTAACTACGATGAAGTTCCGAAACACGTTGCAATTGCTCATTTCTACGATGAAGTACAATATCACGGGATTGAAACTGATCACCAAGAATTACAATTGCAACCTCATCAATTGTTGGTGCATTAAATCGCCTTGCATGCTCTCCAAAAGGTGTTCTATCAGCTCTTATTACGATTTTGTGATTATCAGTTGGCATACGATCGAGAGCAATTTTAAACAATTGAACTAATGCGTTATGCTGATGGAAAAACCTTTGTAGCTCACGAATAATTTCTCGTCTTGTATTCGAAACAATTGCACAACGTTGATCCAATTCACGATTTTCATCACCAATAAAATAAATTTGCAAAAATTGATGATCAGCGTCGGGGTATGGCAATAACGAACCAGCTTGATGATAAATCTGGCCCTGAATCTGTAACATGTATACAATTTTAGGTAAATCTTATATCAGTTTTTTTTTAAATATACTTTATGCTTCAGATTGATACAAACATGGAATAATCCTGTTGAAGTATTTACCTTAAACGTCGGCATAAAATTATCTCTAATAATTTTAGTTGCACCAAAAGAAGTCATTTGAAATGCCGAATTGTATTGTTGAATATGACTCAGAAAGTGCTTCGACGCTTGCGATGTCCCAAAAATAAATGAATACAATGGTTCGGGTGGAGTTTCTAATGCTGGCAATCTCACTTTGCCATTAGCACAACACATGCCGGGCGTTTCACCTGGAAAGTTAGCCGCATCACAATGTGGACATATTGCGTCCATCATTCCAATGTATCCATACATACTATAATCAATCTGACTGTTGTAATTAAAAGCAGCACGCATCATTTCAGCCAAAACAGCACGACGTATTCGTGATGGCCGTGCAAGATTCAGTACAGGTACTGGGTTAACAAATCCATTGCGTGCATTACGTTCACGCTGCGATGCATTAGCTTGTGCGCGTTCATCTGCAGTCTGTGATCGTCTTAGTAATGCCACATCATTTGCATTACGCGTTCGCCGACCTATATTTGCTCGTCTGGCTGGTGGCATTTTTCCCGTATGCACATATGTTTTCGCTTAAAACTCGAAAAAAAAAATTAGAACAAAAAAAAAACAAATTCCCAAGAAGCTGTCGCATATGATGCCATGTGAAATCATATACGGCAACTTAGAAAAGTACACATAAATTCATCGAACCACGTCCAAAATGAACTGACGGCATGAATGACATAACAACGTGCTTGTCCTGTCAACAAAACTTCAAAAAAGTTTCTGTGAAAAAAGTTTCTATTGAATTCATTTATTACAAAAAATGTGACAAATGAGGAACGGCTCGACCGATTTTATGCAAACTTCACATAAACCATCTACTAAATATGCCGACCAAATCCTAAGCATTTGGTTTGGATAGGTGAGCCCGTTCTTGAGTTATGGAATTACAACGAAAAGTGGCATTGATTTTTATATATATAGATAGTATTATGTATTTTTTTAAATATTTTTTATTGATTTACTAAGAACAATGTAAAACTCCTTGTAAAACTATACTTACTACTAGCGCCATTACATGTTTTACTGTATCATCGATAGATGGCGCTTTAATAAATAAAGCAAAAGGAAGATTTTTTAAAACATTTTCTACTATATTCCTTTAATTTATCAGCAATTTAATATTTAAATTATAATAATTTTGTATTTTTAATACAATAGAATATAAATATAAAAAAATATTTACGTAATTTTATCAACTTTGGTAAAAATCTAATAAATTCCTAACTCACGCTATTGAAGTGTTTTTCATTTAGAAGTATATAAGGCTTGTGATGTGAAACCACATTGTGTCTATTGAAAGGAGAGACGGTTAGCACTCCCCTTGACAAGGATGGAACACATAAAATGGTGAAGGCACAACTTTACCACATTTTTTTTAGAGATGACAATAAAAAGAAAATATTAAATAGATCTATAGTCAATGAGCCCGTGTCAAATATCTCATTCCAGATAAAATTTTTAAAAATACATTATTATTATAGAAATATTTTGAGGTTCATAATAAGTTCATAATATGAATTTTGGTATAATGGGATGTTGGGGCAAAACATAGGATGTTGGAACAACATATTTTGACCCTAAAATAAAAATAGAAAGGGGTAAAATAGCGTTTGTATGGTAAGTCCTTCATTTTTAGAGTTACAGTTTTAAAAATTTGTTTATTATTCATTAAAAAATACGAAATATAATGTTGTAATGTAATGTTTTTGAAATTAAACTCCTAATAGGGGTAGAAAGTTTACATTGATTTCCACGCGGACGAAGTCGCGGGCGTAGGCTAGTGTATAATAAGCCTTTTTGTAGTTTACCAGTAGGAACCAGTGACAATAACCTTATTACATCAATACTAATATTATAAAGCTGAAGAGTGTGTTTGTTTATTTGGTAGAACACGCTAATATCAGGAACTACTGGTCCGATTTGAAAAACTCTTTCAGTGTTAGATAGTCCATTTATCGAGGAAGGCTATAGGCTATATATTATCCCCGTATTCCTACGGGAACGGGAACCACGCGGGTGTAACCGCGCGGCGTCAGCTAGTTAGTACATATAATTAAAAGTATTACCTGAGAGCTGATGGTAATATTATGTTAGCTCTGCCTGCATGTGAGTTGGGGGGTGAGTTGGGTTGTGTGCTGGATGCAGATCCTGAGGATGAATCTGTATCCACTGCCTCTGCTTCCGCTTCTGAAATTAACAACTTCTACATCATCAACCCATATTCGGCTGAGCTCGAGTCTCCTTTCAGAATGAGAGGGATTAGGCCAATAGTCCACCACGCTGGCCCAATGTGGATTGGCAGACTTAACACATGCAGAGAATTAAGAAAATTCTTTGGTATGCAGGTTTCCTCGTGATATTTAATTTCTTTCAAACTTTCAAGTGATATGAACTGTCACCTGTACCATCCTACGTGAATAATTAGTCATTTTGTCTCCACAAACCGTGGGTTGCATGTTAGGTCTACTGAGAAGTATATAACACAATATAAATATGTATATAAAAGTGAAACATCACTCAGCACAAAATCTCGACAACAGCTGATATTGAATTTTGACAAATATAAAATTTGGCAGGCTCATATTTTATAGGTAACAGATATACTCTTAGAATGGTTTTACAATTAAGTTCTATAGGCAAATCAAGTTCCGGGGGTTTCTTAAAATATGCTTTATTAGGTTACATACTTCTCTTTAAGATATTATATACCTCAAGAGGTGTTGGTATATGTAAGTGATCACTTAATATCAAGTTTGTTTTTGTTTGTTGGTTAATTTATTTAAAGTTATGATAGTACCATCTGGATCAGGTTGTGTGCTGCTGGACGAGCCATCATCACTGAAGCCGTGGCGTGGTCTTTTGGCTGGCCCTGAACCTGAGTTTGTACTGGTACCCTTTTTCCGTTCTCTCCTGTATAAGTATGCTCCCCTGAAAAATAAATGTAGAGTTGATATTTGCAACAATTTATAATAATATCTCAGTTGTTCTTTCTTATTCTGAGCCCAAAAAACTGCTCGACTTCAAATATTATATGCTTCACTAGAAAGATTTAAGATTAGTTTTTTTTTTATTTTGAGCAATGTCATAGTTTTAAATATTGAATTCATACTACAAAGTCATAGTTTTAAATATTGAATTATTAAATTAGATTAGATAAATTCTGCCACACAATGAAAGTGATAACTGCTGACAATCCATATGCTATGATATTTGTCTCGGAGCATAGTTTATTTAATACTAGCCGACGCTTGCGACTTTGTCCACATGAAAATTTATGTAAACTTTCAACTACCCCTACCCTACCCCTACCCCTTTTTAAATTTTCCTGTCATAAGAACCTTCTCCTGACAATTACAAACACATCAAAAAAATAAATAGTGAAATCTTTCTAGCCCTTCACGTGTGATGGCGTGACCAAGGGATATATGGATTAATTTTTATATTCATATTTAATATATCAATAGCAAAGAATTAGTAATAATTACAACTGAAGCTGTGATTTTTCAGCAAGATCTCTCTGCAACTGTCTGTTTTCTTCTGTGTCTTTTAACACAAAGTCTTCACTGACGCAGCGGTCCCATGAAGAATTCCAACCTTGAAAGTGTATCAGGTATTCAACTGTACGCCTTCCACGCTTATCCTTACTCTCTATTACTTCTAAAACCTGGAAACAGTATATTTTTCATTATATTTTTTTATAATCAACACAACTTCTGAACCATAGAATGGTTTGGATAAAATTTAAAACAGAGATAGATTATATTCTCAAATAGCAGTCAAGCAATTTGTGTCAATATTTTCATGAAAACGGGCACTATGCGAGTAAAATCACGGGACACAGCTCCTTGTGAAATAAATTACATTTTTATTTCTGTGTAAGGTTTTTGAATAGCTTATATAGGAATAATGCATAATGAAATTTTGTAAACAGACCAACCTTAGAGTCATACAAAACTTTGGCTTTAGTAGGATCAGGTTCATAACATAACACACGTTCTCCTTCGCTAAACTTATAGCGTACGCCTCTCGTAGAAACCATAACTTTCGCTTAGCTTGACGATTGAGTATTTATATATACTACGAAACACTAACAGAGTCGTTAATAACACAATGTACATCACCGGACCGGCGACATGACTTTGAATTAATATAAAAAAACATGACAAAATGAACTTGAGACACACCCCGTATGTTAAATGAGTTAAAACAAGATAATCAATGGAAAATTATTGGGAAATATGTGGTATTTAATTACAAGCCAAGATTTTTACTGTCGACTTCATATTCGTGAATAATTTTGTATTAATAAATTACGCTGTGCATCCAATCGAAGTACGCAAATTTGACAAATCTCAATTCTCCGCGTAAACAAATCAGACAGATAAAGCAAACTCAAGTTGACACATGACATTGATATTGATGGTGATTGATAGATAAAAAATATCGTTCAAAAATATATTATGTTTTTGGCAAATTAAACTCGCAAAAAATCTCGTGAGTCAGTTTAATATTACATTTTATTGTATACAGCTTTTAGTGAAGCTTACCTTTTAACGAAAAAAACCAAGTTCCCAAAAAAAAAATGTATTCCTACTTATTAAAGGTAGCAGCATTTTCAATTTCTGAATTCTCAAATAATAAAAACGTTTCTAGCACAGATAAAAGAATAACAGACAGATAGAGCTCACGGAAGACGACGGTGTCGTATCCGTTTCAAATACAAAATTGAAAAACGAATACATTCTCAAGTCAGTACGACACAAAGCGTCGCGTCGCATCAGTATTACCTACTTTTCAAGATAAAATATGGTGGTCAAATTTGAGATGATGGAGTTTTTTTTGTTGGTATGTATTGAATATTATTTAATTTACGTAATTGTTGTTAGTGTTAAATTTTTAAATACAAAAAAGTTGGTTTAAGGGGATGTCAAGGAGACGGTTTTTTATGGGTTTCACCGGCTTCAACACGTTGCTTGTAAAGACTCAACTGGACATTCTTTATTCTGTGGTTGCTAGTAATTACCTGATTTAAGTGTGATATTTTCTTATTAACTATGTACTGTTTTATTCATAAAGTAAGAGTAAGTACGTTTTTGTTATCAATATGAATAACCTGCTGATTGCTAAATGCTAAAACGGCTCCTTAATATAAATACTCTGCTTAAGACTGCTTGAAAGCTTTTAAATTTGCATTGCTTAGCTTACTTATCAAAAGGTCTGACTAGTTACTATTTTAGCCAAGGCGTACTTAACACAGACTCATGGATCAAATTGCGCAAGCGGTTGGCCTGTGTGGTGTCCCAGTCCAACGTCGTGGGAACGAGACAAATATCAAGGCCTAATCTTGACATACTCAGTACAATATGGACGTACTTAGAAGCTTTATACTCGTGTAAATGATATTAGGTATACTTTTAGTAATTAGCTGGTAAATATCATTTATATATTTTTTATTTTCTAGATGAAATTGAAATAATGATGTATCTCGTATCTCGCTTTGCTTGCCTACTTCAAAATAATTAATGAAAAATCTTGCCAATTGACCTCTCGATTTCAAGCTCGAGTCAATTTCGAATTTCATATTTTCTAAGTTTGCTTAGGTGGCTCAGGTTTGGTCTTGTAGTAAGCATCGGACGTGGCTAGTTACCACTCTACCGGCAAAAACGTATCGCTAAGCGGTTCATCGCGCGCCGTTCGACAAGCGGCATCAATATCGTAGTTTTCGCGTTACGGTCGAAATGGTTAGGGGTAGGTATGGGTATTGGGTAAATCTTTTCAAAGTTAGAACGTTACCATCAAAGGCTGCATCGTCATAGTCAAGGGTTAACTTAATTGAATAGAAAATGACCTCACTGCTTTTTTATACGTACATGGACGCTTGAATAAAAATATAAACCGTCGAATTGAGAAATCGCCTCCTTTTTTGAAGTCGGTTAAATTAAAATAAAATTAAGTATCAGTAAAAAATAATTTATTTCACTTATAATCTAATGAGTCGATCCACAACACGATCATATCACTAGTTCAATTATTTGGCATTATTCAGTGGTGGTAGATTGGTGCAGAGTAGGCCAGTGGTGCGGCGAACTTGGCAACGGGGGCAGCGTGTACCACGGGGGCAGCGGCGTATCCTATGGGGGCGACTTTAGCGATGGGGGCGGCGTACGCCACTGGGGCAGCCTTAACAGCGAGGGGTTCTCTGTGGACGACCGCGTTGAATCCATTGTGGGGGTCAGCGGTGTATTCAACAGTGCGCTTGACACCATCGGGGTCGACGACGGAGTACGAGCCCTGTACGATGTCGCCATCACGAGTCTCGTGCTGAGTCTTGGAGTCGCCGGTGAGTCCGTCTTGGACGTCGTAGGCGAAGCTGTACTGTGGGTGGGGGTCGTATTCCTCGACGCGGGGCGCGACGGCGGCGTATTTGGCGATGGGAGCCGCGTAGGCTACTGGGGCTGCGTGGTAGGCCGGGGCCGCGGCGTAGGCGGCGTAGGGACTGGCTGGGAGCAGACCAGCACTGGCGGCCGCCACGAAGCAGGCAAGAACAACGAACTGAAATAACAAGAAATTTTATATAATCTCGTCTATTTTAATTTAATTTAATTTTCCCTAACAGTGTTATTTGTCTAACATTGTTTTTCTATTACAACCTTACGAAACTTCTGAACGATAATTATATATACCTACTATTAAGAGAGTAGAAATCAAAATTCTTTTAATGAAATTACCAAATTAACATGACCCAAAATGGGTCAATAAAAGAAGAGACGTAGAACACTAAACACTAATTTTCTATTTTCATTTATCTTCGGGACTACTTATGCACTTTTCATGGAGTTTTCACAGGCAGCAGCTTAAGCAAAAAAAGTTTCCCCAATTCCGAGCAGTTTTGTCGTAAAAAATTATGCAGAACTTTTTAGAAAAGTTACTCGTATACAGTTTAAAAAATCTCTGTTCAATATATTTTGTAAGCACTATTAATTTATTACGTGGAATGTTAGTTAAAACTATGGTGTTTTCAACTACTGATAGTTTAGACTACGAAAATGTACAGTAATTGCCAAAATGAAGCTTTAACTTAAGAAAAAGCTATGAAAATTTTGTTGACTTGCTGACCTAATTCTATAGTTTGAAATTGGGACAAAACTCCGATAGACGTAGCGAGATATTAAAATGATAATACCTTGTACACCATTGTGTCGGTTTGATGAGAGGATGTGGAATGATGCTGATGGCTAGTGCATAGAGCTTTTATATTAAAAGCGGGGGTTCACCCTTTCACTCAGTGGACTTGCATCGTGACGTCGAGTGACCTTGACGTCGCGCCCTAGGGGCGACATACGTGTCACTGCCCCGAAAATGTACAACTTGAATTTGATATTTGGATTCAAAAAATTAAGAATCCATTTATTTTAAGTAGGCTCAGTTTACAAGCTTTTATATTCATTTATTTATTCATATTATATTTTATAAAATTTTACAATATTATTAAAACTACGTACCTACCTATAAAATTAACTACATATTATAAAAATAAAAAAGGAAATATACTAAATTTAAATTATATCTAAAGACTCGGGCGTCGTAGAATTCGTCCGAATCGATGTTATATTCTAAATTAAATCATGTTAATTCGCATATATACGCGAGTGAAACTGCAGGGCAGAGGTAAATCAAAATAGAATTATACTAGCATTTGAATGTTGCATTTATTAACCAGGTAGGGACTCTATTGGTAAAGAAGTGTCTAGCAAATTGACAAAGGCTAATATCCTGATTCTGGCATTCTGGCAGTGATAGTTATAACTTCTTATGACTAAATAGCTAATGTAACACTATAAAGTAAAGCATTTGGTTTATGACCACTTATCTATTCAGTTTCTTTCTCACAAGACTTGATAACAATCGTTAGCGCCTTTAATATATCATTTATCTCGATAGTTCGTCCGTTCGACAGCTCACGAGGTCGTATGGTAATATAATAAGTGATTGAACTGATAACCTAATGATTTTAAGTCAGCCGTGACCCTGGTTTAAAAAGAAAACTCACACGCGCTACGTATTTCTTACAATAATAATATCAGCTTCGAAGTCTTCCAAGAAGTAAGAAGTTAATCTGTAAACCTTTTTCGTACTTTTCAAGTCACAAAAGACAACCATAATGATTTTATACCGTGAAAGCTGACAGGGAAAAATATACTTGAATGTTGACAAAGAAAAAGCTCACGAGATTGTCGCTTTGTGGAGTGATCAGTCAGCAATTATTATTGTTCCGATAGTCGTTTTAGTCAATGGTCGTATACCGACATTGGAGTAACACGCTTGACTGTTGGATCAATCGTTGAGACGGCGCGTATTGTGAAAAGATTCCTCACACTTTAGTCCAGTTGTAATCAAAATCCCTGCAAAACAATTTTGATAAAAAAAGAAGAAAAATGATGAAATGTATTAGTGTCAACACCTCTAGTAAAGACATTGATCTAATGCCAATGCTGACCTAGCATATTACTTTAAAAACCGGTATACTGGGAAACATGAATTATGTATTATACCTACATACATCAGTTATGTAATAAGACGCATTAGAACATTTTCTATCTACTTAAGTCTTTATTTATTGACTTCGTTTAAATCGATATTTAGTACCTGCTTACTCTAACTTTATTTCAAAATACGAAGGTCCGAGAGAAGCATGAGGTGATTCAAATCCTGAGCCGCACTTGGAAAATTATACCTAATATGATTTATCTGCTAGGAAACTTTCTTTAGAGTTGGGACGTTTGAACCCTGCATATACTTACTGTACTCTTTGCCTGCACCCCTTGACCGAATAGTGCAATAGTTGAGGATCACCTGATCTACTCAGAGCTGTGGAACGGCAAGTGGAAATAAAAACTGTCTGTTCTTATGGTATAAATAAGGATGTGGAGAAGAGGCGTTGGTTGGGTAACTGTAACATAGACTCCACTTATCAGGAGTCGTTAGCAAAAAAAAAACGACCTGAATAGAGTTCTTAGTTCAGCAGAATACCTTTAATTTTGGAAACAAGCGGAAGGCAAGATCTAGACAATCGCTATAAAAATCTTAAAGCCAGACCACCCTCCAATATCATCATAATTAATTCAACACGAAAAATAGAAGTGGCAGGGAGGTATTTTTACCAAGAACGGATTTTGCGATAGGGCCGGATTAAAGAGGTCTAAGGGCGGACGAAGTCGCGGGCGTCCGCTAGTCACGTATTAATGTTGACGGTAGGTACCCTAACATGTCCTCTCTGCGTCAGAACATTGCGCGCAGAGATAGGGCACAAAAGTCACATGTAGGCACATGATCGAAGCCATCGTAAGACTTAACAGAGATTTCTGTCGCTGTTGCCGAGCCTGGCAAAGATGTGATGATGAGCTGGGATCGAATCCTATACGGTATACCTTTCATTTTCAGTTTAGCTCCCTAATCAAGATAACAAAACTCCTGAACCAAGTTAATAAGGCAAAAGGAACGATTATTGTTTTTTTTTGTTTACAAATTAATAGATAGATTGCAACTAATGTCTGCACCAGAGGTTCCCAAACTTATATATCTCATACACCACTTTCTAATTTAACTGTTTACGGTGGACCCCCTGTATAATTATATCAAAAACTTGCCAAAAAATGTGATTAGATTCATTTATGGAAATTTGCGTTTTTTCGAACTAACAGCCACCACGAAATAACAGTTAAAATATATATAATGACAATTGATTAATCAAGTCAATTAATTAATTGATTGTGTGTGTTGATGCTAAAAAGTCACTACAATTTTTCAGGCAAAAAGTTATTTCAGCCAACTTTTTTTTTTAATATGACCAATATTCCCATTCCCCTCCAACTAGTCGGGAAAGGCTGTATTAGGAGTGGGTACGACAATAGACCAATGGGGTAGGGATGGAATCCAATCATCCCCTCGGTAATGAGACCGACCGCTCTTACCGTTGAGGCTAACTTTAATTTTTAAACTCACAGCACAAGGAACCAATCAATTCACAAATAATAATTATTGTGAATTGATTGATTATTAATCGTGAACCCCAATTTTTGTGTCACGTCAACGTAGACCCTTGGGGATGCACCTGGACTACTTTGGGAATCAATGGTCTAGACCATTTTGAGCGCGATTGCGAAGTCTGAAGCCAAGCGCGTGTGAGATCATAAGCACAAAAGCAAAGCTCACTGAACTTATTATATGCCATTTAACACGGGGCATGACACACTTCGTTACCATAATGATGTTAGATAAATACTAAGTACGTTCCACTTGTAACCGGTTTAGGATCGACGGCCTTTATGGCGCAGTGGTTGGAAAAAAACTTTCTAGTATATAAGAGGTTTGATATACTTTCGGAAAATGCAGAAGTCATCGTTTTTCAGTAAGAACAATTATACACACATACATCATTTTTTCTTTCTTTCTTCTTTCTATATAGATATTTGAACCTATGACCTCATAATGCGAAGACGCATGGGCTTAAACACTGGACTACTGAAGCAGTTTTAATAGTAGTGTTTATTAAGTGATTGGCCTCTATTAAAGTTCAGGATTTCATCATAGCGGACATTAATATTTCAGCCCTGCCCAAGACTTGAACCCACGACCTCATAATGCGAAGCGGCATATTCTAACCACTGGACTAACGGGGCAGTTTTAATAATAGTAATTCATTGTAATGATTAACGATTGGAGTTCAAATTTCAACAAGGCTGATATTAATATTTCAGATCGACGCAGGCTCGAACCAACGACCTCACAATCCGAAGCGGCATATACTAACCACTGGACTAACGGGGCAGTTTTAATAATAGTAATTCATTGTAATGATTAACGATTGGAGTTCAAATTTCAACAAGGTTGATACTAATATTTCAGATCGACGCAAACTCGAACCCACGACCTCATAATGTTAAGCGGCATATTCAAACCACTGGATTAACGGGGCAGTTTTAATAATAGTAATTCATTGTAATGACAAACGATTGGCTTCTATTAAAATTCAGGATTTCATCATGGCTGACATTAATATTTCAGCCCTGCCCAAGACTCGAATCTATGACCTTATATTGCGAAACGGCATATACTAACCACTGAACCAACGGGACAGTTTTAATAATAGTAATTCATTGTAATGACAAACGATTGGCCTCTATTAAAGTTCAGGATTTCATCATGGCTGACATTAATATTTCAGCCCTGCCCAAGACTTGAACTCACGATCTCATAATGCGAAGTGGCATATACTAACCACTGGACCAACGGGGCAGTTTTAATAATAGTAATTCATTGTAATGACAAACGATTGGCCTCTATTAAAGTTCAGGATTTCATCATGGCTGACATTAATATTTCAGCCCTGCCCAAGACTTGAACTCACGATCTCATAATGCGAAGTGGCATATACTAACCACTGGACCAACGGGGCAGTTTTAATAATAGTAATTCATTGTAATGACAAACGATTGGCCTCTATTAAAGTTCAGGATTTCATCATGGCTGACATTAATATTTCAGCGGCGCTGTGGACGCATTTTGCAAGTTATTCACCTATACAATGCATATCTCTACAATTTAGCGCAAGGTCTGTGTTTATGTGTCATTGCTTCTACTGACCACTTAGTGGAATAAATTTCTTTGGAGGAAAATAGTTGCATATCCATTGAATTGAGTGCCTATGTACACCATGTATGTATTACATACCCTACTAATATTATAAACTTTTGTTTCGAAAGTTTGCTACTCTATAACGCCGCTACTACAAAAACGATTTCGCTGGAATTTGGAATAGAAATAGATTTTACTCTGGATTAATACATAGGCTACTTTTGTTCCTAGAAAAATTCACGGTTCCCGGTGAAACTAAAATCCACGCGGACGAAGTCACGGGCGTCCGCTAGTAAGTACATAAATAAAAATATACATTAAATGCTTATATTCCACTTACAATTTGCAGATAAATTGTATATTTAATTAATTATTATTACCTGCAAATTCACTCATTCTTAGAAAATAGAGCTTTGGATTAGAAAATGTTGGGTAATAGTCCAGGGCCGGACTATGAAATACCGAGCTTTTCATTCTATAAAGAACTTTTTAGTAAAAAAAATCTTATTCTAGAATTAGAAAGTTGGAGGTATTACTGTAAGCAACCTCAGGTGCCGAAGAATACATCAAGTGATAGTTTAACGATATTAACCCTAAGCAATGATATTAAATACTGTTAGATGTGTTACTAGGTCACGAAAAATGAGGCGCTCAAAAGAGGAAATTTCTACATCTCAATGTTAGTTGTGGTCAACTACGAACGTTATTTAAACAAATACTACCTAAATATCGTCTACTATGTCAAGTTGTGTGTCCAGGAAGTGTAAAAACTACATATACATAAATAAATAATGGATAAAAGACAAAATTGTGCATGTGTGCGTTCAGTTTTGTAGCCTATTAGTCGGATCGCTTTTTGCGGTGATTTTGTAGGGACGTAACCGATCTATAGTTTAAAATGATTATTGCCACAACCCATTTTGCAGAGACATGGTTGAATCTAAATTCCATATCCTCTTTCCTGTAAGAAGGGACGCCTGGGCCTATAGCCATGTGACTCGTCTCTTTCTACGATCGCAGACGTTTCGAAAATTAAAAAATGTATGGAAATGACATTCGTTATCAACAGATCACGTGATCAAGTTATCGATCGAAACTGTAATACTCATACATTTTTCTAGTTTTGGAAGCGTTAGCGTTTGAAGAGTAAGAGAATCGACTACACGTAGCCACATAGCTACAGGCCCGGGTCCTGTAGCTATGTGGCACGTCCGCCGGGTGTAGTAAGCAGTTAAAATCATCATCATCTTCATTATCAGCCTAATGGACGTCCACTGCTGGACATAGGCCACAATGGTCTCGAGCCGCCAGCATCCAGCGGCTCCCTGCAACCCGCTTGATATATCAAGCGGGTTGCATTTTTAACTGTCCCACTAGGTGGCCTCGATCCACCTAGTGGGACAGTTAAAATAGGCCGATAAAAATAAATAACAAAATGTTGTTAATTTAAAACAAAAGCTGTGACTAGCAAGTTCAACTTTATCACAGTATAGACAATAAACAATGATTAAATATGACAATAATAAATTTGCAACGTCAGCCGAATATAGCTATGATTGAATGATTCGGACCATGCCTCCGTAAGTCCGTAGATATCATTAGAAACAATACGGGGCATAACCTTGACACTTGTCTGCGGGTACATAAATCTTGTACAGAGAAAATGTTTCTTATACCCGTAGAACCAATTACAGTAATTTATCTCAGAATCTGATATTGTTACACTGAGTAGAACTAAAAGAGCTAACTTTATAGCTCTAGAGTCGTTTTTTTTTCTTTTCATGGGATATTCGAATAATACAAATAAAAAAATCACCTTGACTAAAAAAATCACAAAAAATGTACTAATGTACTACCTACTTACATTAGTAGATTTTTTGTAAATACACTCCTGTTGAAGATAAATATAGTTTCAGTTGAAACTTTTTTTGAAATGAAAAAGGTTCTAGTTTTGCAAGTAAGAGTTTTTTTTATTCTTTACAGTTAGCTTGTTAGTAAGCTGATGGTAAGTGATTATGCAATTGCAATCTAAGATGGAAGCGAACTAGTAAGGAGGAGGATGAAAATCACAGCCTTTTCGGTTTCTACCCGACATCGTACCGGGACGAAACCCGACCGACCGACGAAAAAAGACCGAAGCCTCCCACCAACCAGATCTGTACCAATTAAGAAAACCTCAATCGGTCCAGCCGGGGATTGAACCCAGGACCTCCGTCTTGTAAGTCCACCATAAGTAGAAGTTTGAGTGTTGTAATTATAACTTGTACTGGCTGCATTATAGTCTAGCAAGTTCGTTGATGACACTCCCATGATATGCGGGCGTCGGGGGGAAAGACTGCGTGGGTGTGAAATCGTGCGTGAGGGGAAGTGACGTGCATCATTCGTGGGTTTTTCATTCATCGCTACACGCCCCCTGCCCCGCGCGGACCATCGGGGGTGTTACGAACAAAGTTGCCAAGCTATAACAAAGTGACCTCTGCGACATACCCAACGAACGCCACGGCCAAACAAGAACATAATAGGTCTAATCTTTATCTTACATTCACACAATTTGGATTGTCAGCACAAATACTTATATTATACTCAATCTTATCTAAATTTTTCGTCAACCTCTAGCACAGCCTTAATACCTACCGTGGTAAAATACTTAAGGGGGCGAAGGTGCTACTCGTTTGTACAGAATATAACTTGCTTAAGCCACTGTATACAACTGCTTAAGCTAGCTAGCGCTTCGAACTATTTAACATGCGACGATCATAACATTATAATTATTATTGGCGGTATTCTGTAACGATATTTTTTACAACTTGCCAGTAGGCTCGAGTCTAGGATTCGTCTGTATCTCTCACTTTCTTACTCGTATACAGAGAATACGAATTTTAGACACTCCTTCACCGTTTGAGACACGTGATTTTTAGTTTCTTAACACACAACTGAAAAGTTGGAGGTGCAGGCCCCGCACCGGATTCGAACCCACACCCTCCGGAATCGGAGCCAGAGGCCGTATCCACTGGGCTATCACGGCTATCTATGTTATTGTTTTGATATTTCTTAATATGCGTACCCACACCCTCCGGAATCGGGAGCAGAGGTAATATCCACTGGGCTATCACGACTCAGTTTAGGTATACTCTATAAAGATGAAAACATTATTCACGGCAGAATAAGTACTGAATTAATGTATTTACGTAAAAAGTACAACGCGCAATAAATCTTATGATCTAGTTCACGTACACTACGAGTATGTTTCGCAATAAGGGCTGGTCGCAATGATTATTCCAGACAACATCTAACTTACATAAAGCGTCTCATTTTATTCTGCACTAGCGATGCCCGCGACTTCGTCCGCGTGGAATTCGATGTACACTTTCAACTATTGCTAATAAATAATCCACTAATCATTTAACAAAATCATAACTAAAAACATGAACGATTTATATTAAAAATAACTTTTAAAAAATCTCAAATTATGTTATTTTTTTACATACCCCCTACAACCTCACAAACATGACTTATTTATGATATTAGTTTAGATAGTAAACATCTTAAAGATGTACGAAAGGCGTTGTTAAAAAAATCGCTTTTTCAAGGAATTAAGCCTTCCTTGAAAACGCGCAGAGAAAACTGCATTACTATCCAAATAATATAATTATTATCTATTCTTACATTTTTATTTTATTTTTTACAAGTTAGCCCTTGACTACAATTTCACCTGATGGTAAGTGATGATGCAGTCTAAGATGGAAGCGGGCTCACTTGGTAGGAGAAGGATGAAAATACACACCCCTTTCAGTTTCTACACGGCATCGTACCGGAACGCTAATTCGCTTGGCGGTACGTCTTTGTCGGTAGGGTGGTAACTAGCCACAGCCAAAGCCTCCCACCAGCCAGACCTGGACCAAATAAGAAAACCTCAATCTGCCAAGCCGGGGATCGAACCCAGGACTTCGGTTTTGTAATTCCACCGCGCGTACCACTGCGCCACGACGGCCGTCAAAATTATAGATTACTTGTAATGTTGTCAATTAAAACAGTAAAGGTTACAACTTAATAACTCAACGAGGTTAGTTCACTAAGTTAACTGTAGGCCTTATAACATATGCGTAACTGAACACGCTCAAATATTCCATTTAAGCGCCTAAGTTAAGTGTAAAAGGTCGGCTTAAAGTCAATATTGAAAACAAAATCCAATTTATCCGATACTCGGGTGAATGCAGGACATGGCGGAATTGCATCAGCTGGATCGTATTTATCGACTGCGAAAACTGAGGTGGAATATAGATCATATAGTGTCAGTTTTGTGTCCTTGCGTACACTATAAAAATATTGATAACAAAATCCAATTTATCCGACACTCGAGTGTATGCAGGACATGGCGGAATTGCATCAGCTGGATCGTATTTATCGACTGCGAAAACTGTGGTAAACTAATGATTTTAAACTTATTTCGTGGTTGTTCATTATGAATGTTATTTAAACGGGTACATACCATGATTAAACGACGAGATTTTTTTTGTCGATATTTCGACCCAGTTTCATGGATCGTGGTCACGACGGGACTGAAGTTGCGAGATGAGAAGTGAAGTCAGCTGTTAGGGGCAGAATCGATCTACCCTCTGCCCCTAACAGCTGACTTCACTTCTCATCTTGCAATAAAAATCTCGTCGTTTTATTGTGGTAAACTATATTCGTAGGTCATATAGTGTCAGTATTCTGCCCTTGTGTACAGTTTCAAAATAGTTATTTAATATGTATTTCATTTCCTTATTTTATGAAATTTATATTATTATTTAGGGTATTTATTTTTATACTCATAAAATATAATGCTATCTGACATACTATCAACCTCCAGTCGGAAGTACTAAAGATACTAGTTAATGGTGATATTGTGATACAGATATATTTAGCAAAGATTTTTGGAATACAGGTTATTGAGACAAGACTATAATATATATATAGTATAGAGTATAAAACTTAAAATAGTCAAAGTTTCTCACTCAGACAAAATTGCTGCCATCTCCTAGTTTTAATAAATATCTGAGGAGGATTTCAAAATATTTCGCAGTACCGGAAATGATAAAATTATTAACATTATGACATGATAAAAGACATTTCTTAATGTGTAGCAGGAAGATTTAGTACTGTTTCTCAAATAGGGATGTTACACAACACGGACACTATTATAAACAGCATACTAATGATGCAAATGCTATAAAAATACGTGGTCAATATAGAGACGACAATGATTTATAATTTATTAGCTGACGCCGTGCAGTTTCACCTGCGTGGTTCTCGCTGACGTAGGAATACGGGGATAATATGTAGCCTATAGCCTTCCTCGATAAATGGGCTATCTAACACTGAAATCATTTTTCAAATTGGACTAGTTGATCCTGAGATTAGCGCGTTCAACCAAACAAACAAACTCTTCAGCTTTATAATATTAAGTATAGATTAGGTTCATAATTTTTGAAAGCTCAGACTCATCACCGAGGGATGGCGGTACGATTAGTTGGACTATTGTCGTACCCACTCCTAATACAGTCTTTCCCGACTAGTTGGAGGGGAACGGGAGTATTAGCCATATTTAAGAAATATGGCAAATATTCTTAAAATAGTTTTCTTGCATATACTCCATGAGAATGGAACCTACCTTAATTGAGGTCTTGTGTATTCAACATCATGCAAATTGCAAATTATATACGTTCATCTGTTGCGCTCGAATAAATTCGAAAATTCCCTCTTAAGCTCCATTACGCATATTTTTAAACATTTTCATAATAGCCATAACCGCCATAACAGCCGATGGACGTCCACTGCAGGACATAGGCCTTTTTTAATTACTTCTAAAACATCACGATCATGGCCCGCCTGCATCCAGCGAATCCCTGCGACTCGCTTGATATCGTCAGTCCACCTAGTAGGGGTAGACCAACACTGCGCTTTCCGGTTCGGGGTCGCCGTTCCAGCACCTTGGGAACCCAACGACCATCAGCTCTTCGAGCTTTGTGGCCTGCCCATTGCCACTACAGCTTTGCGGATCGCTGAGCTACGTCAGTGATTTTGGTTCCTCTGCGGATCTTCTCATTTCTGATTTGATCACGCAGAGAAACTCCAAGCGTAGCTCGCCCCATCGCCCGCTGAGTGACATTGACCCTTTTAATAAGGTTCATAAGTTAAAATCTAATTAAATCCTCAATGGATTGGCTATCAATGTACGGCGTTTATACATATATGGGTTGGAGCTTTCTAAAGAGGCCATTTGTCTAATAAGTTCATTTATATGTAGGTACTCGTAAATGTGTGAACCCGTTCTAAGAATATGCTGACATTATGTTCCTTGCACACACTATATAATACTCGTTGCAAGCTTACCTTCACATTATCAGCACACTATATATAATATTATGTATTTATGCATAGGTATTTAACTTAATAGTAAATTGTTGCAATTTGTAACAAGCAGCAATTTTAAACGACAAGATTTATTTTACGATGTCAATCTTTATTAAGTGTATTTGACGATGTCTGAATTTATAACGTTTTTTTCTGTTTTTCAATTCCAAGCTCGGCTTCATATTGATAAGGTCAGTACCTCACGGAGGAAAATCCTGAACTTTAGGATTTCTTTGTGACTATACACCTCAGTAAGTTTACCTCAGGTATGTAACTAGAGTATACTGTACATACAAATAGTACAAAATTGAACATTTATTCTTCAATACGAGTTCGTTAATGCTCTCATTACAATAGTCTAGTTAAGACTCATTACTGTTCAGGGTAAGCAGTGCTTTTTTGCAACTATGAAACGCACACCACTATATGAGGTTCCATAAACGACTAACGAACTAGAAAAGATTTCAACGCGTGTAGAGCTCGCGTTGAGATCAATTTAGAGCCTTTAAATTGATAGTTATCAGCGGCAAAGAGTCTATACAGGCCGATTCCCGCCGGGTTACCTTTTAAAAATCCTTAATTGTATGTATATACATACAATTAAGGATTTTTATACGAAGTTTGTATCAAGCGGTATGGATTTCCTTTTCTTTGGGACGACTTACCTTTGCAAAATTCTATCCTTCGCCACTGATAGTTATAGATAGTTAGTAAATGGATAGTAACTGCTGAAAAGGCTGATAGTTATGATTCTCAACTGAGTCAACAAGGTCGTCACAAGTAGCAGTAATACAGCGACTCAGACATTGTGAGTG
The DNA here is from genome assembly GCF_947172395.1 of Bicyclus anynana. NCBI lineage: Eukaryota > Metazoa > Arthropoda > Insecta > Lepidoptera > Nymphalidae > Bicyclus > Bicyclus anynana. The sequence goes on along the minus strand of NC_069104.1, from coordinate 8,438,464 downwards.
AGGCGTCGCAATATTGCGCAACATCTGGCAGCCTTGCGAAGGACGCGACGAAAATACCCGCGCGTGCTTCTACACGGTTTGGTCGCTAATAGCCCAGGCCAGGCACGGCCAGGGTTGATTGATGTACGCGTATATTGTTTAGGTCAGATTAGATGCGGAATTACGTGTGTTTTCCAAGTGGGGACAATTTCCTTGTACTCCCTACAAGGAAATTGTCCCCGAAGTCTCCCCACAAGAAGGCAACCCGGGAACATGCAAAGAGCAAGTACCGGGTTCGCTCTCCCTAGATTCGGCCTAAATTACCGAGAGGTTAGAAGGGCCATGGAAGGTGGTGGGTTGACACCTGAGGACAATTTCCTGCTATTTCATATAGGCATATTTAAACTGAAGAAAAAAAAGAAGAGGAAATACTTTATTGCACACAAAAATACAAAAATAAATAAAAACATTAAAAATAAATAATTTGAACTAAGAATGTTGCTATAAGCAATCTCTACCAGGCAACCCCTGACGAGAGGACTTGCGAAGAAAGAGCAATATATTGATTTAAGGAGGTAAATTTTGTGAGGTCGTAGAAAGTAATTTTTGGATATAAGAAAGAAAGTTATATTTTCACCGAGTAACGTAGGCTATATTTTACCCAAAGTATTCTTACAGGAACAAGAACTACAGGTACAAGGAATTAGAACAAAGCTCATACTTCTACATATGTATTCTGTGCTCCAAATCTCCTATGTTATTAATGTTCGGATCCCAAGGTGCTGGAATGGCGACCTTACACTAAAAAACGCAATGTTGGTTAACCCTCCACCAGGTGTACTGACGGCATCAAGTGAGTCGCAGGGATTTCTTAGGAAGATATGATGATGATGATGACGACGCCATTAAAACAGCATAATGGTGATTTATTTGATGAAAGAACTTAAACTTTCGAACGGAAGCTCCGGCTTTGACGGCTGACTGCTGATGACCGTTTCGAATGACGCTATAACATTTCACAAGAGTGATTCACGGCGCAATGTAGACGAGTTTTGAATAGTGACCGCTATCAGCAAGAGTGACAACATTTAAACTGGAGCACTTGTACTATTAGAAAAATATAGGTACGTTTATCGCAATGACATTTAAAGTTTATCGCGCACTGCCGCAGGAGACGCATACAACCTATATTCAATACTAGCTCTACCCTACTGCTTCACCCGCGTCATTCTATTCAATGTCAATCATTTCTGTGAGAATATCGGGATAAAAAGTAACACTTGACACATATGTGCCAAATTCCACAAAGACCCGTTCAGATGTTGAGTGATAATTATGTATTAAATATCAAAAAATAGTCTTCTGTTTTTGATTCAGAAACTAATATTTGAAACTATCCAGTTAATAGTAAATTGCGCAATTTTCTTAACTTTTATTCGATAAGTTATACTACTACTGCAAAGTTTTAGTAAATATAAAAAGGTAAGATGAAATCGATGAAGCCATTTTTAGTTATGGCGTAACCAAGAGAAATGGTGATTCTATTTTAGTTTATATGGGAAAATAAATGTGTTATTTTAACTATTTTCCTGAGTAATAGGAATGCCTTCAGTAATGTGTGTATCTCTTTTATAATTCGAAAGTTTCAGCATTCAACAAAAATCTACCTGCGTTATCTAATCTGACGGACCATTTTGTAGTCTGTGTTCAACATAAAAATCTGTTTATTTTATAGCAGTCATTGAGAAACAACATATAAATCAATAGAAATAGTGTAAGGTAAATGTATACAGAAATTGTTATAAATAAATTCAAACAGCATACCTACATAATGATTATAAAATAATCCATGTGAGTAACCAATTCTAGAGACAACTAAAATGAAGTGTCTAAGGTTCTAAGTCTGCTTCTTTATGGGTATGGTCTCGATTAGATACCTTTAAAATAAACGATTAATCTACCCTCTAATGTGTTCTTTACCTAATCCATAAATTAAAATATCATTAACAATTTGTTCACTGTTGATCAAGAGTCTCCTCGGAATAGTCCTAGGCTAATAGTCCTTAGTCTAATAGTCCACCACGCTGGCTCAATGCGGATTGGTAGACTTCATACACGTAAAGTTAAGAAAATTCTCAGATTTGCAAGATTCCTCACGATGTTTTTTCTTCACCGTATGAGACACGTGAATTCTTATAATGCACTTAACTGAAAAGTTGGAGGTGCTTGCCCCGGAATCGAACCTACGCCCTCCGAATCGAAGGTAGAGATCATACCCAATGGGCTATCACGGCTCTCTAAAAGATACATAGATAAGAACATAAATATCATTGTTTTCAATTACCTATCTAATTTTAATAGTCATCCTTTCTTGTTACCAAACGAGCAAGCGCTTCTGAAAAGGCTAATTTGCAAGATGTTTTCAAATGTTTTCGTGAAGACGCTCTATGTATGGCATAGCGTGTCTTGTAATGCTGAAACGGGTTAGAATCGAGAGAAAAATAGCTGTGACCGCGACGTTCAGCCCCGACTGAGTTGCACAAGTATCGTCTTTGTTTACGTGGCATTGTCCAGCCGCCCCGTACGTGCGTACTTGAATATATTTAAATTTGGAGATGCGACTGGATGAGGCAACCACCAGCACTATAAATGCTGTTAGTGACTAGCATGGGATACAGTTCACAGCTTCTAGCACCCCTGTGCACATCAAACTACCAAACAAATACAAAATGGTCTTCAAGGTACGGATGGATTCGGTGAAGTGTTTGTTGTGCAGTGTGTGATGAAAAAGTGCATTAATTTAATGGATATTTTATAATTATCATCATTATTTTAACGGCCCACTACAAGGCCAAGTCCCATTTTAGAAAAGTGATATGGAGCTAGATTTAAAACTAAACTACCAAGACGAAATTACCATTCCTATAATATTCACTAGTTCATTCATTAGTTCACATTTCCCCCAATAGTTCACAAATATTTACAAAATATTAAATTATACCATTAAATATTTATAATACCAAAATGAAGTCAAATCTTAAACAATTCGTCTATTCGTTTTTGTTTGCTTTAAAATAGCCAAAAAAAATAATAATAAATATCAATCACAGCTCACGTATTACTTTTGTTTTAGTTGTTGGTCTTCTCCTGCCTGCTGGCTGCGGCATACGCAAGCGTACCGGCGGCGTACGCGGCCGCACCCGTGGCGTATACGGCCCCTGTTGCGGCGGCCCCCGTCGCGGCGAGGATCGAAGAGCTCGTCGACCCCCTACCGCAGTACAGATTCGGATACAACGTGGCGGATTCGCTCACTGGCGACTACAAGAGCCAATCAGAGCAGCGTGACGGAGACGTCGTGCAGGGACAATACTCCCTCGTCGAGCCCGACGGCACCCGTCGCGTCGTGGACTACGCCGCCGACTCTGTTAATGGATTCAACGCTGTCGTGCGCAAGGAGCCCCTAGTAGCTGCCGCACCTGTGATCGCCGAGCCCGCGGTCGTTCCCGCTCGCATCGCCGCCGCACCCGTCGTCGCTTCCGCTCCCGTTGTCGCCGCTCGTTACGCCGTCGCACCCGCCGCTCGCTACGCTGTAGCTCCAGCAGCACCTGTTGCAGCGGCACCCGTAGTCGCGAAATACGCTACTCCTTATGCTCAATACGTGTCCGCTGCTGCACCCATCGTGAGCGCCCGCTACACCGCTCCTTATGTAGCTGCACGTTACGCGACCCCTTACGCAGCGTACACCGCGCCCGTCGCCACTGCGTACAGCACGCAGGTGTCTTCTTACACTGCGGCTGCCCCCGTCGCCGCCTACGCCGCCCCAGCAGCATACACAGTAGCCGCTCCCGTTGCTGCAGCTTATACAGCAACCGCTCCCGTCGCGGCTGCGTACACGGCAGCTGCTCCCGTTGCTGCGTACACGGCAGCCGCTCCCGTTGCCGCAGCGTATACAGCGGCTGCTCCCGTTGCTACGTACGCAGCAGCTGCCCCCGTTGCGGCTGCGTACACAGCAGCTGCTCCCGTTGCCGCTGCGTATACAGCACCAGTGGCCGCTCCTGCTAGGTACGTGGCACCAGCAGCGTACGCCGCCCCCGTCGCCGCCGCACCCGCCCGCGTCGCTGCCGCTCCAGCGAAGCTCGTCGAGACTGTTGCCGCCGGATACCGTTACCCTTAGAGAAGACCCTTAGCTTGACGGCTCATTTTATCAAAGACTTGTATATAGCTAAATAAATTCTTATTTTGTTTACGTTGGGTTTTTAATTGTCAATTTGTACCAATATTCAAAACCTCTATTTAAACTCCAGTAAACAACAAAATAACATATGAGAAGTAAGTAAAGGAACAATAGAACTTTTCAAATTAACTATACTAGTAGACACACACACACTATTTATATAAATAAACATAATAAGAGATTATAACAATTATATTATAACAAATCTGTGATTTCTTAAATTATTCTAGAAAGGATAGTATTACAAATTAAAAAAAAAAATAAAAGAAACATTGAGTACCTACTACATATATATTTGCTAACAGAAAATAAATTATGAAAGGTATGCTTTTAGTAGAATATTTGAATCGTCAAGAATATTCATTTATAACTTTTATGGTTGATATTTAATTATGCACAGTTTTAACAGTTTATTAGGGACACCGTAGAGATTGCAAATTAAAGAAATAAGGAACCCTAAACCAATAGTTTTTTTTTTTTTATTCTTTACAAGTTAGCCCTTGACTACAATCTCACCTGATGGTAAGTGATGATGCAGTCTAAGATGGAAGCGGGCTAACATGTTAGGGGGAGGATGAAAATCCACACCCCTTTCAGTTTCTACACGGCATCGTACCGGAACGCTAAATCGCTTGGCGGTACGTCTTTTCCGGTAGGGTGGTAACTAGCCACGGCCGAAGCCTCCCACCAGCTAGACCGGGATAAATTAAGAAAATCTCAATCTGCCCAGCCGGGGATCGAACCCAGGACCCCCGTTTTGTAAATCCACCGCGCATACCACTGCGCCACGGAGGCCGTTTTGACTATGCTTAAACTTAAAGCATAAAAAACAAACCTTGGCTGAGTTTTGTTGTGGGCTCTTCTCGGATCAAGGGGCGTTAGGAACCCCCGTAACTTTAATTTTAAGTTTTCGACTATTATTACCACCATTAGATTAAATTATGACTTAACTTGACGTTTCAAAAGTGCTCGTAAACTAAGTCTAATTGAAATAAATGAATTTTGAATTTCGAGTTTTCATGCGAATAGCATGATATAGCATCAATAGTTCAGTGGTAAAGCAGTCGGACTCATGCCGACAGGTCACGTGTTCGATCTCTACTCATAACACAGTCTTTCCGACTCATTGGAGGGGATCGGGAATATTGGTTATATCAAAAAAAAAAAGATATATTCTTTAAAAAAACATAATATATCATGTGGGTGAACCATATGAATTTGATATTTATATAACGAAGTAATTGATTTCCGTCTATTAAGCATATTAGCACAGAGTGCCACGAGTACTTACCTAAAATGAAGTTTGAGAAAGATATATCATACAAATTTTAAATTAGACCAATACGGATTAGTAGATTTCACGTAGAGTATTAAGAAACTTCTCAGATATGCAGGTTTCCTCACGATGTTTCTTGCACTTGCAAATGCACATAATTAAATAGTTGGAGGTGTATGCCCCGGACCGGATTTGAAGCTATGCCCACCGAATCAAAGGAAGAGGTCATTTCCACGGGGCTATCACAAAACGTAATTCCAGATATTTAAACTATTATAGTACGTCATTATGATATAAGTACAGTAAGTTGAGAATTACAGCCGAGGCGATATTGCAGCTCGAGTCGAAGGCGAGAGTAAGGAAGCAGATGGTGTAATTATCAAAGCGCACGTATGACATAACACATTTGAAACACACTTTTAACACACTTTCTGAAAATTAATTTGCATCTTTGTTTTCCATAAGATGATATTTTGATACGCTTGTCATTTTTGCATAGATAGCCAAGTACGTGAGTTTTTTTAGGCAAATGTTGGTGCGAACAGCCAATATTACTAATAAAGTAAATTAATAGTTTTGTGTTTCTGTTACATATACATGGTTGATATTTATTATCAAAATTATTAAAATGAAAGAACTAAATGTTTTTTTTATTATATTTTATCTCACAAAGTTAATTTTATTCATAAAATGTTGAGCACTTTTCTGACATAAAAACTTTAGAAGATTTAGAACCGTGCGTTTTTAGACGGATGATAAAGGTTTTATATTACATTACGGCACATGTGCGTAATGAGATACATTACGATATTGAAATTGGTGAAATAAGCGACACTTTACGAGCAAATGTGTTATAAAATTTTATTTTTAACGGTATATAAAAGGGTAAGGTATTGTAAATATTCACATTCTAAGCAGAAAGAACATTATTAATCTAGCTTAGTTTATTTACGCTTTATTTTCAAAGAAATTGCAAAGCGTTTAATCTACGTTTCCCGTGACCAGAAGGCTGGCCTATATTTAGGCCCAATAATTAGTATTGCCATACAACGTAGCAATACTGCCAGCCTTCTGGGCACTTTACCAATGAGCTTGAGTCTTTAGATATAATTTAAATTTAGTATAATTTCCTTTTTAATTTTTATAATATGTAGTTATAGATAGGTACGTAGTTTTAATATTATTGTAAAATTTTATAAAATTTAAATACACTTATAAATAAATTAATTAAGTTGATAAAAACCTTATTATCTGAAAATGATTTAGCGACTAAAAGGTAAATTAGTCCGAGGCAGAGGCGGAGGAGGCTTGATACGGAAAATGTACCAAACAAAAAACTGTAATTTTAGCATGAACACATGAATTTACGAGACGGAGGTCCTGGGTTCGATCACCGGCTGGGCTGATTGAGGTTTTCTTAATTGGTCCAGGTCTGGGTGGGAGGCTTCGGCCGTGGCTAGTTACCACCCTACCGACAAAGACGTACTGCCAAGCGATTTAGCGTTCCGGTACTATGTCGTGTAGAAACCGAAAATGAGTGTGGATTTCATCCTACTCCTAGCAAGTTAACCCGCTTCCATTTCGGATTGCATCATCATTTACCATCAGGTGAGATTGTAGTCAAGGGCTAACTTGTAGAGAATAATAAAATAAAAAGATTTTCATTGAAACTTTTCGAAGCGTAAGCGTTTGTAGAAAGAAAATCGACGTGCCACGTGACTACAGGCTTTATATATTGATTTTTTTATATATTAGCTATTTTAGAAAACATCTCCGTTGAGCTGTTTTGAGCTGTTGAGCATGTTTTGTTTTGATGATGTATATTTTATGATTTATAAAGAAAAATAATTTGTACGGAACCCACTAAAGGAGTCTGAGTCTGACAGGTTTTTTAGTAATTCAAAATGATTTTCATGAATCAGCAGTAACACTGGCCGATATTCAAGCCGACGCGTGCTCTATATGAAGAAAGTATTGTTTAAATCGTAACATACCGTCGTAGGTGTAACTTTCTTCAATGAGCCACCCAGTACACTGCTCACGTCCCGAGTTACGTATACAGTGCTGTGGTATAAAATGCGGGGCTACCCGGGGGAAGGCACCAGTTCATCCTCGGACTCCGCGCATCCTCATCCAAGCAACCAACCATGAACAGCAAAGTGAGTTATCATATGATATTATTTTTTAATAAAAAAAAAACAATAACGTAAAAAACTAGTACTCTTATTTAAAAAAGGTCCTATTAAAAAAAAAAAAACGTGTTTGCATTTCAGCAAACGCTTACATTATATCTGTATTAAAGTAGTATATTTGAAATCAACCAACCATGAACAGCAAAGTGAGTTATCATATGATATTATTTTTTAATTAAAAAAAAAAACAATAACGTAAAAACTAGTACTCTTATTTAAAAAAGGTCCCATTTAAAAAAAAAAAATTTTGGTCCGTATTTTGCGTATTTGCATTTCTGCAAACGCTTACATTATATCTGTATTAAAGTAGTATATTTAAAATCTTGAATAGAATAATAATAGTATATTGCCATTATAGAAGTAGTATTATCTTATTTAATAAAAGTTTGTATGTGCGGATGTCAAGGAGACGCATGACCTTTTTTTTAATGGGGTTTACCAGCTTCACCACGCTGCTTGTAAAGACTCATTCTGGATCATCTTTATTCTGTGCATGTAAACTATACGATATATATTGACGAAAGCAGCAATAAAATTCTTTGTATATTTTAAAACGTACCTGTACGATGTGTATTGTTTAAGTATATTTATTTATTTATAAAAAAAAAACAAAACGTACCTACTATAGATTTAGTTGGGAAGCGACCCTGGTTTATACTTACGAGTATGTTATGATTTCAACGGGAATCGTAAAACACTCACGGGAACGGAAGAACGGAATGGGGCTATGTCTACGCGTGTGAAACTACAGGACAAAGCTAGTGATAATAAATAAGTAGCAAACAATTAGGCCACTAGGCGATATTTAACGCGGCCTAGACCTCGGCGGGTCCTCAATCGTTGCCATTTATCGTTTTGCTTTTGCCACGGACGATTAAATCTAACATGTGGCACGACTCACGATTGACCAATGTCTCGTAACTGGATAATTTGCGACATAGCCACCATGTCTCCCTCGTAACACTTCTTGACACTCCTTTCGTTATCAACCCATATTCGGCTCACTGCTGAGCTCAAGTATCCTCTCAGAATGAGGAAGGTTAGGCCAATAGTCCACTTCACACACGCAGAGAATTATGAAAATTCTCTGGTATGCAGGTTTCCTCACGATGTTTTCCTTCACCGTTTGAGACACGTGATATTTAATTTCTTAAAATGCACACAGAGGTCATATCCACTGGGCTATCACGGCGACACTCCTTTAACTATAGCATATTTAAAATTTAAAGCCCAATTGCTATTTCACAGTTATCTCTTATCAGAATGAAGTTCAATAAAATTATTATTAAAATTCAATAGATGATCGGCAAAAGGGCCCGAACTCAACAAGGGAAGGTCTTGGCGTCCGACTCCTCTATATAGTCTTTTCGACTAATTAAAGAGAAACGCGATAATTATTCATATTTATAAGGATTTGGCAAATATTCTTTAAAAAAGTTTCCTGAAATTACCCAATTCTTCTTCGTACCAACTTAAATACTCATAACGAAATTAGTATTTGTTCAGACTAAAATAATAAGTCGACAAATAGTCACTTTGTAGGTATTAAAGTCCCAAGGTATTGAAACGTGGTGACGACCCCGCAATAACAACTCACACACACTACACACCTTGTGAGAGGTCTACAAACATGTAGATACACCTACTACAGTAACTAAAATGTCACTTTGTATGTCATTTAATTCACCCTCAAGGGAGTAGCAGACAACAAAATAGGTCGACACATATTTATTTGTATAGGTTAAACCACCCACAAAGAAAGCATTAGTCATTGTAGAGTTGTGTCTGCAATTGAATATGCAATTGTAATAAGCCATTAGAGAATATTATATTACGGCGCAAGACAAGTGATTAAACAAAAGATAATACTAATTCATTTGTAGGTATAGTAATTCGTGACTGTGACAATATTGGGTGAAATAAAAACTCGATTTGAACAATAATATAAACTACTACTAATGTTATAAAAGCGAAGGTTGAAAGGATGGATGGATTTGTTACTATTTCAAGCAAAAACTACTGAAAGGATTTGGCTGAAATTTGGAATAGATTATATCCTGCACTGCTTTAACATAAAGGTTTTATCCCGGAAAAATCCAAGACTCCGATGGAATCTTGAAAAATCAAACACAAAGAAATAACATAGATACTCTTCCCCTTACAGAGGAAGAATTCTGTGTTTCATCAAGATCGGTTTAGCCTTTGGAGTCATAAATAGTGTAACTAACTCAACTTTATTTCCTACTTACTTAAAAGAGGCAGATTAATGCCTTTTTTTATTTATTTTTTTATTATTTATAAGTTAGCCCTTGACTACAATCTCACCTCATGGGAAGTGATGATGCAATCTAAGGTGGAAACGGGCTAACTTGTTCGGAGGAAGATGAAAATCCACACCTCTTTCGGTTTCTACACGGCATCGTACCGGAACGAAATCGCTTGGCGGTACGTCTTTGCCGGTAGGGTGGTAACTAGCCACGGCTGAAGCCTCCCAACAGTCAGACCTGGACCAATTAAGAAAACTTCAATCGATCCAGCCGGGGATTTAACCCAGGACCTCCGTCTTGTAAAATCAACCGCGCATACCACTGTGTCAAAGCCCGTCAAATATAAATAACGCAACTTTCCAAGCACTAAACTACCCAAGTGAACTAATTTTTTGGTTTACTTCCTTAAAAACTGATCGATTATCATGCCGGACGTATAATGTTACGAAAAGTGACCCTTTCTTTGTGTTGGACCGTGTTGCAAGCGCACTGTATTCAGTACGGGCTACCACCAGCATGCCAATGCGCTGCGTACGACGCGACGTCCTAGTTGTGTAATTGATCGGTTGATAGCTCATTTGTCTATCAGTAGTGTCTATCAGTATCATAGATGTACGAGTCGGTACAAGTACCTATCATTATACATAATCCATACAGTCAATGATTATTTTATACTATAGACTAGCGGATCCGCTAAAGCTTCGCTTTGACTTATTAATTTATTTATTTGCACTTCTTCCCTATCCCTACCTTACACTACCCTACTCCTACCCTACCCCTACCCTACCTCTACTCTACCCCTACCCTACCCTTACCCTAACCTACCCCTACCCTACCCCTACCCTACCCCTACCCTACCCCTACCCTACCCCTACCCTACCCCTACCCTACCCCTACCCTACCCCTACCCTACCCCTACCCTACCCCTATCCTACCGCTACCCTACCGTTACCCTATCTCTATACCATACCCCTACCCTAACACTACCCTACCCTAGGATTTAGGGGTTTGAAAAATAGATGTTGGCCGATTCTCAGACCTACTGAATATGCACAAAAAATTTCATCAAAATCGGTCAAGCCGTTTCGGAGGAGTGTGGCAACGAAAACTGTGACACGAGAATTTTATATATTAGATATGTTACGTACAACCACTGAGCGTACACATGCACAATTTTGTGTTTACTTGCACGTTGTACAAGACTCCTAGAGTCAACATCTCCTAGACTCAACATCTCATAGAGTCAACATCTCCTGAGGATGCTCCGGTTTCGGGATGAAACGTACGTAGAGAGTATTTTGTAGACCTGGGTGACGTTGTCGCATGGGTTTGTCGGCTTTTCGCGGATGATAGCAAAATATATAATTTCATGTTTTCATAAATCCGGATAGTCGGATGTAACACACCGCACACGCCTTCCTTTCTATTCTTATCCTTCTGTCCTTGCATTTTAAAATACGTATAACTATTCCTACGACATAATTAGAAGGATGCGTATAAGAGACATTTTAAAATCTATTTTCTTATCCCGAAAGAATTGTTACTTACCCCGAAAATATTAATTTTAGAACATTTTTTTAATATTATTATCGGTAAAGAACCCCAGAGTTATGGGAAACACTCCCCAGCCCAGCACCCTGTATATTAATTTCATGTATCTATTGTTCCAGATTGTAGTATTCATCTGCGTAGTAGGTGTCGCTTCCGCCAGCGTCCTAGCCCCAGTACCAGTAGCGGCGCGAGTAGCCGACGTCCTCCCTCAGTACTCCTACGGCTACGACGTCCAAGACTCGCTCACCGGAGACTACAAAGGCCACCAGGAACAGAGAAACGGAGACTTAGTCACCGGCTCGTATGCGGTCGTAGACCCTGATGGTACGAGGCGGATTGTGGACTACACTGCCGATCCTTTAAATGGATTCAACGCTGTTGTACGTCGTGAACCATTGGTCGTCGCTGCTGCGAAGGTTATTGCCCCAGCTCCGTTTGTAGCCCCGGCCCCAGTTGTAGCCCCTGCACCAGTTGTAGCCCCGGCTTACGCGAGAGCGCCCCTTTTCGCCCCAGGTCCCGCACCATTGTTAGCCCCAAGACTACCATACTACTTGTAGATTAAATAATACAATTTTGTTGTGTTGCTGTATATAACTGTTAATTGATTAAGGCTTTTTTATAATTGTTATTTATACTATTAAATGTATTGAAATTTAGTTTTTAGTTGTATTTTTTTACCATTGCATGAGTCCACTAGATCTATTGTTATGTAGGTTAAATTTTTAAAGTAAATACATACAAGTTATTGTGTGCCTTTGGGTCAAATACAATGAGATGAGAGAGATCGTGCGATTGCCACTATTCATATACAGAATACACAATAGTAGGCACTACTAAGAAACAATCACCATCATCATCAATAACAACCCATATTCATCTCATTGTTGAGCACGAGTCTCCTCTCAGAATGAGATTAGGCCTTAGTCACGCTGGCCCAATGCGGATTGGCAGAATTCACATACCTAGAAAATATTCTCAGGTCTAAAGGTTTCCTCACGATGTTTTTCCTTCACCGTTTGAGACACGACATACTTAAATTTCCTAAATGTATATCGCCTCTGAATAGGGCGTTTGCTTATTGAGTATGCTAGTTGATTAGCATTGCTATTGTGTATTCTTTTTACCTTCATCTCTCCCTGTCTAACACGATACTATAGACAGAGAGTGATAGATACAAATTAGCATGTGTAATTGGAATGTTTGCTTTGAGCATGCTTATTCAGGAGTATACTTAAAAATAGCATGCTAGCAAATGTAAACTGATGATAAGCATGCTCGATGCAGGCGAGTCAGGATCGTGATGTTTGGAAGTCCCTTCAAAAGGCGTATGCCCTGCAGTGGATGTCCATCGGCTGATATGATGATGATGATGAATTATTACTATGAAGTTTCCAATAGGTTGTTAACACCTGCTTGCACCTGATTGGTTCTCTATCTATATTTTCACGTACTTGTTTATTGAACCAATAACCTCGGCTCATATGTGGCTATAATTATAAATGTTACGGTCACTTTTATTATGTGGAAGAGGTGACCTTAAAAAAAAAACAAAACAAGCAGAACGATGACCGCATTCCCGTTAACATCGCGACCTTGCATTAGCGACTTCAATTAAAAGCGAAAGTCGAAATGTCTCCGTTGGTTCAATTACCGGGCCAGCGCGTGACGTCACAGTACTAAGAGGCCATTCATATAAAACGAGATCACATATGCTAATCCTCAGTACTAAGTGTCTCACAAATAATATCACTACTACTACTACTAAAATGGCTTTCAAGGTAGCTTTATTCAAATAACTAGCGGACGCCCGCGACTTCGTCCGCGTGAAAGACGTTGTAAACTTTCAACTACCCCTATCCTACCCTACCCTAACCTACCTCTACCCTACCCTATAGCAACCCTACCCCTACCCTACCACTACCCTACCCCTGCCCTACCCCTACCCTACTCATTAAGGCTGCACTTCTTTATTTATTCCTCCCACCGCGAGTCGCGTCGAGCGCGGCAACCGTCACACAAAAATAATCCTTAAAGCATGAATTAGTATTCACGCGCGATGGCTTAGCGTATTTCATGTATAACTTTGGTGTTTCTTTACCGATTTTTATGATTCTTTTTTTATTGAATAGGTAATAATGTTAACTTTCTTATTAGGGATGAGTAATGAGTGTTATAAACATAAGAGTTGACAAATATAATTAGAAAGCTCCGAACTGCTAAGCTATCGGGAGTTACACGTGTTATTGTGAGTCAACCGTAAAAGATAGACATATATGTGCTGTTGTGTTTTTATAGATAATTTTAAGGAGAACATTTCCGTCATACATGATTTCTATGTAACTTTAACCATTAAGGCTGTACACGCGACGGAAGCTTAAAAAATTGAGTAACTTCTCCCGTTTTCTCAACATTTCTCTTCACTGCTCTGCTCCTATTGATTGTAGCGTAATGTAAAGTATACTATAACCTACCCAGGAGTATGTTGAATAATTGTACCAAGTTTCGTTAAAATCCGTCCAGTAGTTTTTGTTTCTATAAAGAACATACAGACAGACAGACAGACAGACAGACAGACAGACAGACAAAAATTTTACTGATTGCATTTTTGGCATCAGTATCGATCACTAATCACCCCCTGATAGTTATTTTGGAAATATATTTCATGTACAGAATTGACCTCTCTACAGATTTATTATAAGTATAGATAATGAATAATTAATTAATTCATCCCTTTGCCGATCATTGATTTTACAAAGAGAGACACAGTTACATTGCAACGTAACTTTTGTGACAATGTTACTCTCTAAATTTGAGTATTTTTTTTCTTTGGTACTATTCCTAAATGATCTGTTTTACTAGACAGAGAATAAACTATATTCATATCCTCCAATTTAGTTACCTTTGTAGAACGGAAGGCATTTATTGGTAGACAATCAAATATTTGAACCTAACATCTAAGTTACAACGACGTAATTTTATTCCTCAATCTAATTATTACCCCTTCAACTCCTTATGAATTTTAAATTGTTAACTTGACAAGGGGCTAGTTTCGAAAAAAGGGTTCGAAATAATGGGCTGTTCACGGAGTAAACTAAAGTTAGGTAGGTTGTTTTTCTATTATAGTATAATGTAAAGTGAATTTCTTTTCAGTTTGTAGTCTTCAGTTGCCTGGTGGCAGCGGCAAGCGCTGGTCTATTGCCTACCGCGCCTGTGGCCTATTCCGCCCCTCTGAGCTACACAAGCCACGCTGTCCACGCTTCACCGTTAGCTTACGCAGCTCCCATCGCCAAGGTCGCCGTGGAGGAGTACGACCACAACCCACAGTACACCTTCGCCTACGACGTGCAAGACGGCCACACCGGCGATTCTAAAGCCCAGCATGAAACTCGCAACGGTGATGTGGTCCAAGGATCTTACTCCGTAGTTGACCCTGACGGCGTTAAGCGTACCGTTGAATATACCGCTGACCCTCACAATGGGTTCAATGCTGTCGTCCACAGAGAGCCTCTAGCTGTGAAAGCTGTCGCTCCAGTGGCTTATGCTGCTCCTATCGCGAAAGTCGCTCCGATAGTCCACGCCCCCGTCGCCTACTCTTCACCACTTTACCATCATTAATATATAAATTATTGTAATAAAGCATTTAGTGTAAATAAATAATATTATTTATTAATTAAATGGCTTTTTATTCCAAACACACAACAATTAAAATAAGTAAGAAATTTGAAGAAAAATATTATGAAATAGTTAAAGGCGTGTTTTAGTGACTCATAAATCGAATACTTGGAAACCCAAAGTGTTAGATTTAGGCGGAGCTGGTAATGCTCGTTCGGGGCCCGGTATGACTGTCAGGCCCCTCTGGCGACGCCGTTTCCTTTCAGATTGAAATGCGCCGCCTTCAGGCTTACGAGGTAAAACTGAAAAGCGTCTGCCGGGTGGCACGGTAGACATTCTTTTGAATAACACTTGTGTTTCAATCGCCTGAACCTCATCCATGACACTGACCATTTGCCGCTCACGCTGTATTATGGCTTTCCTCTCATCCGCGGTGACAGTTTCGGCCGCCATTTCGGCGCATTTCGCCAAAAATGCTTGAACACGTTCCGGATCCTGCATCTTCTTTGAAAATTCATACGCTTCTTCTACTTGTATTCGTACTTCGTTTGAATTGCCTTGCTGCATGTCTCCGCTCATTAGTACGAAACATCCATTGAGCCACCAAGTCACGCTACTTATTTCTTGGGCTTCTCTCTGACATCGTTTCGCATAGAACTTGGCGAGAGCATAATTCTTTTGAGTGCACAATAAACGCGCTAACTCATACATTAACCAACATTTCATGGTGGAGTTTTCACACATCTCTAGAGTAGCAACGACCTTTGCAGTGGCATGTTTTATATCAATAAATTTATAAGGGTAGGTCGCCATAACTGAATCGAACGAGGTCGGTCGTCCGACTGGTAATCCCATAAGAAAAGCGATACGACGTCTATTTCCTCTCTCACTGAGAGTATACGACAAGCGATGTTGACATAAGTACCCTTCTCCTACTGCACGATACAAGCGATCAGTGTATGTCTCTTTATCGGGTAACGTACGTGGAGTCTTTACGTCTAAGAACAACTGCATGCGCTCTGCTTGAGCCATTAAATCCATCACGCGGTTTTCTCGCATGCTCTTTTCGATCTGTCTCAAAAGTCTTTCAGCGGTTCGAGCTCCTATTTCTCGTTCCTTTTCTAGTACGGCCTCCTTGTATTTATTCTGATGTTTTGATTCAGCCTTTTCAGCTAATTTTATTGTGTAATAAGGACGCTGAGAACGTAACATATCTTGCCTTTCGGTGAGAGACCGTAAAGTTTCCCGAACTAGCGCTTTTAACTCCATACTACCCCCTGAATTTGCAGATTTCAAACGTTCATCATCCATAAGGTGTTGGAGGAAAAATTTATCATAGGCCATCGGCCCTAAATATTTCATAGCCAGGACACGAGCCAGAGTCAAATCTTTTCGTGCTTCCATCTGAGTAAGTTTTCGCTTGCGTTCTGGCTTTGGAATGCGAGAAACATGTAGTTTTTTCTGTGGTTCGTCCTCGTCAACTCGACCTGCTTTAGCCTCCATATGCTTTATTAAAGGTAAAAAATCTAACATCACAGTACCCGCATTTACACCTATGCAGTCTTGAATGGTTTCAACGCCTTGATTGATTCCTTCTTTAAAATATGGAGGCTGTCTTCGATGTCTTGCACCTCTATAATTCATCACTACTGATCTTTCGAAATCTGACATGGTGTACATTGCTCGAGCTTGCATGTTCTTGGCATTCATGTTACCAGGCTCCAGTTTGAGTGCCAGCTCTGCATCGGAGTATGCTTGAACTGGTTTCACCGCATCAGCACACACCTGACTGCGGCCAGTGAGCAGGCGAACGTCGTCAGGAATGTTTCTGTAGGCTTCATCGTATGCTGCCTTGGCTTTCTCGAATTGTTCGAGACGCCTCAAATACGCACCTCTTTCTCGATACACTGTTAAAATACCGTAAAGTTGTTTTTCCTCCATTGTTTCATAAATATTTCACCAAAAAATGTAAATACAAATTACAAATCTTGTAAATATTTTTTTTATTACATTTTATTTGACATTTTACGTAGAAACGTTTAGAAATATGTACAAAACCAAAGAGGATTATGGTGAAAATTTAAAGAGGCAAAATTTGTTCTATATTGTTCTACAGTTTAATGAAACCACCACTATTGTAAAGTTTTAATTGTTGTAAAATTTATTTTGTATTTAAATTAACGACGCAATGAAAGCCTTATTGCGTTTATAGTTTTATACACCTATCTAACTATCAGGGGGTGATTAGTGATCGATACTGATGCCAAAAATGCAATCAGTAAAATTTTTGTCTGTCTGTCTGTCTGTATGTTCTTTATAGAAACAAAAACTACTGGACGGATTTTAACGAAACTTGGTACAATTATTCAACATACTCCTGGGCAGGTTATAGTATACTTTTCATTACGCTACAATCAATAGGAGCAGAGCAGTGAAGAGAAATGTTGAGAAAACGGGAGAAGTTACTCAATTTTTTAAGCTTACGTCGCGTGTACAGTCTTAATGGTTAAAGCTACATAGAAATTATGTATGACGGAAATGTTCTCCTTAAAATTATCTATAAAAACACAACAGCATATATATGTCTATCTTTTATGGTTGACTCACAATAACACGTGTTAACTCCCATAGCTTAGCAGTTCGGAGCTTTCTGATTATATTTGTCTACTCTTATGTTTATAACACTCATCACTCATCCCTAATAAGAAAGTTAACATTATTACCTATTCAATAAAAAAAGAATCATAAAAATCGGTAAAGAAACACCAAAGTTATACATGAAATACGCTAAGCCATTGCGCGTGAATACTAATTCATGCTTTAAGTACCTACTTTAAGCATTATTTTTGTGTAACGGTTGCAGCGCTCGACGCGACTCGCGGTGGGAGGAATAAATAAAGAAGTGCAGCCTTAATGAGTAGGGTAGGGATAGGGTAGGGGTAGAGTAGGGGTTGGGTAGAGGTAGGGTAGGGGTAGTGTAGGGTAGGGGTAGGGCAGTGGTAGGGTAGGGTAGGGGTAGGGTAGTGGTAGGATAGGGTAGGGGTAGGGTTGGGATAGGGTAGGGTAGGGGTAGGGTAGAGGTAGGGTAGGGTAGGATAGGGGTAGTTGAAAGTTTACAACGACTTTCACGCGGACAAAGTCGCGGGCGTCCGCTAGTACTTATAATAAATCTGTAGAGAGGTCAATTCTGTACATGAAATATATTTCCAAAATAACTAACAGGGGGTGATTAGTGATCGATACTGATGCCAAAAATGCAATCAGTAAAATTTTTGTCTGTCTGTCTGTCTGTCTGTCTGTCTGTCTGTATGTTCTTTATAGAAACAAAAACTACTGGACGGATTTTAACGAAACTTGGTACAATTATTCAACATACTCCTGGGCAGGTTATAGTATACTTTTCATTACGCTACGATCAATAGGAGCAGTGCAGTGAAGAGAAATGTTGAGAAAACGGGAGAAGTTACTCAATTTTTTAAGCTTCCGTCGCGTGTACAGCCTTAATGGTTAAAGCTACACAGAAATAATGTATGACAGAAATATTTTCCTTAAAATTATCTATAAAAACACAACAGCATATATATGTCTATCTTTTATGGTTGACTCACAATAACACGTGTAACTCCCGATAGCTTAGCAGTTCGGAGCTTTCTAATTATATTTGTCTACTCTTATGTTTATAACACTCATCACTCATTCTCCTATCTCCTCCTATCCATCCTAATAAGAAAGTTAACATTATTACCTATTCAATAAAAAAAGAATCATAAAAATCGGTAAAGAAACACCAAAGTCATACATGAAATACGCTAAGCCATCGCGCGTGAATACTAATTCATGCTTTAAGGACTTTAAGAATTATAAGGAGTATTTGTGTAACGGTTGACGCGCTCGACGCGACCCGCGATGGGAGAAATAAATAAAGAAGTGCAGCCTTAATGAGTAGGGTAGGGGTAGGGTAGGGGTAGTGTAGGCTAGGGGTAGGGCAGGGGTTGGGTAGGGGTAGGGTAGGGGTAGGGTAGGGGTAGGGTAGGGGTAGGGTAGGGGTAGGGTTGGGATAGGGCAGGGTAGAGGTAGGTTAGGGTAGGGTAGGATAGGGGTAGTTGAAAGTTTACAACGACTTTCACGCTGACGAAGTCGCGGGCGTCCGCTAGTGATTAATAAAAGACAAGATATAATTGACATAATTAAAAAACTTTATTGGTCATTTAAAGAATCAGTCATTCCTTCTCGTTGTAAATCAAACTAACACTGGTGCTGCGGCAAATCTGGCGTAGGGGCTGACGTACGGTGCAGAGTACGCAGCTAACCTGGCTACTGGGGCGGTGTAAGCCACGGGCGCGGTGTAAGCAGCTACTTTAGCAACTGGGGCAACTGGTGCAGTGTACGCGAACGGGGCAGTGTACGCAGCGGTGTATTTAAGCGGGGCCGCGACAGGCGCGACGGCGACAGGCGCAGCCGCGACAGGCGCAGCGGCGACACGAGCGGGAACAACCGCTGGCTCGGCGATGACCGCTGGAGCGGCGGCGACTAACGGCTCCTTCCGCACGACCGCATTGAATCCGTTGACGGAATCAGCGGAGTAATCGACGGTTCGGCGAGTGCCGTCAGGGTCCACGAGGGAGTACGACCCTTGGACTAAGTCTCCATCACGTTGCTCCTGTTGGCTCTTGTAATCCCCAGTCAAAGCGTCGGCCACGTTGTATCCGAATCTGTACTGAGGCAGGGGGTCGAACTCTTCGAGCCTGGCTGCCACTGGTGCAGCGACCACAGGTGCCGCTGCAAGAGGAGCCGCCACAGCAACGGGCGCGCCCGCACGGGCCAGAGCCACCAGGCAGGAGAAGATGATGATCTGTTAACAAAAAATATATTACTAGAACTCGTACTGTGCGTTTTGAGTCGCAATTCTGTAGAAGTTGTTTTGTTGAAGTCTGTGATTTCTAATTCTTATAAACTGGCTTTCTTTAAGACAAAGGACATCTTATGGCGCATTCTCTCTTAGGCCATATCTACAGTTACCATCAGGTGATATCGTGGTCAAGCCTATTTCATCTATGCTAACATTATAAGTAAAGTTTGTGGTATTGTATAGGGGGTAATCTCTGGATCTATTGAACCGATTTTGAAAATTATTTTGCCACAAAAAGCCACGTTACTTGTGAATGTAATAGGCTATATTTTATTCCTGTAGCCTCATGGGAACTACAGTGTTTGACATTGTCTGTGAAATTACTTTTAATGTATGAGTATATACGAAAGTACAGCTTATTGAGTGTCTTTATCAAAGTTAAATTTTAAATATTTGATCCAATAGTTTATCTATACTATTATTATAAAGAAGAAAGGTACAATTGTTTCTTTGTTTATTTATTTATTTATACTTTATTGCACAAAATAAAACAAAAACAATAACAAAGGAAAACATAGAAAACAAGTATGTGCAAAGGCGGTCTTATTGCTTATAGCAATATCTACCAGACAACCTTTGGATAAAGGAATTAAAGTAATTAAATGCAGGATAGTGCAACAAAAAAAATATATATATATATAATAATAAAAATAGTATATTTATATATAATACATGTATAAATATAAAATATACATAATATATAATAAAATAAATATATAAATATACCTGAGTAATAATTATAAAAAAACTACGAATTACAACTATACAGGTAATATTTGAATAAACGACTTTTAAAAGTTCCCAGTGTCTTTGAATTACGTATTTCATAAGGAAGACCATTCCAGAGAGTAATTGATGTACGTGTAAATGACTTATTATAGAACTTAGTGTGGCTAGGAGGAACATGCAACCGACTGTTTGTACAAGCTCTCAAATTTTGGCGCTCAGTATTTGAGCCATGAAAAGAAAATTTCTGTTTTAAATAAGAAGGAGTGCAAGGATGATAAAGGATGGAGTATAAAAGAGACAGAATATGCAGTTTACGACGTTGTCTGATAGGAAGCCATTTCAGACGAGCACGATATTCAGATATGTGATCAAACTTGCGTAAACAGAAGATGAATCTAATACACATATTCTGAAGACGCTCAAGTTTGTTGAGCTGTTCTTCAGACAAGTCAGGATAGGAAGAGTCGGCATAGTCTAAGAGTGGAAGAATAAGAGAATGCGCTAGGGAAATTTTTGTTTTAATAGGAAGAAAATTCTTCCAACGTCTAAGGCATCCGATAGTGGCAAAAATTTTTCGGCTCACCTCAGCAATTTGTGGGCGCTTTGTTTGTTTGCATTGGCTCCGAAACTACTGAACCAATTTTGAAAAAATGTTTCACTTTTGGGAAGCTACTCTATTCCCGAGTATTTAGGTTATATTTAAGCCCCGTATTCCTACGGGAATGCAAACTACGCAGGTGAAACCGCGCGGTCAGTGAATAAGTAAGTGAATTTAAGCAATTTACTGTTAAAATAGTAAAGTGAACAATCCCTAAGGTCGCGGTAATGTTCTCGTGTGTCGTACTTGAGACAGTGACACGGTTAGCGAGGGCGAGACTAGAGCGCTTGCGTAAGGAGTGCACGGAGAAATTACTAACAAGCCGAGGATGTCTGTCAAGGACAGACGCGCGACGCCTTCGGAATATTAATTAGCCATAAGAAAATAAACGCTGTAAGAAACTGTGATAAACTAGAGCAGTGATAGCCCAGTGGATATGACCTCTGCCTCCGATTCCGGAGGGTGTGGGTTCGAATCCGGTCTGGGGCAAGCACCTCCAACTTTTCAGTTATGTGCATTTTAAGAAATTAAATATCACGTGTCTCAATCGGTGAAGGAAAACATCGTGAGGAAACCTGCATACCAGAGAATTATCTTCATTCTCTGCGTGTGTGAAGTCTGCCAATCCGCATTGGGCCAGCGTGGTGGACTATTGGCCTAACCCCTCTCATTCTGAGAGGAGACTCGAGCTCAGCAGTGAGCCGAATATGGGTTGATGACGACGAAGAAACTGTATCATAGGATAATTATGGAAGTCATTAAAATCTAAAGGTACTAATATTATAAAGAGATAAAAGTTGTGGTGTGGGGTAATCTCTGGATCTACTTAACATTTTTGAAAATTCTTTTACCAGTAGAAAGCCACGTTATTAGTGAGTGTCAAAATTTTATCTCCGTATTCTCACGGAAACGGGAACTACGAAGGTAACTTGTACTTGATGTTAAATGAAAGCCTAACTTGGGTTATACCTTTAAAGCTACGAGTTGAACCAGAACCATTTTCTCAAAATTTTATTTATTTGAACTCAAATTTGATATTCTTGTACTTGCGTAGGTATGGGGTAAAAAAATATACTACCAGCCATAAAGACATTTGTTAATCCACACCTCTAAAATATTTTTAATTTTTTTATTAAAATTATTTTCCTTAAGAAAGACTTTTTTAAAGAAGGACTTTATTTCAGTAACTTAATTTGTTTGTGTACTCGATTATTTTATTTGTTTATTTAATTTTAAACGATGCTTTAGCATCATTTAAATGATTTTTATTAAAGTTAATTTTACTGTACCACGAATAATTAGCTTAAGCTTAAGTAAATTAATAAAATTCATTTTAAAATCAATCAAATTATTTAATTAGAAATTAAAACGGGTGAATCCAGTATTCTTGCTACTTTTCGACTTGGGCATAATTTTGTAGCTATTAGGATAACTTAGCTCAATAAGTTTCTTATACTTAAAAATTTATTTAAAAATAGATTTTGATTCTAAATTTTCAAAAGCAAAAAATAATGTTTTTTTTTAACTTGATTACAATTGGAATTGTAAGGTTTGAAATTACCTTAAAAGCCATTGTTGTATGGATGAGGATGGAGCCAAGTTGGACTATGCTGCTGAAGAAGTGGGCGAGGTATATATACGCGCGGGTTGTGACACCCAAGTTCGCACTTAGTATTGTCTGTGCGCATCACTAGGGATGTGATCGAAATTGGAAATGAGCTGCAGTTGTGTCAATGACGGAAAATTGTTCTTGACTTTCCGCCAAATATTAAGAAATTATACGAAACTTCTACCCTTAGTGCAGTGTGATGGGTTGATTGGAATCGTTGGTAGAAGGTTCGGCTACTGGTAATGAGGTGTAAAGGTTCGAGTGCCAGGTAACCAATAAAAAAGTTTCTGGGATTTTTCTTTAAGTCTTAATCTAAATAGCGTCAATTCCCTGGATTTGAGAAGTCGGCAGTACTATCATGAAAAATGTTCATGTTCATGTTTCCAGTCATCAGACAGTTCTAGAGCTCCCTTCTTTTTCTTGTAGGCAACCCTTCTAGAGATCGCTGTAGTTTGATTTTTAATAGTCTTTTCCGAAGAAATGCCATGAAGACAAGTGACTGGCGGTGAATTTAAGGGAGGATCTTTATGTTCTTATAACTGAAGATTATTTTAAAAAGATACATGCTTTACACTTAAACTTACAAGGGTCTGAAGTAGATCACTGAAACCTGGTATGTGAATTGCCAGACACTTAGTAGTATAGGAACCCTTCGCCAGATAACTTTATTAAAATCAATCTTTAATGTTTATTTTGTTATAATTATGATTTTTTTTAAGTACTCGTTGGTATTCAAATACTTTTAATTTTTTTAACGATGAATAAATAAAATACGAGGAAATAAAAATACTTATCTAAACAATACCTAAATAATTACAAAATACATATTAAATTAAAAGTATCAGGCCATCCGCTGAAGAACCAATGTCACCGATACACTCGCTTAGAGAATCAAGAAGTTGAAGTGACAAATAGGCGGGGCATAAACTTAGAAGAACTGATGGACGTTGGGGTTTCAATGTGCAGGAATGACCCCGCACTGGAAGCGCAGTGTTGGTCGACGCTCCACTAGGCGGACCGATGATACCGAGTGGGTAAAGGGGGCCCTTGGACGCATGCAGCTTGATACCGTGGTATTTGGAAGTCCTTACAGGAGGTCATATCCAACAGTGGACAATAACAACATCGGTTGATTTTAACAGTCTCATTGCCAACGTCTAACTATATGGCAACAAAAAAATTGCCTAGAATTAAACTGTCAGTATCATTTAGGAAGCTCTCTATAACAGTCCCATTGGCATCCTCTAACTATATGGCAAAAAGATAAGCCTATAATGAAATGTCACTATCACTTAAGAAGTTCTCTATAACAGTCCCATCGCTATCTTCTAACTATATGGCAAAAAGGTAATAGCTTAGAATGAAACTGTCACTATCACTCAAAAAGCTCTCTATAACAGTCCCATCGCCATCCTCTAACTATATGGCAAAAAGATAAGCCTATAATGAAATGTCACTATCACTTAAGAAGTTCTCTATAACAGTCCCATCGCTATCTTCTAACTATATGGCAAAAAGGTAATAGCTTAGAATGAAACTGTCACTATCACTCAAAAAGTTCTCTATAACAGTCCCATCGCCATCCTCTAACTATATGGCAAAAAGATAGCCTATAATGAAATGTCACTATCACTTAAGAAGTTCTCTATAACAGTCTCATCGCCAACGTCTAACTATATGAGAAAAAGATAATAGCCTAGAATGAAACTGTCACTATAATTTAAGAAGCTCTCTATAACAGTCCTATCGCCATCGGATAACTATATGGCAAAAAGATAATAGCCTAGAATGAAATTGTCATTCTCATTCAAGAAGTTCTCTATAACAGTCCCATCGCCATCGTCTAACTATATGGCAAAAAGATAATAGCCTAGAATGAAACTGTCACTATCACTCAAGAAGCTCTCTATAATAGTCCTATCGCCATCGTCTATTTATGGCAAAAAGATAATAGCCTAGAATGATAATGGCACTATCACTCAAGAAGCTCGCTATAACAGTCCTATCGCCATCGTCTATTTATGGCAACAAAATAATAGCTTAGAATGAAACTGTCACTATCACTCAAGAAGCTCGCTATAACAGTCCTATCACCATCGTCTATTTATGGCAACAAAATAATAGCTTAGAATGAAACCACAATGAAACTGTCACTATCACTTAAGAAGCTCTCTATAACAGTCTCATCTCCATTGTGTAACTATATGAAAAAAAAATGAATGAAAATGTCATTATCACTTAAGAATCTCTCTATAACAGTCTAATTGCCTAGATCTAGTATTATACTGTCATTCTCATTCAAGAAGCTCTTTTTAATAAGGCAATAAAATATCTAGAATTAAACTGACACTCGCCTTGCTGCATTGTGTAACTTATTCTTTATGCAGCCTTAACTTAGCTATAAACTTTCGTTACTAAAACTTGTCATTGTTCGAGTGGTGTGGTGCGATATCGTATCGTATGATATCGTATGAAACCTCAGCCACCAGCATGTGGTTGTGTGGAATGTGTGCCGCTGCCGGCGCTTGAAAACCGATACCGGCGTTTAGCTTTACATGCTCACACGCCTCGGGATATAGTTACAAGGACATATTGGATAGTGAACTGATTTTTAGGTGACTGTCTCTTGTTCCAATAGCTATGAATATGATATGTAATTTAGGATTCAACTGGTTTCGAGTGGCTATGATAAATTGGGCTTTTCTTCCTTCTTAGAAATTTCAAGTAATAGCCTGGAATTCGCAAGTTATTTTTTTCAGGTGGAAAAAAATCCTTATGGACATCCGGAATCGGATAGTGCCGGACTCCTACTGGCTAAAAAAACCCCTCCTGACTCCAAGGCGTCGGTGTTTCTGCCAATTCCGCTTACCACCAACAATATCAACAACATATTTACTTTAGATAACTAGATAATCAATTTGTCCAAGCCTTTTCTTTGTGTAAATAATTCGGCTGTTCACACATTGTTGAACGTTTGGCAACCATTCAGATCTCAATTATTTTGTTAAAATTTACAACCACTCCATCAAACTTATGAGAGTTATTCATGTGTACTAAATGAACGAATTACAGTACATTTCGATAAACTGCGTGTGAGGTAGGCATAAAGAGACAATAAAACAATGTATGCATTCTAATAAATATTTATAATTAAGTACAAAAATATTTACATTTTGAAATATAAATAACGGTTTTTCTAATGGTGGTAAACAGGTGCGGAGTATGAAACGGGTGTGTGATGAACTACGGGAGCAGAGTGTACGAGTGGAGCGGAGTATGACACGGGAGCGGAGTGGACGAGTGGAGCTGAGTAAGACACTGGGGCGGAGTAAGACACTGGAGCGGAGTGGACAACCGGAGCAACTTTAGCGACGGGAGCGGCGTACGCGACGGGAGCAGCGACAGCCTTCACACCAAGAGCCTCTTTGCGTACAACAGCGTTGAATCCGTTGTGTGGGTCGGCAGTGTAGTCCACTGTACGCTTGGTACCATCGGGGTCAACAACCGAGTAGGAGCCCTGTACGACATCACCGTCTCTTGATTCGTGCTGGCTCTTAGAGTCGCCAGTCACACCGTCTTGCACGTCGTAGGCAAAGCTGTACTGAGGATTGGCGTCGTATTCTTCGACGACTTTAGCGACTGGAGCTACGGCGGCGTATTTGGCAACGGGTGCGGAGTAGGCGACTTTAGCGATCGGGGCAGCAGCGTAAGACACGGGGGCGGCGTGGTAAGTTGGGGCGGCAGCGTAGGCCACTGGGGCGGTGTGGTAAGTCGGGGCAGCAGCGTAAGTCACTGGCGCGGCATGGTATGCTGGGGCAGCAGCGTAGGTGACTGGTGCGATGCCGGCATTGGCGGCAGCTACCAGGCATGCGAAAGCTACGAACTGTAAACAAAAAGAATATTTTTTAAATTTTAATTGATTACAATTACATAGTTACATATTATGGTTCAACAAATAATTTATTTATTTATATTCAGAGTAGATTAATCTAAATCAGAAATCAACTAATCTAAACGATCCGCCAAGATGTTCTCAACGTAATAACCTAAATATGCCTAAAGCGTTACTGCAATCAACAATTCAAATACAAAACAATTTAGATACTCAGCTAAAATTCCCAACAATCTTTGACTAATAACTACCCCATTGTTAAGGTCTAGAAGACAATTAGTCATCTAGTTGTCTCAAAAGTTAAACGGGTTCCATCCACGACAATCTATCATCTTTTCACCTTTGACATTCATGATGATAAATGACATATGATGATAAGATGATTGCTTGTGGATTATGATGATAATCAGCCTATTTTAAAGGCCTACTACACGATTAGGCCTCCCTCCTTATAGAAGAGGGGATATGGAGCTAAGACCCACCACGCTACTTTAATGCGTAGGGTGGTAATGTTAAATTCACTAACGACTAGGTTAACGTTAATGATATTAACCAGAACCGACGGCTTAAGTTGCACTACCAAACTCCAAACTACCCAAGTCCAGGCTGATAATTCAGACTGAAACTTTCTAAGAAAGGAAACTCAGTATATCATAACCCAACCCAGGAATCGAACCCAGGACCTCATGATCCGAAAGCACTGGACCAACGGGGCTCCAACTTATCACCTTACCACCGTTTAATCGAACCACTTAATAAGAAATCCATTTCACTTAAAAAATAATCGAAATATGAAATAATTGAACACGCACCTTAAACATTTTAGCAACTGTTTTGGATGACCGAATGATCATATGTGATGTAGAAAAGATTCGGGCCTACGATTTTATATACGGAGCAGGTGCCCCGGAGCTATGCGATCTCCCGCCCCGATGATTTGCTCCGATCAACGCAAGTGTATCGCTTGTTCCGGCACAAGGACTACTGGCTGTAAATGTCATGTTCTCATTATGGGCACAGAAAGTTATAATTACGATTTTCACCGACTGTTTCCGTGAGTATTATATCCGAAGGAATCTAAATCATTGTATTAGCTAATAGATTTATATTATGGTTGAATTTGAATAAATTTGAATATATTTTCTCCCAATTTGATGTAACTGTATAAAAAAGTTAGTGCGTGCGTATATTCGAAAGAATGAAAATCATCATATTGATCATCTAATTACAATAAATTCGACTGGTAACAGAAGGGCTGGTTCATTTTTTGCGCAAAAGATCAGCCTGGCTTTCCAGCGTGGAAATGCAGCCAGTATTCTTGCCACCATTCCACGTGGGCATGATTTGTATTGTTATTAGGATAAGTTGGCTTAAGTTCCTTATTGTATTCTTTCTCAATAAATTGAAATATATTATTATCTCCCAATAGATCGGATATCAGAGCCGTGATAGCCCAGTGGATATGACCTCTGTCTTCGACTCGGAGGGCGTGAGTTCGAATCCCGTCCGGGGCATGCACCTTTAACTTTTCAGTTATGCACATTTTAAGAAATTAAATATCACGTATCTCAAACGGTGAAGAAAAAATATCGTGAGGAAACCTGCATATCTGAGAATTTTCTTAATTCTTTACGTGTGTGAAGTCTGCCAATCCGCATTGGGCCAGCGTGGTGGATTAAGGCCTAACTCTCATTCTGAGAGAAGACTCGTGCTCGACAGTGAGCTAAATAAGGGTTGTTAATGATGATGATCGGATATAATACGAATCTCACTGTATAAAATAAAATTATTACGTAATACGTACTAATTTTTATTTAAGTACACTGTATAGTTTTATAATATGGTTGAATTAGAATAAAGAATATATTTTCTCCCACAATTTCGGGAGTAACTATTAATAAAATTACAATTTTACAATTATTATATGTTATACATACAATTATATTACAATTACCTTCTCTTTGTTATTTACACAGATCACTATTTCTATCGAAAAATTATTATAGAAGAAAAACTTAAACTAAGTTCTTGCCACCATTGTACATGTGATTGATTTGTATGTATTAAGCTCAGAATAAAGATTTATAGTCTGAGGTAATAAGATAAGTTAGAGATAAATCATTGTACAAGGTTTACACTAGCTACAAAAAAACTTCAAATCGATTACTGTACGTAACTGGGTATTTGTGTGTAATAATGTTTTGTGAGTTTTCTAACGGAGTTCAATTGAAACTTTCATTTTTTTTTTTTTTTAATTATTGAGATAGAATACAATAAGGAACTTAAGCTAACCTATCCTGATAAGTATACAAATCATGCCCATATCAAATGGCTGCATTTCCGCGCTGGACAGCCAGGCTGATCCTTTGCGCAAAAAATTAGGCAGCAATCGAGGCAATACATTATACTCATCAACTCGTCTCGAGCCGCGAGAAGCGCCGTTACCACAACCGCTGCCAGAGCCGGGAATAGCGGGGCCACCGGGGACTAGGGGCTGTTTCGTTTTGTTGAGGTTCATAATAAGATATTGCCCATAAATGTAGTCATTTATGGGCAATATCTTATTATGATGGGCATGCGGGTTGGTCAACTAGCCGTGGTGACATGATTCGGAGATTTTTTTTAGCACTTCGACTCCTCAGCCCAAGAGTCTCCACAGCAAAAGGAACAAATGTGTAATTCTCAGTCAGAGAGGCATAATTGTTCCACTTACTGGTTTCAACTTTTTCTGCTGCGACTTCCGGTCTTCATTAAAGTCAGCAACTATAATTAGATAATTAAAGTTGCTGACTTGTTTATTTGGATGCCTTGAAAATTTCCAGGTTTTTATTGAATAAAATAATTGTATTCAATAAAAACCTGGATAAAGACTATAATCAAGACTTCATCGATAAATAACGGCCTAGTTAACTAAAAAGGCATCAACTTCGGTTAAAATCAGAAGATAATATAATAACTAAGCGTGGATCCACCATAGTGGGCGCGATTGACCCTAATGTGATGTGTAATTTCAAATATCATTTTTATTAAAATTTCTTCAAAATCAGTTCAGTAGTTCGGAGTCTTAAATATTACATTTTGATATACTAACAATTACATGTTTGTTTTTCTTGAGCGCTCAAATTTTACGGGTAAACCCGTATTATATATTACCCGTGAATTATATTAATAAGCCATTTATTTGTGTACGCTTTATCCTTTGCGCTATATTGATCATGAGCGAGTATATACTGGAACACAAATATCATCCTTGCTAAATAATAAAACTGTAACAGGTTCTGTAAATTCTGTAAAGATATTTTATTTTTTTTGTTGGAGGGATTAAGAATGATATACTGAAAGTAATGCCAAAAATATATATTTTTAATTTTTTGTCTGTCCGTGTTTTTGTTGAGGTTCTATTGTGTACATTGAAGATATTAAAAAAATAGTTCGAGGGCATTATATAATCGATACTGAAGCCAAAGTATTTTTTTTATAATTTTTCGTCTGTCTGTATGTCCGTCTTATTGTTGACCGGGCATCAAGCTGAAACTACTGAATGAATTCAAATGAAACTTTTTTGCACGATTTGAGACCATACAAAGAAGGCACATGACATAATACTTTTACCTTTTATAGTAGTAACTTTAAGATGAAGTAAAATCAGAAGGGGTTCAAATAGGGGTTGAAAGTTTGTATGGGAATTCCTTCGTTTTTCAAGTTACCTTTGTAATAATTGGTATATGTACCACCAGAAACATACTAAAAATAATTCGAGTTTTTTCAAAAATTCCAAATCAAAAAGTGAGAGGTTAAAGATTTTTTTAATATAAATCGTTCCAGATTTGAGTTATATATTTTTTTAATGATTAGTGAACTATATATTATAAATAAAAAACATGCGAAATATATAATAGATAGTAGATTGGATAGTTTTCGTTATTGACATGCATTATATTTTTCAGGGAAGGTTTGAGTAACTCGGTGGCAGTACGATTTTACTTCAAAAAATATATTTAGTATTGCGTACAGTACGTCAAACATTTGCACAATCGTTTAAACATTTTTTTTAGTATATTTTTTTCTAGCAATGTGGATAGGTAGAGTAAAAAAATATTCCTTCAATCATATTCTTCTATATTTGTCTAAGTAAACAATAATTTAACAATTGGTCTTTGACTAGGTGATCTTGCAGTTTAGTGATGGTAAAGAGGGGCGGAGTAGGCCACTGGAGCGTGGACCACCGGGGCGGCGTGGACGACTGGGGCGGCGTGGACGACTGGGGCAGAGTGGACAACCGGGGCAGAGTGGACAACCGGGGCAGAGTGGACAACCGGGGCAGAGTGGACAACCGGGGCGGCGCTGTAAGCAACAGGGGCGGCGATCTTAGCCACTGGTGCCACGGCTTTCACGGCGAGAGGCTCTCTATGTACGACCGCGTTGAATCCATTGTGGGGATCAGCGGTGTATTCAACAGTGCGCTTGACACCGTCGGGGTCGACGACGGAATACGAGCCCTGTACGACGTCGCCATCACGAGTCTCGTGCTGAGCCTTCGAGTCACCGGTGAGTCCGTCTTGGACGTCGTAGGCGAAGCTGTACTGTGGGTGGGGGTCGTATTCTTCGACGGGGGCGACGGCGGCGACTTTGGCGATGGGTGAGGAGTAAGTGAGTGGTGCGGAGTGGACGATAGACGCGGCCGGAGCAGCGTGCACTATGGGTGCAGCGGCATATGCGACAGGCGCCTGTGCCGTGTACGCTACAGGAGAGAGCACTCCCGCTTGGACTGTGGCGATGGCGCACACCAATACTATCAGCTGGAAACAAAATGAAATTCAATTAAAATAAAAAAAACAAATAGCTACGCGATTTGCTTTGCGGTTTAGTGCTTGATTTGTAGAACTGAAAATCTGAATGACCTATTGAATCATCTTGAATTACTCGCTAACTTATCTTAATTTCATGGTTTCTCCAGGAGATATGTAATATAATATGAGTTTGATGAATTTTATTTTCTGATTTGATTTAACGAATACGGGAGCATATGTTGACGCTGTAACACAGTCAACAAGAGCTCCTGACTTCTTTCAGAAGTCAGAAGTGTATAGCAATCAATGATAAAATCAAAAAAATGGTAAGCCCTGAAAATTTATTATATCACCAGAAAAACAAGAAAAAAAAATTTATAATATTTCGAATATATTTATACCTTGAAAGCCATTTTGTGAGATGGTAAGTGACTTTACTATGAGGAGACCTCAATTCGAATGTACCGATAATGACATATGACGGACTTTATATATATCCTCAAAGTGCCGCTGGCGTTATATTTCACCGTAATGAGATATGGGTATTAAGCTATTACCTTCGAAAGGTGTAATGCATGAGTGCAGTACACCGAAATCAAAGTCAACAACATTTGTTCTTATTACTGTCTCGTAGCAGCCTACATATAATATTGTAGCTACCTCCCTATTAATATAATCAAATAAATATAAATACCTAGGTATAAATAGACAATACATACATTACTTTGCCCCAAAGTCGTCATCAACCCATATTCGGCTCACTGCTGAGCTCGAGTCTCCTCTCAGAATGAGAGGGGTTAGGCCAATAGTCCACCACGCTGGCCCAATGCGGATTGGCAGAATTCACACACGCAGAGAATTAAGATAATTTTCTGGTATGCAGGTTTCCTCACCGATTGAGACACGTGATATTTAATTTCTTAAAAGCCAAAGTAAGCGTACTAAAATGATTTGATCTCTGATTTCACACTATAAATTAATACGAGTGTATACATATAAATATTCTTATACTCACTGGAAAACGCTCATGCTCGCCACACAAATATTTTCTTGTTGTGGGAATCGAACCCACGGCCGTGAATGCAGAAAGCAGGGTTATTATCCACTGCGCTATAAGGCCGTCATTATCTGATAAAGATTACTTGCATCTCAATATGAACTGAATACCTTTGTTAAATCAATCAATGGTTGATATTACGAGGTATTACATAACTCATTCGGTTTTGCTCATATTTATCCTTTTTGCAAATTGAGATAAAACTTACGATGTAAAATTAGGTTGAAAATAAAAACTGACATTAACATATTGATTTTGATTATTGCTGTCAAAATAAATAAAGAAGTTTTTGCCAACGATCTATATTGATTTTTGCCATTAATTTACTCTTTGTATATGTCATTGCTTACATTTCGCAATATAGTGGTTTAGTTTTTGCTTCTTTTAAAGGTTATTTATAAATTACGGCAAATAGTAAGTACGTTTTTATGGATATCATCATCATCATATCAGCCGATGGACTGTCCACTGCAGGACATAGGCCTTTTGTACCTAACATCACGATCCTGAGCCGCCAGCATCCAGCGAATCCCTGCGACTCGCTTGATGTCGTCAGTCCACCTGGTCGGGGGTCAACCGACGCTTTCTAGCGCGGGGTTGCCATTCCAGCACCTTGGGACCCCAACATCCATCGGCTCTTCGAACTATGGATATAGTAGTAGGCAATTAAAAAAAAAAGTAACTTAAAAATGTCAAACCTGAAAGTAAAACGTAAAGTAAAAATCAGAATCAGATAAATCAGAATGCCGATGTATGTAATTAAAGGCGCGTCGTCTTAAGTCTTTATCGTTGGTTGGATTAGTGTCTTTGAATCACGAGGTTCTGGGTCTGAGTCTGGGGTTATGAAGTACTGGAACTGTTCAAAGAAGTTTTCAGTAAAAAATTCTCAGCCCGTAGTTGATCAACTTTTTGATGGTGTATTAAAGGGTAAAATGTCTTTTAAAAAAAAATTAAAAAACCTATTTTTTTAAAAAGAAAAGGTTTGTATTTTTTCATGTAACGAATAAACTCGAAAAAATTTGGACCGATTCGAAAAATTGTTCCGCCAATAGAAAGCTATATCATCTGGTAGTAACATAGGGGCTATATTTTATCCCCGTATTTCTAAGGAAAAGGGAATTACGTGAATGAAACCGCAAGGTCATGGCAGTCTATACTATATCGTGAAGTTTGTGGTAATCTTTGGATCTACTAAACCGATTTTGAAAATTCTTTTAGGTACAAGAAAGCCATGTTATTTTTAAGTGTCATAAACTATATTGTTTTTTATCCCTGAATTCTCATATTCAAGCCGTGATAGCTCAGTGGATATGACCTCTGCCTCCGATTCCGGAGGACGTGGGTTCGAATCCGATCATGCACCTCCAACTTTTCAGTTGTGTGCATTTTAAGAAATTAAATATCACGTGTCTCAAACGGTGAAGGAAAACATCGTGAGGAAACCTGCATGCCTGAGAATTTTCTTAATTCTCTGAGTGTATGAAGTCAGAATCTGCATTGGGTCAGCGTGGTGGACTATTGGCTATTGGCCTAACCCCTCTCATACTGAGAAGAGACTCGAGTTCAACAGTGAGCCGAATATAGATTGATAACGACGATTTGCATATTATAACTATGCGAGTGAAACCTACGAGGTTCTGCTAGTCCTTAATAAAATATGAACGTATCTCATAAAAGTTTCTTTTTAGGTTGCGGTTTCTTTGTTTAGTGGTAGTTGCTGCTAGATTTTGAACATAATGTGGTTGTTGAAATGTGTGAAGCCCCTGCAGCGTGCGAGGAGTCGAATATACGGAACCATGCACGAGCCCCTTGACCATGTGACTGGCATTCAGAAACGCGAGCTATTGGCGCACCTCGCCGGAGAGTGTGACCCCTTCCGTATAATGCCCATTAAGAAAGGTATACATACAAACAATACAAAGGTTACTAATTGGGTATTTTGAGATGATAACTTCTTATGGGAGGGTAAGCTTCGTAACGTAACGCGTTGCAGCATCACTCTATCTAACTTCCCTTTCTCTCACGCATACGGCAACAGGTT
Source organism: Bicyclus anynana (assembly GCF_947172395.1). NCBI lineage: Eukaryota > Metazoa > Arthropoda > Insecta > Lepidoptera > Nymphalidae > Bicyclus > Bicyclus anynana. The sequence continues at coordinate 8,403,728 of NC_069104.1, read as the reverse complement.
TAAGTTATCACTTCTGTCGAGCGTCCCGAGACGCACAAGTTTTTTTACTCTCATTTATTTATTTGTCCTTTTTTGTATTATTTTTAACAATGTTAATAAAATACAAAACACTACTAAAAAGTTATAAAGAAAATTTAACTGTCCACGCAAGCAACCGGTGGTCAGGGCTCCAGAGTGAGGAACCTCTTCACAATACGAGCCGCCTCAAGAATCACTGCCTACTGTACCTTTTTCTAGCAGTTAAGCGAAAGCTTCTTAAGGTGTTGGTTTATTGACATATCATGCTAATAGTAGAGCTATTTAGTAGGGTAACTACGATAACTACTTTCGGAGATAAAGCATATACTTAGCGCGTTCGCCAGTCGTCTCGTCGGCTGCGTGTGCAAGCCCCACGCCATGCACATAGAGTGGATGTGGGTGCACATGGGCTGGCCGCGGCGCTGCAGTTGTGGCTACCGGTTCTAACAATGCCCCACTGAACCTCTGTGATTTACATTCGCAGGTCCCGCGACTTACGAATGCCCAAGCCTAATCCCTAGCGCGTTCGCCAGTCGTCTCGTCGGCTGCGTGTGCAAGCCCCACGCCATGCACATAGAGTGGATGTGGGTGCACATGGGCTGGCCGATACGCTGCAGCTGTGGCTACCGGTTCTAACAATGCAACACTGTACCTCTGTGATTTACATTCGCAGGCCCCGGAACTTACGAATGCCCAAACCTAATCCCTAGCGCGTTCGCCAGTCGTCTCGTCGGCTGCGTGTGCAAGCCCCACGCCATGCACATAGAGTGGATGTGGGTGCACATGGGCTGGCCGAAACGCTGCAGCTGTGGCTACCGGTTCTAACAATGCCCCACTGTACCTCTGTAATTTACATTCGCAGGCCCCGGAACTTACGAATGCCCAAACCTAATCCCTAGCGCGTTCGCCAGTCGTCTCGTCGGCTGCGTGTGCAAGCCCCACGCCATGCACATAGAGTGGATGTGGGTGCACATGGGCTGGCCGATACGCTGCAGCTGTGGCTACCGGTTCTAACAATGCCCCACTGTACCTCTGTGATTTACATTCGCAGGCCCCGGAACTTACGAATGCCCAAACCTCATCCCTAGCGCGTTCGCTAGTCGTCTCGTCGGCTGCGTGTGCAAGCCCCACGCCATGCACATTGAGTGGATGTGGGTGCACATGGTCTGGTCGAAACGCTGTGGCTGTGGCTACCGGTTCTAACTGTGCCCCACTGAACCTCTGTGATTTACATTCACAGGTCCCGGAACTTACGAATGCCCAAACCTCATCCCTAGCGCGTTCGCCAGTCGTCTCGTCGGCTGCGTGTGCAAGCCCCACGCCATGCACATAGAGTGGATGTGGGTGCACATGGGCTGGCCGATACGCTGCGGCTGTGGCTACTGGTTTTAACTGTGCCCCACTGAACCCCTGTGATTTACATTCACAGGTCCCGGGACTTACGAATGCCCAAACCTAATCCCTAGCGCGTTCGCCAGTCGTCTCGTCGGCTGCGTGTGCAAGCCCCACGCCATGCACATAGAGTGGATGTGGGTGCACATGGGCTGGCCGCGGCGCTGCGGCTGTGGCTACTGGTTCGAACTGTGCCCCATTGTGCCGCTGTGATGCTGTGATATCGCCGTGATAATTTGTTTAATTATTAAATAATGTATGGTAGCTTTAAACGTCTTTATATTCTGCACCACCAACGTAAAGCAGCGTTACAGATCACATCGTAAGAATAATAGAAATGTGGACCATGTTGCTAAGTACTGTTTTTTTCAATTCTTTACAAGTTAGCCCTTGACAACAGTCTCAACTGATGGTAAGTGATGATGCAATCTAAGCTGAAAGCGGGTATCTAGTTAGGCGTTGAATGAGAATCCACACTCATTCACATTACTAGGTTAACGTTTGATGTGTATATATATACTTATAGAGGGGACGTCTGACGAGGCCAGACGGGTGATCAGTCCTAATTAGGGACCATTCCACCCAATTCCCGTGGTAAAAGGACACAGGTTCACTGGTGTCTCGACAGTGTTCCCCCCTCAAATCTTCCTGTAGCCTTCGTGAACCTAACAATATCCCCTATACTGAGATCTGTCAGGTCTACTTCATTTAATGTATCCTTACCTAGTAACTCCCATCTTACCAGCGCGAACATGGGACACTCAGCTATAAAGTGATAGCTGGTCTCCTCCTCACCACAACCTGGACATGATGAATCTTCTATGATTTTCATTATCTTCAAGTGTCTATTGAGCAGACAATGTCTAGTTGTCATGCCTGCTACCAGTGCTATGTTGGGTCTGCTTTGTAACAGTAGTTGTGTTGTTTTCTTCTTGTCGAATGACTTCAGGAACATTTTTGACTGTCTGCATTTAGTCGAGCTATTCCGTTTGATGTGTAACTTGGTTACAAGAAAAATACATTCAGCTGAGTGTGTATAGTGTTGTGGAATGTCACCTGATCACGCGAAGATGAAAACAGAACTTTGAGTCATTTATACCCAATGGAAAATCTGTCAGATTACAGTTTAACTAGCTGACACTCCACGGTGTTACCCGCATAGGTCCGTTCCAGTGAGAATACAGGAATAAAATATAGCCTGTGATACTCACAAATAACGTGGCTTTCTAGTGGTAAAAGAATTTTCAAAATCGGTTCAGTAGAGTAGAAGAGTAGTAGAGAGTAAAAAAAAAAATAATCACGAGGGTTGCAAAAAAATGTTGAATGCAAGTGAAGTGAAGTTACAGGCGACATTTAGTTCACGCGTTACCGACCCACTTCTTTCGACCCTGAACCAACAGCACCACTTACCGCCAGACAGACATGTGTCGCATGTCCTTACTTGCTTGCAGATGCATAAAACACGATTAACTCGAGTCAAGATCAAAATCACTGTAACTACTTGTGTTTTTATCATATTTGTATATTATTTTCAGAGACAAGTGACAAGTTACTACTTATTAGTCTTAGATCCGGCATTAGAATACTCTTATCTGTTATTTGCCGTTCCGTGATAGCTCAGTGGATATGAGTTCTGCCTCCGATTCCGAACGGTGGGCATTTTAAGAAATTAAATATCACGATTCTCAAATGAAGACAATTTTCTCAATTATCTGCGTGTGTAAAGTCTGCCAATCCGCATTGGAACAGCGTGGTGGTCTAACCCCTCTCATTCTGAGAGGAGACTCGAGCTCAGCAGTGAGCCGAATATGGGTTGATAACAACAACAACAAAATCTGTTATTTATTAGTGATATGAAATAAATGATAGACAGATAATAAGGTAACCTATTTGCAATGTGTTAATCTGAATATTTTCCAGCATTAATTTTCATAAACCATAAAAATAACAGATGTATAATACGTACGTATGTATTTCTAATGCCAGATCTCGTACTATATAGAAACATGTTTTTGTCCACTACGATATCATAAGACACTAAAGATAATTTGAAAAAAATATCGTAAATAGTGGATCACTGAAAATGGAGAATTTCATGGCTTTCCTGGAAGTGACCTTGGATTGTAAGCTTCAGAGAGGTTTTCATATAGAGAAACGTAAGGATAAACTAACATTAAAAATATGCATTTTGTATTAATTGTTGCTACGCTGGGTCGTCCCCTACTAATTAAAAAAAAAAAAATTTTTAGTCACAAAAAGGGATCTCTAATAGGGGCTTGCTTACATGTTTGTTACTATGTAGCCTCGACCATCATTTAACTAACCATCTTCATTAAACTAAGAGTCATCTTGATTATGTCAGCTTTTAAAAGCTGTATCATAATCGGTCCATTCGTTTAGAAACGACGCCTCAGATAGACACATACGTCGAAATAATCATCACATAATCACTATAAAACACCTGATATAAGAAATGACTTCACGGTGTTAATTGATTTTTTTAATTGTTTGCATTATTGTAACCTGCATTGGTAGTGTGGTCTAAACTTCAAATTAAAAAAAAAGGTTTTTGTTAGAAGAAAATCCAGTTAAATGTAAAAACATCGATATAGGATAGATATGCAGCGGCAAGAAGCCATAAATAAATTATATCTATGCCAAAAACCATTTATAATCTAGTGTACGAATCAGAAAAATACTCAAGTTGTTGTATAAATACGAGCTTTTGAAGTTAACTTACCTGCTAAGAACCTATTTACGCATAATATTTCTAAAAGATTAAATCTCACAATACGTTTGTTTCAAGGTTTTCGGGCGGAACAACTTTTATTTTAACGCCTAAAGTATGAACAAAATATTAAAATCAAAATAGTCCAAAGGTTGACTCATTATATTTATCCGGACAATTCAAAACAACACACAACACACACACCTTATTATAATTTACATTATTATAATTTATCTCTCAGCTAAATTACAATTATCTAGTATCACAAATAGAATACAATAATTCACAGCCTCTTTGAGGCGTATACAAATACAAATGCAAGTATATTAAATGATTTATTATTTCATATAATTCGGTATGAAAAACTCTCCTTTATTAAAAGTAAGTTTGGTCGAAGTCACATTTCCAGGTGTAAAATAATTCGTCTGTTCTCTCTCAACGAATTTACTCTTCGAAAATATCGGTACTTCCAATCGCCTTGAGTACGGGAAGGGATATGGATAGAAGTTTGGTACGGGGATCACATGGCTTTGCACAAAACTTGGATAGTGGGCAACATAGTGGCGCTTATTTATTGTGTTGTGCATTACTGGTTCGTTGCGAACGACGGCTTTGAAGCCGTGTTTGGCATCAGCAGTGTATTCAACAGTCCGTTTAGTTCCATCTGGGTCTACGACGGAGTAGGAGCCTTTGACGATATCGCCTTGTCTGAACTCACGCTGGCTCTTCGCGTCGCCGGTTGAGGGGTCGATGATATCGTACCAATAGTTGTATTCAGTACTCGTGGGGGGTGGGTCGGTGACTATTATGGCCGCGACCGCCTGGAGTACACACGCGTACAGCACTGCCTGTAATTACAGTTGGACATTGATTAAAACTTATAGTAGGGGAGCCGAAGGGGGATTTTTGCAGTTACTTTAGCACGGCAAATGAACACGAGGGACTATACCTTGCAGATTGTTGAGTACCTCCACCAAGTATGAGTCATTAGGTGGGTAAGTATAGGATAACCAATAAAAAAACTAACTTCGCAATGTAATGGAATGGAAGGGTTCCAAAGTTACAAAATAAAACCCTTACATTTTAGTTCTCGAGCCACGATCGCGGTTAATTTTTTACTTATTCTGAAGGAAATAATCAGTCGAAGTATAACTTCTTAAAAGTCTGCAGTGTTTTTTCCCACCGAAAAAACCCTGACTGATTAGAGGGCGAATATTCTCGAAGTTTAGATCGTGAGCTTAGCTTGTTAATGACGTCAGCACATTATGAGCGTTGTTGACACAGCGCTAAGGTCACGTGCATGCAGTTTGGGCTCCGTAGCTATTTACAATAGGTATTTATCACATAAAATAATCCATGGCACTTTGAATAGGTATACAATGACCTCTTTACTGAATTTGTCCCAAAACAAAATCACATGATTACTAATATAATATTTTGTGCACAGTTTTGGAGGCGCATTAACATATTAATCTATATATATATATTAGTAACACTGGGTTATTGTTTTGGTGATTAGTAAAAAAAACATCCTTTGGTAAACTTATTAGTAAAACAAGGAGTTTAATAGAGTTGAAACTCATGTGTCAGCAGTAGCGATTTCTATATTTTATGTGTTGTTACCGGAAACATTGGACTAATAAAAGGTTAGCACTTCAGTAAGATCAGATGGTATGGTATAGTATCAGCTATTATTTTTATTGAAAAACTTGGCTAATAAACATTAAAAAAACACTCAAAAATTCAAAAGTTTTCTTTGAAATTTTACCCTAATATCACTGTTATATCACAGGGTTAGGCTTTAAAAATATTTATTTATTTTTCCCCTTAATCAGTACACTAATACAATACAATAATTACCTGCAACATGTCGCAATTGTTCTTGTAAAAGGGATTCGGTGTAAAGCGCTGCGCTCGCGACATTGCTCGTATTTATACAAACGCGGCGTTCACTTGACTGTGTTCCGTATTGCACAGGTATCATGACTTGTCACAGAGTAGTTAGCTATTCACATTTCTAATCTGATTGTAATAATCTATACTTATAATAAATCTGTAGAGAGGTCAATTCTGTACATGAAATATATTTCCAAAATAACTATCAGGGGGAGATTAGTGGTTGATACTGATGCCAAAAATGCAATCAGTAAAATTTTTGTCTGTCTGTCTGTCTGTATGTTCTTTATAAAAACAAAAACTACTAGACGGATTTTAACGAAACTTGGTACAATTATTCTTCATACTCCTGGGCAGGTTATAGTATACTTTTATCACGCTACGATCAATAGGAGCAGAGCAGTGAAGGGAAATGTTGGCAAAATGGGAGAAGTTACTCAATTTTTTAAGCTTCCGTCGCCGTCGCATGGTCTCTACCATAGGGGTAGAGTAAGGATAGGGTAGGGTTAAGGTAGTGGTAGGGTAAGGATAGGGTACTGGTACGGTAGGGGTAGGTTAGTAGTAGGGTTTCACGCAGACGAAGTCGCGGGCGTCCGCTAGTAATTAATAAGCGGCAAATACTACAGCGAATTCGCCCACTTGTCTTCGTACATTTATTTGCGCTTATAGTCACAGTGGACGCCCGCGACTTCGTCCGCGTGGCCTTGAGTTTTTCACAACTCCCACGGGAACCACAGATTTTTCCGGGATGAAAAGGAAAGTGAAAGTTAATCCAGAGTAAAATCTATTTCTATTCCAAATTTCAGCCATATCGCTTCAGTATCATGTATGTATGTGATAGCTCAGTAGATAAGACCTCTGCCTCCGATTCCGAAGGGTGTGGGTTCGAATCCGGTCCGGGGTATGCACCTCCAACTTTTCAGTTGTGTGCATTTTAAGAAATTAAATATCACGTGTCTCAAATGGTGAAGGGAAAAAATCGTGAGGAAACCTGCATACCAGAGAATTTTCTTAATTATCTGCGTGTGTGAAGTCTGCCAATCCACATTGGGCTATCATGGTGGACTATTGGCGTAACCCCTCTCATTCTGAGAGGAGAGTCGAGCTCAGCAGTGAGCCGAATATGGGTTGATAATAATGATGATACCATATCGGTATAGATTGCAGCTTTTAATCTACATTTTTATGCATATTATTTTTTCATATCTCACTCAAATATAATTTGTATAAGGTTTTCGCATGTACCTACATTACGCTTAACTTAATACGTATAGCCTCTATAGCTTATAATGGTAGTTTAAGCTTTGTTTTACTGATCTGTCTGAAGCAATCATGAAAATCATAGATTCTCATTTATTGTAGGTCTGATCTAGTAGGAATACGTGCTAATATAAGTTGAAAAACTGATTAATTGGTCTGTGCAATGAAAGACTATACATTTTCTATTCAATTGTAGGCTTTCTGTTTGAACATTCTAATCCCGTGCACGATTGTAATTTACACTTTAAAATGACTACAGTTTAGTGGTCGGTTTCCATTGATTCTGTGTTTTGTCCCAGCGCAATCTAATGATACTGAATTAGTATTTGACCAATGTAAGCAATTGGAATATTGGTATTTTCTTTCATTCAATAATTTTTCTAACTATGGGCCTTATAAGAAGCCTCAAAGTCACTTAGCAAGCGATAATGTGAGCAACGCTTGCAGTTTCTCTGTATGTATTTAGAGATTAAATTGCTTCTACGTTTTATGCTTTATGATTACATCATTATTTATATAAATCTATAATTATTTATAATTATCCTAAATAATTTTAATTAAAAACTAATCTAACTGTAACTATTGCCTTTATTTATTGCAGAATGTTTATTTAGTACTTGTAGTAGTGTTGTTTTTATCAAAGCGTTATGTTACATTTATTTATAGCTGCTATTTTTATATACTTAAATTATTCTATTGGGTCTGATATCAATTTCTATAAATACCTATCCGTTTCCGCAAACGACTGCATACAAGTGGGCAAACTTATAAAACTTATAATTTACATATTTATTCTGACAAGGCGGCATAATCATATATATAGTTATACAACGTGTCCCAAAATTCAACGATAAGCGGGCGCCAAAAGATTGACCTGCTCATGAGCACTTAAGGAAAAATAATAAAAAAAATATACCTAAATTTTTTTTTTAGTTACAAAATAAATTTTAAAATTCTTTGAAAATTTACACCTTGTATGATATTTTGAACTACCGCAGCTACAATTTCTTAAATATGCTTAAGATTTTTTTTGTATCGGAACCTAAGTAGTACTACTATTCACCACAACTCTTAAAAACACCACAATGCCCGCAGTTTTTACACAAAAAAATATCAAAATATTTTTTTTCCCTCAAATTTTTAAAGATTTTTACTTTCAGTCTACTTTGACTCATGGTCTTGCAAAAAAAAGTATGAACACCGCTATGGCAAGTTATTTTCAAAGTTGACGCAACTAATCAAGATTTCAAAATAGTATAATACCCTAAGATAACTAGTCGCAAAAAAAAAATATGCGTACCATTTGTAAACAAGAACTAAATTTCTAAAATGTTTTTGCTCCTAGAAATCACTTTTACTTTATGCACAAAATGATGTGAGTCATACGTTGCAATTTCCTAGAATTTTAATGGAACGAACGATAACATTTAAAAATAAGAGAGAGAGAGAGAGAGAAAGATAGCGATAAGTATACGTTAGAGAGGGATAGACAGATGTTCTTTGTTGAATGACAATGATGCAGGTAAAGAAAATCCTGTTCCCAGCAAGTCAGTACGCTCTGCTCCTTTGTTTACTGCGCAACTTTCCGTATTCAATTGACGTGGCTCTCGTACTAACGACTTTTGGCTTTGCATTTTGGACTGGACTTAAGTGATCTGCAAACTGAACTGACCTGGCATTATTTTGGACTGTGCCTGTGTTTTGTGAATTGGACTTTTGGTGTATTTTGGACTGTTTAGCGTTATCATGCCGCAACCATACACGCCGATGGAATACGCTAACATGCATCTCATTTATGGAGAATGTCGGTGCAATGCTAACGCTGCTAGCAGATTGTATCGAGAAAGGTACCCAAACGCTCAAAGATATCCAGATTATCGGGTATTTATGAATGTGCATCAAGCGTTTTCGGAGGGTCGTTTGCCGTCAGCTAGAAGAAACGCTGGAAGACCTAGATCGGAATGCGATGAAGAAGTTCTCAATGAAATAAACATTGATTCAACTACCTCAGTGCGTGCCATAGAAGCAGCTACGGGAATCCCAAAAAGTTCAGCACATCGAATACTAAAACGTCATCGGCTACACCCATATCATTACAGACGTGTACAAACGTTACTATCACGGGACTATCCACTGCGGATCGCATTTTGCCGAGTGATGCTTCAAAAGCATCGGGAAGATCCTCAGTTCTTGGATAAAGTACTATGGTCGGATGAAACAACCTGCAAGAAAGATGGCTATTTAAATCTTCACAACCTACACAGCTGGAGCAATGAGAATCCGCACCTGATGAGAGAAGACAAATCCCAATATCAATTTAAGGTCAACTTATGGACGGGCATTTTAAATGGAAAAGTGATTGGGCCTTTTGAATTACAAGGAAACTTAGATGGGGACAGTTATTTGAACTTTTTACAAAATGATTTGCAAGAATTACTAGAAGACGTCCCCCTAAGCGACCTTCAAAATATGTGGTATCAAAATGATGGTTGCCCAGCTCACTACGCTCGTCCTGTGAGACAATACCTAGACCACGAGTATCCGGGGCGTTGGATCGGGCGACTTGGTCCTATCCTATGGCCACCCCGATCACCCGACCTAAACCCCCTGGATTTCTTTTATTGGGGTTGTCTCAAAGACAGGATCTACGCAAAACCGATTACGACATTGGACGAGCTTCGGCAAAAAATCACTCAGGCTGCGGCACATATCAATGCTAGAAGATATGCGCGAAAAATAAAACGGTCGTTTTTAAGGCGATGTCGTGCCTGTATTAATGCCGGTGGAAAACAATTCGAACATTTACTTTAATGTTGTGTAATTAAAATAACAAACACATTTTTGGAACATAGTAAAATTTATTACTAACAACAAGAACAATTAAGAAATTTGGTTCTTGTTTACAAATGGTACGCATATTTTTTTTTGTGACTAGTTATCCTAGGGTATTATACTATTTTGAAATCTTGATTAGTTGCGTCAACTTTGAAAATAACTTGCCATAGCGGTGTTCATACTTTTTTTTGCAAGACCATGAGTCAAAGTAGACTGAAAGTAAAAATCTTTAAAAATTTGAGGGAAAAAAAATATTTTGATATTTTTTTGTGTAAAAACTGCGGGCATTGTGGTGTTTTTAAGAGTTGTGGTGAATAGTAGTACTACTTAGGTTCCGATACAAAAAAAATCTTAAGCATATTTAAGAAATTGTAGCTGCGGTAGTTCAAAATATCATACAAGGTGTAAATTTTCAAAGAATTTTAAAATTTATTTTGTAACTAAAAAAAAAATTTAGGTATATTTTTTTTATTATTTTTCCTTAAGTGCTCATGAGCAGGTCAATCTTTTGGCGCCCGCTTATCGTTGAATTTTGGGACACGTTGTATATATGATTGTAACAATGATATGTATATAACAGCATAAACTAAGAACTAAAGATCGAATGTTGTATGATTAAAATTGGCTTATATTATTGGCTTATAATTTAAACACAAAAACTATGAATTTAACGGACAGGCATGCCTATTTAATTTAAATATAAGATTTATACACGTACCTTTTTAAAAATACAGTAATAAGTAGTGCTCAAAACTATCCAACATTCTATAGAATAACTATACATATAAATAGTAATTTTTTACTACTACTAAAATCAAAATAATCTATTTTAGTCTCTCTTTTAAAATTATAAATTCTATATTCGAGGTTATAAATGCTGAGCCTCGATGTATTAATAGCCTAAAGTCGCCACCTTTTACTATTGGTCTAACATAAAGTACTACACTCATATCATAAGATGTTCTATTTCCTATCACTCGAAACTTTATGCTTAAGCCCTACTTTTATTTATTTTTCTTTATCCTTTCAATGACTCGCTAAAACAGTATTAGGAGTACCGACGTACATACAGCATAACTAGAGTCTAAGATGTTTGAAGGTACGAGTTTTTTTATATTTCCATATTTTTAAACATGACCAATATTCCCATTCCCCTCTAATAACATGAAAAATACTGCGTTGAAAGTGGGTGTAGGACATTATTCCAGGATTGAACCAAGAACTCTCGGTGATGAGTCCGGCCCCTTTACCACTTAGCTATTGAGGCTTTATAAGCGTGGAACTGAGGCTCTTTGGCATCAAACAAGTACAAGTAACATCTCAGGATTAACTCATTTGCGTCTATTATCTCCTCGATTTCACGGTCAGCTATCGAAGCAAATTGGTTAATTTGCTCGTGCAATTTGATTTAATGGGCACGGTAATTCTGCAATACTGCCTAGATCCTATACTTATACATTTAATGCATATTCATTGGTGCAATCGTAAATAATATCTATTTACTTAACACTTTACTCAAGTGACTCGTTAATTTAATTATCGATGATTATTAGAAATTTAAAATCATTGTCATAATCACATTAATATTATACACTAGCTGACGCCGCGCAGTTATACCCGCGTGGTTCCCGTTCCCGTAGAAATACGGGGATAATATATAGCCTATAGCCTTCCTCGGTAAATGGGCTATCTAACACATAAATAATTTTTCAAATCGGACCAGTTAGACCTGAGATTAGCGCGTTCAATCAAACAAACAAACTCTTGAGCTTTATATTATTAGTATAGATAATCACACTAATATTATACAGGCGAAAGTTCGTGTGTGTGTTAGTATATTTGTTCCTCCTTTACGCCGCAGCTTCTGAACCAATTTGGTTGAAATTTAGAATGGAAATTCATTTTACCTTGCATTAACACACATTTATTCCGGAAAACCCATGGTTCCCGTAGAATTTGATGAAAACTCGAATCTCACGCAAATGGAGTCGCGGGCGTCCTCTAGTAATGAAATATAACCACTCCGATTATTATCAGTATGCTTGTAAAGCATAGCGACTCTTAATACTAGAAAGTTATTTTCTATAAAAAATATTTAAATATACTATAATGATAATTAAAAAAATGTTTATTTCTTTCTAACTTTTGCAAAAAATATGTTTTTCTACATATCCTGGTTCCGTTAAATACGTTAAAGGAGGTCTATTATACAAATTATATAAAAGGCACATGTATAATATTTGGAATTTCCACATTGTTCGTCAATGGCATTGACCTACGACGTCTTTCGCATAGAAAAGACTTCAACGCGTTGTAACCCTGATTATCGAGCGAGCCACTGTTGCATCAGTCATGTAGTACGTTTATGTAACACTTTATATTAAAAAAGTGGGGAGGGGACTTTTTGATAGTAAGTAGATCTTATTGTGTGTGACAAAGTTGCGGGCGTCCGCTAGTGTTTAACATAAATTTATTTTATAAATCTCTTCCTTTCAACCCAAATTCGGCTAACTGCTGAGCTCGAATGAATTTGGCCTAATAAATCTCAGAATGAGATGTATTACGCCAAATAGTTCCACCATGCTGGTCCAATTGGCAGACTTCACACACGCAGAGAATTAAGAAAATTCTCGGGTCTCCTCACGATGTTTTTCCTTCACCATTTGAGACACGTGATATTTAATTTCTTTAAAGTTGGAAGTGCATGCCCCGTACCGGATAAGAACCTATATCCTCTGGAATTGGAGGCAGAGGTCATATCCACTGGGTTATCATGGCTCTTTTTATAAATAAATAAATAAATTTTTATAACTAAATATTACCAATCATCGATTACTCAAATGAACTTGCAATTACTACTTACTAGAAAGTTTATATTTAAAATTACATTTCCAGTATACAAATATCAAGTTAATAAAACATCATACACATATAACATCACGTTACTTAAAGGACAATTATGAGGCACTTTGGACATCTTCACAATATTGTTTATTCTTATAACAGTGATAAATAATATAATATTATGAAACTCAATTATTTCGTTTAAGAAAAAGCACCGCTTAAACAGGACATGTGCTGAATTACGACCTTAACTTTATTCGTTGTGCCAGACCTTGCGAACTTACTGCAATCAGATAATAAGGTCTCATATATTATTAGCTCGTATTTTTAATTTTATGAACCAGTTATATATGACAAGTTTAGATTCGCCGTACCTACTCTTATTACCAGCTTGGATTAGAGTAAAAGGAATTACTTTTAAACCCATGACCGTGCCTTAATGCAAAATAGATCGTCTATACTCCAGCCTTTCTTGATGAATACTGTTACCAACAAAGAAATTAGAAATGGAGGTAGAAAACGCATGTCATTTTATAACTTATTTATTTTAAATTATGCATAGTTATAAAATGTTATTTAAAATATATTAGCCGTCTCTAATTGTTCTAAGCTTATTATTCTATTTTATTTTCATTAATTTAAGAACAAGTTAATTATAATTATTACTAGTGATTTATATCCCCATTTGTAATTTGTTTGTTGGTAAACAGTACTCATCAAGAAAGGCTGTAGTATAGTGTGAAATTTTCTCAGTGAATTTTTTTCTAACCTCATTATTTTTGTCTATCTATAAAATATATTAAGCTTTTCTTCAACCGCATGTCGCGTTACTTATGCCCATTTTAAATTATGAACCAATAAACTATTTCAACTTTTTAAATTTGTAGATATTCTGTTTTAAATTCGAAGAAGTTATTAAAATGGATTATTTAAGTAATACTGCACTAGTCATGTTTTGTATCAGCATGCCTAGTGGGAGTTTTCAATATTTTCATACTATTACTATCGCGTTGACGTAAGCGCGATTTTATATGGAATTGAAACAGTTGTGCAGTAGTGCCGCTAGTTTAAATTCCTTAGAAAATCGCGTTTACGCTAATGCGACAGTATCAAAGTGCCACTAGGCCCTAACTTCGAGCTTCCGAACTTTGCGTTTTGTAGCCTTCGTGTTTCACTGATTGTTATAACAAGACCGTAGTCACGCTGATAAGCAGTTGCGGTAGCGAGTGCGATTTCTTAAACATTATGTTAGAACAAACATTGGAATGGAAATAGATTTTACTCTGGATTAACATATAGACTACTTTTTATCTCGAAAAAAACCACGGATTCTCTGATTTCCGAAAACCTGATGATTTAGATGTTATGATTGTTATAATATTTTGCTATTATCCGCGATAAGCCGACGACTAAAATAAATAAATTATTATATATTCATGATGAACTGCCGCAAAGTAACGCCTGCTTCTATCCGAATGTTTGTTACTCTTTCACGGTTCGGCTACTAAACCGAATCATCTGAAATTTGAAGTAAAGATGGATTATGGTCTGGATTAACACATGGGCTAGTTTTTATCCCGGAAAAATCCTTGCTACCTGAGGGATTTGTGAAAAACTAAATTAGTAACCTAAGTAAAATTCATAATAAAAAGCCACCAGAAACTAGCTGGGCGTATTCTGATAAAAACACCAGAGATTCAGTCGATTTCTATTGCAGTATCACTTTCTATGAATTTTTATAGCATATTGTATATTGAGGGAGGTATATCGTTGTGAAGACTGTATCACTGCGTCCGCTAGCGCGCCCGCGATAAGTTCATTCATGTGGACTCAATAGATTACGTGTCGTACGAGAAGCGTGCTCTGAGACGTGTGATAAATGTCAGGCGGGGCTGACACACATCGGACACGCTATAACGTGCTATAACTCGCATGCTATTCTAGTTCATGACCATTATAAGGAAATTATGCGCGATAATAAAGCTACCATATTACTCTCTGTTTGATTAGGTTTGACGGCGCTTATTTATTTAGCGCTCCGTCAAATCTTCATAGTTTTTATTCAACTTTTCTTTTGTAAAGTTTTTTATAGTTAATTAATTTGATAATTAAACATTTGATTTTTAGTTTGTTTGTTATGAAATAAATCAAAATCAACTCGACCTATTTTATCAATTCTTTCACCATTAGAAAGCTTAATCTACACCGAGTAACAAAGGCTTTTTTGTGTATACGAATAATATTTTAGTCGTATCTTTTAAATGTTACTACCTACTAATATTGTTTCTTCTTCAATTCACCCAGAGATCTTGGGTTCATTCCGCGCCTATGTCGGTTAGTAAAGTCCTTAACATCTGGTAATGACCTTTTTATAATCGGCAGACATACACGTTTGGGGTACTTGAAGGTAAAAAATATAAAAGGTAACATATGAAAAAAAAACAAAATATTTAAATATTTGATTCCTCATATTTATTACCCTAGCTTTTAACACTTATTTACATTAAGAATTACAAAACAATTATTATATTTTACACTCATCTACATAAAAATAGGCGCAGGTCATTTTTAACAAAACAGCTTCAAACAGACCGAGCAGTATAATTATTTATATGAATATTTATATTTTTCTTTTAATCTTACATAGTAAAATTAAAAGACTTTTTAATAGATGCCCAGCATCGTATAATAAATAATAAAATACCGCATTATTTAACAAAAATTATGCGAATAATTTTAAAGATAAAACTGCAATAACTACACTGTTGGGTCTGTTTAGGAAATTCGGACTAGTGGTAGGCGGCCACTGGGGCTACAGCCTTGACCACTGCCCCCAGGGGTTCCTTATGAACGACGGCATTGAAGCCGTTGTGAGGGTCAGCCGTGTATTCCACCACACGGCGGGTACCATCAGGCTCCACTAGTGAGTAAGAGCCTTGGACGACGTCTCCAGAACGGGATTCTTGCTGGCTCTTTGAGTCACCTGAAAAAAATATGATTACTGCTATGTAATTTTATGTCATTATATTCAGAAGAGATTGAGATAATTTAGAGATACTAATAATTACAGACAAAGTGGAAAAAAAGAGACTTCGATGACGTAGTCCGATGCGTTGGTCAGACCAAATCCGCGCCGCTCTCGACACCAAGGTGACACCTACACGAGGGTTTGAAAGTCGCCGAAAGAAGCCGAGCCACATAGCGCGACATTGTCAAGTAGCAAGCTCATTATTGAGGTCGTGACGCCTAACACAAGTTAGAGATCACGTCCCTTAATAATGAGGAATACTCGTATGTCGCAAGGAGGAGGAATATTATGTCACGTGACTACGCGTAGACATAGTTTCAGTAGAAATATCGAGATAAAAAATATCTTATCCCAATCCAAAAAAAAAAAATATTCAGTTAGAAAACACTTTTTCGTTTTGGGTCGTAATAGTACAATATCTTAACTGACGCATTCTGGTCTACGAAAGGAACAACTCCATAAATGATAATCATTATTTTCAATCCATTTTAATGGCCCACAAAAAAGCCTCCGTCATTATAGGAGACGGAACGTGCTACTTACTACTAAATATTTCATAATCAAATCCAGTAACCGGAAATAATAATTTTAGCGAGTTGATGATGATGAAATAGTGTTAATATTTATGTTATTTACCAGTTAGAGCATCCTGAATGTCATAGGCGTATGAATATTGTGGGTTGGGGTCGTAGTCTTCGACTGGTGCAACCTTGGCCACGGCGTATGGCGCGATCGCTGGCCTCGCGACAGCAAAGGCCGGTCGTGCCACTGCCACGGGCGCCAGTGGCGCTGCCAGAGGAGCAGCGAAGCCGTACGGCCTGGCGTAGCCTACTGGAGCTGGCAGTAGCCCAGCTGATACGCTGGATACTACGAGGGCGACAGCTAAGAAGACCTATAAACAAAAAAAATAAGTAAGTACATGATTAAAAAGAAAAACCTATTACCAATGCGATATTACTAATCTACGAGTATATAGTTCTATGCTAATCATTTACAGAGAGTTTATAGTAGGGGGTAATCTCTTGATCTACAGAACCGATTTTGAAAATTCTTTTACCACTAGAAAACCACGTTATTTGTAAGTGTCATAGGCTATGTTTATTTCCTGGACCCGAGAACTACGCGGGCCAAAAAACGGGGCGTCGGCTAGTCCTATTATTATGAATGCAAAAGTTCTGTTACGATGCATCCGATAGGTACGATGCGGGTATGTGGACGCCTGCCATAAGCCTAGGGTGTCAATAATTTATACAAATAAATAAAATTTACTTGTCTGTCTGTAAATTTAAATTAACAGCTTTCACTAAAATGCATATGAAACTATATGCATTTAGTAAAAAGCTAAATGAAAGTGTCTAATATCTAAAACGGCTGGACGTATTTTAGTGGGAATTTCATTGATAGATAGCTGATGTTACTAGGAACAGATATAGGATAACTTATGAAATATTTTATTCCCGTATTTCTACGGGAACGGGAACCACACGGGTGAAACCGTGAACCGTCCCCTAGTCTTCTACTAGTAGACTATTTGGGTCTAATAATGAGTTTTCATTTGTGGGAATCGATCCCACAGCCATGGCTCCAATAGGCAGGTCAAATAAGCCGTCAAACAATATCAAATTATGGTAAAGACATTATTTAAAAACAATATACCTTCATATTGATGTGGTGCTAGCTCTTAGTACCGAGTGGCTGTGATATCGAAGGGTTGGTTCGTCGGTTTATATACTGCACTGCAACATCACCCGCCCAGAAACGGTCCAGTTTATCATGAGCCGCTGTACCTGAATTATTTATGTAGCCAACAATGTATTTAGCTGCATTTAATACACTTCGCGATTAGAATAACTGGGTCACTTATGATTATGACACACGCACGACACAGTAGGTACAAGGTACCTAATAATTACAATAAATAGTTTTAGAAATAATAGAAGTTCAAACTTCATATGTTTTCTCAAACAGAAAAGTAGCATTTACGGTTAGTTTCATTATGGCTGGTGGGAGGCCGTGGCTAGTTACCACCCTACCGGCAAAGACGTACCGCGAAGCGATTTAGCGTTCCGGTACGATGCCGTGTAGAAACCGAAAGGGGTGTGGATTTCATCCTCCTCCTAACAAGTTAGCCCGCTTCCATCTTAGATTGCATCATCACTTACCATCAGGTGAGATTGTAGTCAAGGGCTAACTTGTGAAGAATAAAAAAAAATGTAGGATGATGCGGGTGACAGTTCGTTTTACTCTTGAAAGTTTGTCGCAATTCACGATAATAGTACGTATTATGAACGTCATACAGGCGACTGACACCGTACTCATGCTATCTGAAAAACACTTTAGTAATAGAGCTTTTGTGACAGCTTGTCTGGGAAGGAACTGCAACTTCTCTGGCGCAATAGACCTTAGATGGTATAGTCACATAGTTACTCCACTGATAACTGAGCCGTTCAAGAAACCCTGCTACCATTGTTAACTGCATAGTTACTTTACATGAGATGAAGTCTCACAAAAGGACTATGTTGTCATCGATATAAGTCCATGTTTATTTCTAGCTGTCAAGCTATTGCGGGCTGTAGGGATAGGTTGTTGTGTGTAAGTCGTGTTTGTGAGTTGTGGGCACGTTCAGAATAAATTTGTGACAAAGTTAGATGACAAAATAACAAGATCTGATTTTTTAAAAGCTATGGACGGTACATCTTGTCTGTGTTCAGTTCTAGTTCAGTTCTGAAGTCCGCGTGGAATTCAGTTTTTCACAAATCCCGCGGGAATCATGGACTATTTCGAAATGAAAATGTATTAATACAGATTTTAATTAGCTGAAATTTGGAATGCTAATAAATTTTATTAGCATTCCAAATTTCAGCCAAATCGCTTCAGTAGTCGCAGCATAAAAGAGGAACAAAGATTAGATTAGAAATTAGACTTAAACATAAACTTTCGCCTATAAAATATTAATTTGATAGCTGAGAAAGGGAGTGTTAATCGATTGTCAAAGAATACCTTAACCCTATAACATCCTGTAGTCACAAGTCCAGGACTCTGCTCGGAGTTTTCTCTCTACCACGTGATGGACCCGGCACCTGTACAGTGAATCCATGAAATGCCATGGAATGGAATAAGATATTCGTCTCTCTCCTACCTAGTATTTTAATCTACCTATATATCAAAAAGTAGTTGCTATCGCGTATCTACACATACTGGACGGATCGAGCCATACATGATGCAGTCTACAGCAAGTAGGTTTAATATTACATCAGCCACGTATAATATTAATAAAGTCTGCCTAAACGAGGTATCCCGCAAAACGGCCTTCGCGAAATCGACTTTTTATTGTATTGAACATACAAAAATAATAATAAAAAAAAAATTTACTCTCAAAAGTTTTCTTTTGTTGCTTCCGCAGAGTAACATGAGTGAATCTTTACAAACAACGTACTGAAGCCGGTGAAACCCATTAAAAAAAAACGTCACGCGTCTCCTTGACAACCGTATAAACAAATGTTTTTTATAATTTGTATTTCAAAATTTAACACCAACTACGTAAATTAATACATACATCATCAACTTGCTTGCTGAAATATTAATTTACGGCTGCTTTTTGAAAGAAAGAAAGAAAAGCTGAATATTTCAGACAGACCCAAAGATTTTATACTATTAGATATGGTTACATACGTACAAAATCGTCGCAAAAAGTGATACGAATTTAGCAACTGAGCGCATTTATTGTTTACTATATTATGTATTTATTTATATATAGTTTGTACACTTTCTGAACACACAACTCGTCATTGTAAACAATATTTAGATGAAATGAAAACCACCTTTGCTCGTCTCAGTTTCGACGCGCTCGTGACATATCTATTAATACTAAATCTTTGGACAGGCCTCAAACCCAGGACCTCATGATCCGAAGTCACATATGCTAACCACTGAACCCAAGAGACATTTTGATTATATTTATAATCACTGTATGGTGTATGGAGACATTTATTAATTTAAATCGTGCTATAGTTATAGCGATAAAACAACTAAGTTTTTGGGTCACAGCTGTGGGCTGTGTTACCAAGTGCGTGTGTGGTTCATACATAATACCTACTCCACAGAATAAAGAATGATACAGAATGAGTCTATACAAGCAGCGCGGTGAGGCCGGTGAAACCCATAAAAAAAATTAAACGTCACACGTCTCCTTGACATCCGCATATACAAGCTTTTTTCATAATTTGTATTTTTTTACTGACGCGACACTTCGTGTACTGACTCGAGAAAGTAAAGCATGGCTGCATCCTTGTCGTATTCCTTACGCTCTATCTGCCAATTATTCTTTAATCTGTGAACTACTCGAGATAATTCATAATGCCCTGCCCTTTTATGGTACGCCTAAGTAATAACACGTCTATTTATGTTTCAAGAGCTGTCAAAGATATAATAGGTGTAAGTATATTATTATGATTATAGCAATAAAGGTGGGTCTAACCGTGACATCGTATTTGTATAAAGTAGTTAATCTAACATTAGTAAACTAATTAATTTAATTAAAGAGCCATGTTAGTCCAGTGGATAGGACCTCTACCTTTGATTCGGAGGGCGTAGGTTCGAATCCGATCCGGGGCATGCCTCCAACTATTAAATTATGTGCGTTTTAAAAAATTAAATATTACGTGTCTCAAACAATGAAGGAAAAACATCGTGAGGAAACTTGTCTCTCGGTCGCAAAGAGCAAAGAGGTCGGTCGGGACTTTATTTCCGTGAAATTTAATTTTTTCTAGATACTTTGTCATAGTATCCTAATAACCGATCTCAATGAAAAAAATAATTATAAAATAGCTTTCCCTAAGCTTAACTAATTTAATTAGCTTTAAAAAATTATATATCCATGGAAAAAAGCTGAACCCTTTGAACCATACTCAAACTCCCGCAATTTGTTCTTTTTAATACTATTAGCGCCATCTATCAATGCTATTTATAACTAGTCTTAAATGTTGGCAAGAATCAGCAAGATTAGTAATTTGTTTGAAAGAATACATCTATCTAATTATTGTCAAATGATATTTCATCTTTATTAATAATAATCATTTTGACATTAATTTTGATTTCAATTATTTTTATTTTTTACACCACGGCAACACGCCAACACTCACTGGTTCTCCTGTCAAAAACATACGTAATTCAATATGGCAACATATTTATTTTGTATTGAAAACGTCACTTCGTATTTCTTTTTGTAATGAATGTAAAAATCTAACAAACAGTGTCCTTTGTTATGTTTAATAAACAGAAAAGGTGTGTGTGCCGTTTGTGTTAGTGTTTAACATGGCAGACTTCGATGCGATATACCCAGACGAGACGGAGCCCGAGGAGAACATAGAAGAGACGCATGTGACATTAGTTCCCGACCCGATAGTAGTCCGAGGGGCTGGAAACATGACAGTGTAGGTTTCATATCAGCTGTTTACCTTCCACTTGAGAATTAACCCATTTCCGTGTACAAAACATCGATACCACAAGGTGCACTGTGTAGCTCGCTGCAATGCTATTTTTGGTTCTTTGTTGTCTTAAGTTTGTAGCATTGTACGTTTTCTTGGACAGAGACATTGACCAGACGTCAAATTTTCATTGTAATTATTTAGTTTAGTGTAATTTTGAAACTCCCACATTCTGGGCATTAATATAGCTATTCAATTCTTAAATTTATATACAGGATGGTTTTTTTTTAAATAATTAATATTAGATATGTTTTTAAACAAGATTATGCTATATGAATATGCACCTTTCTCCTTTTTTTAAATTTAAATCTTTCGCTATAAGTAGTACCTAGTATGTCCAGTGTTTAACCTCTATGTTTACCATTAATGAAGTCCTGTTTAAAGCTTTATTTCTTTCAAAATATTTACACTAATAGCATAAATTTTAACAGTATGATACTACATGCCGATGTGCCAAAAACATGTTAAGCTATCTTCACTTATTATTATTAATATCTACAATTACAGAATAACAGAGCCGCAGACTTAAGCCAGATTTATATTTTTCTGATGTGTTATATTGTGACGCATTAGAACAGAATCTGTTTCATACATTTTTTATGTGACGCATCAGAAGCCATCACAACATGTCACAACACGCAAGTGTAAACTTTGCAATACAAAATTTATGACACCGATTCTGTTCTGATGCAACACATCACTGCAGACAAATGTAAATCTGGCTTAATTCACTAACTTTGACGTTAGTTGATATTTATACAAAATTGATTTTTTATGAAATAAATGTCATCTGGTGCCTACTGACAGCCATTTGTGGATATCACACAGTAGGTAGATGACATTTCTCAGTTGATTTGATGTTTATTTTAATAGGTTGATATTGACCAAATTAGTGAAAAGGCCAGCAGACAATAATCACTATGTTTTCATTTTATTTAAAGTCAAAAATGTTACTCTATTATTAGTGGCATGCACCTCATAGATGCAAAAATGTTCTGCTTTCGCTGAGGACATATTACGAACCTGTATTGGAGTAGGAAGTTCCCATTTTGAAAAAATTTTACATATGCTACCTACCCTGGTTAACAAGCTTATGCACACCACTGTCTATTATAGTTACCCATATTCTAATCAGGAGACCTATCAGTACTTAAAATCACAATACATAATTCCAATAAAAAATCTCAAGAATTGACCAACAACTGGTCAGTCATTAAAGCAGCAGACCTTTTGTAGCCACATTAGCTGCACAGTTTGGACTGGAAATCTGCAAGGAATCAAGAATTGTGGAAAAGCTTGGAGAAGGCCTTCATCCTAAAGGACAATCAGAGAAATTCCAAATAAAGGCTCTTATTTTTTCTCTTGTTTCTTTATTTGTCCTTCTTTTAAATTTTTAACAATATTAGTATAAAAATATAATACAAAACACTATTGAAAATTTATAAAAACAAACCCTCCCGCTGCGGGACATTTGAGTGCCCAAGCAACCGGCGGCCAGGACTCAAGAGTGAGGAATCATCTCACAATATGTGCCATCTCAAGAATTACTGCTATCTGTATCTGACTCTTCATCCAACAGTTAAGTGAAAGCTTGTTAAGATGTTGGTCGAGGCTTTTTCGCTATAAGACCATTGACATTGTCTCGTGAGTAAGGTCCCAAGTTATTTCATACTTTTTCTTTTTCGACTTTAAGAGACTATACCAGATTGTCATCTTTCAGCTTTAACCAGATTATTGTCTTTCGGCTTTAACCAGATTAGATATATTATTATTATATAGATAGCTCTTATTATTATTATCATTATAAACAGGCTGGACTCATCACCTAGACCTAGAAGTTGTAGTTCCAACTCTGCAGGCTGGACTATTATCATACCCACTGATACACCTTTCTGACTGATTGGAATATTTGTTGATATATAAAAGATATGACTATTTCTTTAAATGCCTATCAGTTATAATAAAAAAGTGTTGTTTACATCAATTCAATAAAATTTCACAAGTGTAAGTGCAAGCTCATAATTATGTACACACTAATGAATAAAATCTTAATGACTCTTGACCTTTACATGTTTGCATAACATTATAGTACAAAGTATTTATAAACAGCAATGCAATAATTAATAACACCCATTGGGTGCAATCATGATTAGTGATTACATTTTTCTTTGTTTGAACCAACCAAGTCTCAATTGCAATAGGGTACTTGACTCATATCAAATTTAATATAAACAATATTAATTTTGTTTGGTACATGGAATAAGGGTCCAAAATATATCAATTAGATTATTAAAAGTTAAGGATTTCTTATAAAACTTAATTTAAAAAACATATTTTTTTTTTCAAATTTCCAAACGTCAAGAACTCTGTCGTCCATTTTGTGAGTTATTTTTGTCAAACATTCTGTTTGGTAAAGGATTTGTTAATGTGACAGTATGAAACAGTTAATATATAGACTATCATCGCCAACAGCTTTTTGGCTCATATTGTCAAATAAATATTTAAAAAAAAATATTTTCATGTAACTTAGTTTCAAAAATATATGAAAAAAAAAATTTAATCTAGTCTCGATAATTAACTATTTGAGACCATATATTATAAGGTGAGCCAATAAAAGGCCAACTAGCCTATTGTTATAAAAAATATGCCTTGACCTGTAACTGCTGTAGAAAAGAGTTCTAATATCTAAGTGATAATGTGCAGATTAAGGTTTTGTTAATTTATATATTTGACTAGCTGACCTGACAAACGTTTTGCCTTATCAATATTAAAAATTCTAGGGGCTGATGGTAAAAGAATGAAAATTAAGGGTTATTTTCTTCTACTCTTTTTAACTTTTCAGGTTAAAGAGGGTTGAAGTTTCAAAAATCTTGAATAACATTATTTTTAATATTGTTCTGGTAGTACACATACTGTAAATTTTACAAATATAATTTGAAAAATGAATCACTTTCCATACAAACTGATTTAGTTATTGTGACAAAAAGTATCTTATAACCTTCTATGTATTAAAATCATGCCGAATTTCATTCAAATTAATTCAGTAGTTTCAGCATGATGCCCAGACAACAAAAATACAGACAGACAGATAGACAGACAAATAATTTAAAAAAATATTTTTGGCTGCAGTATCGATTATATGTATACCCTCCAATTAGGATTTTCAAAATACCTTTAATGTACAGAATTTCACCTTTTAGTTGCTTCACCTTCAGTTCTATTATAAGACGTATACATAGATAATCAAGTATTCTCAAATTAGGTTTTAGCAGATATAGGAGGAAAAACACTACATTTGTTGACCAAAATATCAATCTTGCTGCTGTATTTGGGTATCATACCCTGCTATTAAAATAATTCAGTTAAAAGACTGCTAATGCCTTGTCCCTGGTCATTCCCATATTATTTATCTGTAAGTTACTAAACGCTAACCACAACAGTAATTTACATTTAGGTAAATATTTATTCATTCTTGTACATTGTAATGATAAACACTGTAATAATAATTATGTCGTAAGGCACGGATGCTCGATTTTATCAGCAACTTCATTAAGCTATGTGTATGTAGTGAACTGTTAATGTTAGTTTGTCGAGTTTACTAGTCCAAGGCTAATTAAACCCCACATATTGTTATTAATTAGGTATCTTTATTAAAACCCGAATGTTGTAGAGTTCATGCAGGGTCAGATAATCTGACACATTTTTTTATTAAAGCAAGAGGTTGTGTGACCTTGTTGTTTGTTACAAAGCAAACTTTTTAGAACTATGGCTTTAAAAGCACTATTTTCGACGTGATTTTTTTGTTCCTACTCTGAATGTGTAAGTGCCGTAGGCTCCTTAATGGGATCTCAGCGACGTTACTGGGGGGGTTCAAGCGAGCGCACAAGCGTCGCCTGATGGGGCCGAACGCAGAAGCAGAATAGATGGACGGAACAACTCTCGAAGGGCGTCTTCGCTGAGACTCGGACCTCAGCTTAGAAGAAAACTTATATTATTTTTACTGCACCAATTACAGATTCGGTCTAAGCAACCGGTTCAGCGGAGAGTTCCCGTCTGGGCTACAGTCGCGCGTCGCGCCCGAGGAGTACCAGGCGACGGTGGCGCGTATCAACAGCGTGCTGAAGAAGACGCTGCCCGTCAACGTCAAGTGGCTGTTCTGCGGCTGCGTGTGCTGCTGCTGCACGCTGGGCTGCTCGCTGTGGCCCGTCATCTGTCTCAGCAAACGGGTCAGTTCTATTACTGTGTCGGTCTAAGCAACGATCAGGGCTTTAGTCGCCCAAAGAGTACCAGACAACGGTGGCGTGCATCTACAGCTTGCTGAAGAAGACGCTGTCCGTCAACGTCAAGTGGATGTTCTGTGGTTGTTCTGTGGCTGCCTGCGCTGCTGCTGCGCTCTGGGCTGTTTGCTGTGGCCCGTCATCTGCCTCAGAAAACGGCACAGTTCTAACACAGACACGACTACAGAGTCGGTCTAACCAACGGTAAGCAATGATGGAAGAATTGGACATGGTAGCCATCAATGTTCCAGGGTTGTGCATCCTACATATTTATAAGTCTCTCAAACTTCCTTCCATGTTTGATTGAAAAAGGGACACTGGCAATTACCCGGATGGTCACCTATCATGTGCAGTTTTGCACAATCGGTTGATAATGTAGAGCAGCCAGAATCTTCGAGCTACTCTTGTATTATTATTTATCATTTTGTTTTATATCCTATTTTTCGGAAACTGCTGTAAAATACTCTAACCGAATGTTTCGCCTTCTAACCGTTTAAGCTTATAAATATGTTTGGAAAATACCTTTAAAGATAAACTTTCCTAGACGATTTTGTGGACACAAGACTCTTAGCTCACGACACAATCGGATAAGGACGATTGATAATAACTACATTTAAATGAAAAATAATAATATGTATAACATTTTCGTTACAGACTCAACACTCCTTAAACAAACTCCTGGAATGGGAGAACAGTCGGCTATACCACAAGTTGGGACTACGGTGGCGTCTCACCAAGCAGCGATGCGACTCGTCCTCAATGATGGAGTATGTGCTACTCATAGAATTCATACCCAGAATACCTATATACAGGCCCGACTAAACACTGTTTTAACTGTAAACATTGAGTTATAACACATAGGAACGCAATCCGCGCACGCGAAGTGTAGATTAGTTATTCATACTAAAATTAGAAGGATTTCTGTTGCGTTTTGACACAATTTAGATTATTTGTGGTATAGAAATGAACAAGCACTTGGAGAAGGATATAAAATTCTTTATGTTGCAAAACAAAATTTCTAAATAAATTTATAATAATTAATTTCTTGTAAACCATAAATGATGTTAAAAATTGGTATATTTTCGATTGTTTAAATGTAATGTTTAAATAACTATTTTAAATTAAAAAAAGGGGTTTAGGGGGATGTAAGATTATGTGGAAAAAGATATAGTCACGCTATGGTTAGACACAGTAGGTACGTACGGTACAGTAGGTAAGGTACTAAAGGTAATGTTTCCAAAACAAAGTGCTCCTGACTGCATTTAGGCAAGCTCAATTTCGGCAGTAGTAGAAATTAGCTTACGTTATAGAACGAGTGCTTGCGATAGTCAGACTACCTCCTTTTTAACTGATTAAAAAAAGGGAGGTTCTCAATTCTACGCGTACGTTATTTTTTTGTTTGTTACCTCATAACTTCGTCATTTATTAACCAATTTTGAAAATTCTGTCCATCTGTCCATTCGATGAATTGATTGATAAAATGTCACTCTAAGGTCAATTCCTCTGCGCGTGCGCAGACTGCGTTTCTATGCGTAATAATTCTGACTGTAAATATGAACACTTATCGTAAATTAAAGCGGCGGATCAAATGGGCGACATGTTGATACGATTTAGACCTTATTTTGTATGGTATAAGGTGCATGTTTGTACTCGGTTTTATGCGAAACTAATTTACTTTGTAATTGTTTAATTTCTAACCCAAATGTTACCTGTCGTAACTCATAAATTGATGAATAGGTGATTTTTTTGACCAATATATTAATCCTTATCCAATTTGTCAGTTACAATAGGCAATATAATTTTAACTTAATTGCTTTCATCTCAACATTTTAAAAATAGCAGGCCATAAAAATGCGAAAATGTCTTTGAAAAACTTATCAAGATTTTCTATCTATGTCGAAGAAAACTTCATATTGAAATACATGAAGAATTCGTGGCTTGGAACTTACGCCTTATAAGCTAAGGTCTATAATTGATTGCTCTTATTTTAACAATATAAAATGTATCGCATCACAGTGCCGCCATTTTGATTCGAAGGTAATATAGACAAGTACCGCAACTTATGAATTGAATAAGCAAATGCGTATCCTAAATACAATCTCAAAGTTATGTGCATAGTGGCGTGCTAGTCCGTCAACCCGCATTGAAGCGGCGTCGTGGGTTAACGCTCCTTTTTTATGTATGAGCTAAGGTCTGTAACCAGCAATGCGATTTAGATTGAAAATAGAATTGCGGATTGTATTGTATTTTTAATTAGTGGTGGCTTATATAAGGCAGGCAAGGCTTTTTGTCTGTCATGGAGTGCACGCCACTTTGGCTGTGCAATTTCAAAACATAGCAAGTGACATGAATCTTTAACAGGAAAATCAAAGATCAAGTTATTCATGTATATAAATTACGGTATTCAGATTCACAAAATACAAAATTGTTTGAAATATTATTTATAATTTCATATACAACATCACATACAGAAGATTAAACAGTACAGTATGTATAATCATGCATTCTGAAACAAAAAATATATAATTAAAAAAAATAAAAAGTATTAATTGCAAAAGAATTATAGGCAGTGTTTGGGTTGATGTAAGGATTGTTGTTCCATACACATCTTCTCGGGCATTTCAAAGTAATCCCACTTCACACTTATATTATGTGTGCAAAAGTGTGTATGTGTTTGTAAGTGTTTTTACTATGTTTGTTTCTCTTTTACGCTGCGGCTACAGAAGCGGTTTGGCTGAAATTTGGAATGGAAATAGATTTTACTTTGAATTAACACATTGCTACTTTTCATCCCGGAAATATCCATAGTACCGCGGGATATGTGAAAAACTGCATTCCACGCGGACGAAGTCGCGGGCGTTTGTAAGTTGTGAAATAACGCTTTTTAGGGCAATCATGTAAAAACTTGTATTTCTTAAAAAATGTCACTTACTAGGTTTTGAATTTGCGCAGTCACTTGTACAGTATGTCGGGTCTGTGTATATTGTAAATAGGGTTAACAATGTCGCCAAGTAAGTGTTTACAATGCTTTTTGTGTATAGATATGACATTAATGAATTTGCAAAGCTTCAGTTGCCTTCAAAAGCGGTGTTATCTTAGTGTGTAATGTAGTTTTAAGTGTTTGTGGTGATATAAAGCTTTGTTCGGACTGATGGGTGTTAGGTCAGCGCTCGTAGATGGGAAGATATACCTTAATATAAGGGTACTAAAGACCTTAACTTAATATACTTTAATATAACCTAAATAAAGTCAGAATTTTAACAGGCATAACAACATTATACGTTTATATTGTTATGTATACACGCTTACACGTCAGATATTTATATTTATTTATATTCATATGAAGTTTTTTTAAGTTGAGCAAAAATCATGTAATGACGGATTTTTTTAATGTTTTAAAAAACTTTCTCAATAGTTTATTATGTTTTTATGTTAAGGTATAACCTTTTTTATGGTAGTCAAAGGTTTCCACGCGAAGTTGCAGACATCCGCTAGTATAACAAAAAAGTCGAAATTCTAAAATAGGTTAAAATAAATAGTAGATCCCTATTAGAAACGACCTTCACCCATCTGTTTAATGATTTTTTATCAAAATTTAGAAAGTTAAAAAATATATTGCGAGTAGGTTGTCCAAAAATTACCGGACTAAACTATTATTAACCATTATTAACTATCATTTATGATAGTTTGACCGGAGTTTATGAGGCAACCTATTCGCGATATATTTTTTAACATATTAAAGGAGACGGTGATGGCGGAAATAAAAGAATATTTTTTTTTAACTATTTTTGATTATACAAAACTACGAATTTACTTTGATTTGATTCTTTCGAAATAATATTCATTCTCTCCCAAGAAATGGAACACTAATCCTATTAATAAAATCCTTGTGTTTTTCTAAATTTCAATAATACGGGGTATAAGAGGTACCTGTAATGGATCATCTCCTTTGATATAAAACACTTTTCATTCATTAAACAGATGGGTGAAGGTCGTTTCTAATACGTATCTTAGACTTAAATGACGCCGTCAGTCCGGACAGTTGTTTTAAGTTGTTGAGGTTATAAGACCTGTGTTAAGAGGCAGAGGCTAGAGATTATGTGAATTAAATTTCTGTTTTTTAAATTTAATTTAGCAATTGAAGCTGTCATTATGTTTTCTTTCGCACAAGTGTAAAAGAATCGATTCGCTCAAGTGACATTACTCCAGATTTTACCATCTGAACGTTTATGTTACCGCAAATCGTTACTGCCTTTGTATATTACGAATTTAATAAGCAAATTTTTACTTAAATCCTTATTTAAGTTATAATTTTATTAAATGTTATAGGCGTACCATGTGACTCGGTCCTCGTATACGTAGTAAAGTAGTATAAGGTATGGCGACAGGGGAGTTAGTGAGGGGCAGGGGCAAGAATATCTAACACCATAATATTTTTTTATTAAAAGAAAGGTTACGAAATAAGGTTAGGTCACAGAATCTCGAAAACCGGTTTGACGTACAAAGTGACTTTGAAATTTGGCAGACCGCTTAGAACAGTTTTTGCAAAAGGGGCGAAGTCAGGGGCGTTCGCTAGTTATATTACACTCTAAATTAGCTTCACTTGTAACTATGTATGTAAGAAAATCTTGGAATCTTAATTTAACGCACATCCCGGTCTTCGATGTTCGAGTTCTGATGACAACACATGACTAGCTAATAAACGTCATTACAAATCCAATATGGCGGCCTCCCCAAGATGGAGGACTGGCTGTTTGAAATCCAACCCCATGATATGGATATCAAATAAAAGGGTTTGTTGTCAGAAATATGAAAAAATAGTCACGTGACTTAAATCCAATATTTGTAATTTCATTTATTATTTCTATTTATTACTATTTACTATTTATTTCATTTATCATATAAACAGGCGATTGTTTTGCCCCTGCATTTCTCTGTCCTCCTTTGACGTCATACTCATCCATGACATAAAAGACATGTCTTGTGTGTGACATAAAAGAGTAGAAATTAATAAAAATGGAACTAATAAATAATTAATTAATTATGAAACATGCCAATAACAAATATGCCCGACTAGTTTCGAACCCATAGGGGGCCCTTAGTCATGAGCTGGTTCTTGCATATGCATATGAATAGTTTAAATTCTAAATGAATAAATAATTATCATTTATTATCAAGTATCAAGGTAGTTTCAATCGTAAATAAATGACAGAACACAGGGTTACCATAAGAACGACAATAAGTTACTACAGCGCAGATGAGGACTGAGTTATGCGGTTCGTCTATATCGAGGGTTCCATTTGCCTCTCATAAGCAAACATCGGTGCTGATTCCAATGTCACACAAATATCTGAACTAAATTGAGAGTTCTTGGATTAGTGCTATCACAATCACAATATATCCTTTTAGAAAAGGATAGCACAAGTTTTAGATATGAATTATTTGATTTAGAGATTTCTGTATAATAGTATAACCGAATTTGCGCCATGCCAAGGTAAATATGCTTGTCCGCAAGTCTTGTTTTTTGATGAGAAGTGTATCTCGTACAAAGGAATCGTCTTAACATTTGTAGAATCTTTATACTAAAATCGGGTTATGTGTTAATAATAATTGAATGAAATAAGTCATTGAATGAATTTATGAAAAATCTTTGTGTTAACGTCTACATCAATGAAGTCCGGCCGCTCAGAGATTGCATTTCTGGCAGATCATGATCGAATGTACAAGGTTGTTGAACTGCGCTGTTTCAAGGTTATGCCAACTGTTTGTCTTTGTAGTGATGAGACAAAATAACGAGGTAATAGGCTACTTGACACTTTTTTAATATGGTCCTAAATTGTTCATTATTGTTCTACTAGATCGATTTTTTTTTTTAATTTTTTTAAACATTATTACATGAAAGTTTTAGTTTTCAAATGTGTTTTTGACAATACGAGCCAAAACGCCTGCTGACCATGACAACTATTTCATGATAAAACACTCACTATAATAAATCTCTTACAAATCGTTTGACAAAAATAGTTTGAAGTTTAGCGCATCAATTCAGTTAGTGACGTCACAAAATGGACGACAGCTATTTTGACATTTGGAAAATTTTAAAAAATACGTGATATTTAAATTAAGTTTTTTAAGAAATCCTTAACTTTTATAAATGATATTTTTTAATTTTTAAATGATATTTTTATAAATCATATTTCGGACCCTTATTCCATGTACTACACGAAATGATTATAGTTTATATTAAATATGATATGAGTCCTACCCTATTTTAATTGAATGTGTTTGTCCCATTCGATCCTCCATCTGTCAGAAACGCAATCTCTGAGCGGCCGAACTTTACAGAGTTTGTTCCACACTCCCTCTGGCGTCATCAGCCGCCTGTACTGCGTAGTTGAAGCCTGCATTGTGAGGTTTGCCTATAATAAATCTTTGATTAGATAGAACACGCGATGCTTGTCAGATGGCATGTTATAAGTGTACTTCAGTTTTAATGTTATATATTGTGTACTTTATAGAGCGAGAGACAATGGCCAGATCTTGGCCATTTTATGAAAGCTGAAAGTCTGTCCTACTATAAGTACCTAAGTATGGAAGGCAATAATTAGTTTAGTACTTATTGTATTGCTATAATAGGTGACACTTTTTAGGGTTTTAAATTGTATATTTTTTGAGACGTGGATTACATGAAAATTTTAATTTTTAAATATTTATTTAATAATACGAGCCAAATCGCTGTCGGGCATGATGATCTATATTTAAACTGTGTCATGACGTCACGTTGACAAATCCTGTACCAAACGGAGCGTTAGACAAAAAATAGTTATCAATTAGTTTGAGGTTTAGTAAATCGAGTAACATGTGACGTCACAAAATGGACGACAGCGTTTTTGACGTTTGGAAAATTTTAAAATACATGATTTCTAAGTTAAGTTTTATAAGAAATCCATAACTTTTATTAATTAATATCGATATATTTCGGACCCTTATTCCATGTACAATGCGAAATTAATATTGTTTATATTAAATTTGATATGAGTCAACTGCTCTAATTGACTGACTGTCAGCTATTATGAAATGACGAAGGTCAGGCTATCGCAGCGTCTTACAGTGGAATTCATAGACGTTGTAGGGGTACCCCCAGGGGATCATTCAGCCGCTTAGTGTCGAATTTAACCTCTATTTGAAATTTGACGCTCAGCGGGTGAATGATCCCCTAGGGGTGCCCCTACGTCTATGAATTTCACTGTTAGATCACAGACACAAGCCTTTTATGAGGGAGGGGATCAATTTTGCGTCGACCAGAGTTTGAGAGCGTATGTTATGCAGTCTTATGTTAGAAAATATTTCGGAACTGTGTTATTAGAGAAGTAATTGTTTATAGTAGTGTATTGTTTAGATATTTACGCCCTCTTTTCCCTTTTCAACATGTTGTCATGGGTTTTTAATAATCTACTAATATTATGTATAAGCAAAGTTTGTCACCGAAAGCGCAACGCATACGTGGACCTATAGACTCGTTTTTGATCGCCTGAATGTTGTTACGCCAAGGTCATCCCTTACTCATAAAGGTGGATTAAAATTTAAACATCAATTTTTCAAAGCAAAGTGTTTAAAGTTCACTTTACTTTTGACGGCCTCCGTAGCGCAGTGGTATGCGCGGTGGATTTACCAGACGGAGGTCCTGGGTTCGATCCCCGGCTGGATCGATTGAGGTTTTCTTAATTAGTCCAGGTCTGGCTGGTGGGAGGCTTCGACCGTGGCTAGTTACCACCCTACCGACAAAGACGTACTGCCAAGCGATTTAGCGCTCCGATACGATTTCGCTTAGAAACCGAGTGTGGATTTTCATCCTCCTCCTAACAAGTTAGCCCCCTTCCATCTAAGATTGCATCATCACTTACCATCAGGTGAGATTGTAGTCAAGGGCTAAACCTTTATTAATAAAAAAAATAAAGACGAAATTTGAGATTTAAATCCTAATCCATGTTTATATACGAGGTCAGTAAAGGTTTACTGTATAAATTCATATATAATTTTAAAAAAAATGCCATTATTAAACACAGTTCGTGAAGTCTTGCCACCGCAAAGTTTTATTGAGCAACGGTTGAAAAGCGAACAGGGTATGTTGACATTAAGTTGTAATTTAAGCGAATGTAAATATTTTAAGTACCTACATATAATATAGAGTATTTTTGTTCACATAATAAATCTCACTATGTGATGATAGACTTGTTTTATTGTAAACTTATTTTAATTGATTTAACCCATTGACCTCTTAAACCCCGCTAACTTATACTATCATCATCATCATCATCATCATCATATCAGCCGATGGACGTCCACTGCAGGACGTAGGTCTTTTGTAGGGACTTCCAAACATCACGATACTAAGCCACCAGCATCCAGCGAATCCCTAACTTATACTATACTACCCATCGATCTCCTGTTAAAAACTGAATACACAATCTGCGACCTAAAATGTCCCCACTCAGTGAGTGCCAAACACAACTTCTTGGCACTCAAATTCAAGTAGTCGCATTTGCAAATTCAACCTTAAACTCATCACTTAAGGTTGAATATGGGATTTATTGAATATTGGACTATATTTAAAGGCCTTTAGGTATATTTTTCTTTACAAATAATTTCTAAAACTGTCAAAGCAAAATTGGCCAGTTATTAAGTGAAATTTCTACATGATTGTGCATCCTTTTATTATAAGAGGTCAATGAGTCTCTCAAGGATGTTTTTAAATATTTCATAATACTTAAAACTATCGAAAAATAGTTAATTTCAATTTGAGATGATCGAAATAACCGACGAATCCAACCCAACGAAATTAGCCTTTGACTAGGATTTCATCATAAATTTCCTCACGATGTTTTTCCTTCACTGTTTGAGACACGTGATATTTAATTCCTAAAAAGGCACAGAACTGTAAAGTTGGGAGGTGCATGCTCCGGACCGGATTCGAACCTACGTCCTCCGAATTGAAGGCAGAAGTCATCCACTGGGCTATCACGGCTCTCTTCTACTAGAATTTCACCTGACGTTAAATGCCGATACCTACAGTAGGTATAATATGGAAACAGGCTATCTTTAAAAATGTACTAATTTTACATATCAGAATTAGGTACCTATTAATACTTTAATTAAATAAACCGCTTTTTTATATAATGTTTATATGTTATGGACATATATCATATAAACTTTATATAAAAAAAGCTTCTAATAGGTACAGGTCCAGTACTTACAATAAGGTTCCAGCCCTTTAGTAATGTCATTGGAATTTTGAATGAATGAATGAAATATACTTTATTGTACACCAAAAATAATAATTACAGGCAAGAAATTAACTTAAAAACTAATGTACAATTGGCGGCCTTATCGCTAATGAGCGATCTCTTCCAGACAACCAATCGAAAAAGAGAAAATAAATACAAGTAATAATGCATAATGACAGGGAATTTTGATAACTAAATAAAATATTTTATTATGTGGAATCTTGAAGTCACAATTAATGAAAATACATTTTTATTGTTAATTTTTTATTATAAATAAGTTGACGTACTATAGACATTAATATTATTTATACGATCAGAATACTTAAGGCACTTAATATTATGGTCCCACCAAAATAAAAAAAAAACTTACAAATAAATGACACATACAAAACTCATAAAAATACGCACATAATTTCATTAAACATATATTTTTACAGATAATTGGAAAATAAATTAACAAAATAGAAGCCTTTGGCTGTATTTAAGACAAAAACATCTTACTTTTTACATCAAGGATCATATTTTTTTACATTATTACCTATTAAAAAAAATTTTGATTTTTATAGACCGAAAAAAAAAAACAAATACAGTCCTTTAAACGCGTATGTTGATAAAATGTTAGCTGTTATTTTGACGTAGGTATTATTTTTTAACTGCTAAACATAGGTAATTCTCCTGAATACACTCTCGTATAGCGAGTCTCTTGAAGGTACATTAAAAAAAATGTCCGCTTGCAAATGAGAAATCGATTTAAATCCGACAAGATTGCCATTTCACCTGACACCTTTTCATACATAGATGATTTTCCTTACATTTTGATAATCAATCAATTAACTTAATGGTAATCGTTCACATATCCGTATCGTACGTATCGGACGCATCGCATTAAACGCTAGTATTCTTTGTATACATTGGCGTATCTAGAATTGTTTCCTAGAATGGGCCTGGCTTGTCATACCGCTGAGTAGAGTCGACACTCGACACTCAGTATAGACGATTACAATTTTTGTGGACGCTGTGATTTTTCGTTCTATATTTTGTATTTTGCCGTCCATCATAGAATTTGAAATCAGTAGCCCAAAATTATAGGGTTTATAGGGTACACCTATGTTTGTATAGAAAGTCACACGAATCGCACGAATCTACGGTAAAATTAAAAATCCGTTTGATGCGATGCGTCCAATTCGTACGATGCGGATATGTGGACGCCTATCATAATCCTCAACAAAAGATGAGATAGTAATAAGACGATTTAATTTTTAGTTTCTCTAAATAGCACTCGATTCCAAATATAATTTCGATTTTAATAGTTGTTTTATAATAAGTTTATGTATATCACAAAACCGTCTTTACAACTATCTATAGCATCTATGTGAGTAATATTTTCAGTAGTAGGTATAGTACTTAGGTCTTACACATTAAGACCTGTTTTTAGATAGATAAAATACTTAGATCTTGCACATTTAGACCTGTCTTCTAGAAAGTTGACGAGTTGTACACATATTTTATAGAAAAAAAAAACCAAAATATGCGAAACATTAGGCATGCACCCGAAAAAACTTCGCGAGAAATATTACAAATTTTTTTATTTATGTACAAAAATAAAAAAGTAATAAAATTTACACATAATCAGATCTCTCGTGCATCACACAACCATTACGAAGAAAAGTAATAATAATATCATAAGGCGTTTTAATTACTATGACTATGTTATGCATAATAAAAATAATATGTTATTTACGTTATCAACCCATATACGGCTCACTGCTGAGCTCGAGTCTCCTCAGAATGAGAGGGGTTAGGCCAATAGTCCACCACGCTGGCCCAATGCGGATTGGCAGACTTCATACACGCAGAGAATTAAGAAATTCTCTGGTATGCAGGTTTCCTCACGATGTTTTCCTTCACCGATTGAGACACGTGATATTTTCTTAAGAAACTATGTTATTTATTTACACTAATTATGTCATACAATACATTAATTACCGTTAAGTTTTATTACAAAAAAACATTTTCGCCTGTTGCCGGTCGGTCGTTAAGGTCAAATGGTAATAAAGCTATTTTAGATTACTTACATTTATTATGGCAAACCCATTAAACATAAAATGGAGGCTTTTAATACATCATCTATTTTATTTTATCTTATTTTTGTATGGCCAATAGGCTGACGTTTGACTCTATAGTCTGGTGAGTTCATCGATGACACTCCCATGATATGCGGGCGACGGGGGGAAAGACTGAGCGGGTGTGAAATTGTGCGTCCGGGGAAGTCGTGGGCTTTTCATTCATCGCTACACGCCCCCCGGCCCGCGCGGACCATCGGGAGTGTTATGAACGAAGTTGCCAAGCTATACAATCATGGCTCATAGAAAATAATGTTGAGGTCTAAAATGGGTCATGCTTATACTTCAAGTCAAGGCAAGTCACTCTTGCCTTGAAGACGTTTAAATTGTATGTAGCAGACGCCGAAAGGGCATTTCAAGTTAAAATAATACAGATATACATATATGCAATTGTTTTCAATATTTTTCATATAGGTATACATATAAAAGAACCAACCAATTTGGCGGAGTATCGTATAATCGCTTACCGATAGATTATATTTTTACACAAAATTATACACCTCTTAGTGCCTGTGCATATATGGCGAGGCGTAGCGAATTAAAGTGTTGATATCACCAGCTGGCCTATTCACTAATTTGGTCTTTAATATCAACCTATTAAAATAAACATCAAAAACATTACGAAATGTCACCTACTGTATGATATCCACGAAGGGTTGTCAGTAAGCACTGGATGACATTTGCTACATAGAATCGTAATTTCGAACTAAGAAATTTCATCTACACACTGAATGATATCCACAAAGAGTTGTCAGTAAGCACTGGATGACATTTGTTACTTAAAATCTCGATTTCGAACTGAGAAATGTCATCTACCTACTGTATGATATCCACGAAGAGTTGCCAGTAGGCACCGGATGACATTTTTTTTACAATCTCAATTTCGTATATGTCAACTAACTTACGTCAAAGTTAGTGAATTAGAGTGCTGGTATTGTCATTGTTGGACGTTGAAATAGTCGCAAATTAATTTACACATATGCTCTACTCGCTACTCGGGGATTTCATGACGTGTTGATTAATATTCATCTTTAGTATAGTTTAAAAATATCAGGATACGAGATAGTTTGATAGTAACAAATGCGCGTCGCCACGCTTCGCCATATATGAACCGGCCCTTACAGTTATTGCACACAAGGGTTATAGCATGATTTAAAAAAAAAAACGCTTACACGGCGATATTGTTAATAAGAACACCTAGAATGTGATAGAAAAGTACAAAACACTCAGTCTTGGTGCTAGTCCCACATCATATCACATCTTACAAATTACATATATTACTGGACGATTTCATAAAGATATTTATTTTGTTACAGTCGTATATACGAGTATGTTGATATGACTGATTGCGTAACTCAATAGGATCAGCTCGCTAGCATTTACAGCTCCATATATAAAATGTATTAAATCAATGTCAAATTCCTAAACCTGTCCGTTTTACAAAGATAATAGGGTAGTTGACTCATATCAAATTTAATATACAAAACAATATTAATTTCGCATAGTACATGAAATAAGGGTCCAAATATATCGATATTAATTAATAATAGTTAAGGATTTCTTATAAAACTTAATTTAAAAATCATGTATTTTTCCTAATTTTCCACACGTTTAAAACGCTGTTCATTTTGTGACGTCACAATGTTACTTGATGTGCTAAACATCAAACTAATTGTTAACTAATATATTTGTCAAACGCTCCGTTTGTAAGGGATTTATTATAGTGACGTCACGAAACTGTTGAAATATAGACTGTCATGGCCGACAGGAGTTTTGGTTGGTATTGTCAAAAACATATTTAATAACTAAAATTTTCATGTACTCACGTCTCAAAAAATTAAGAAAATTTTATTTTCAATCTTACCTTATCTTACGATAAGGAACTAAATAATACCATTAAAAAAGAGTGTCAACTAGCCGATTTGCTGTCAAACGGTTCCGATCGAGTTACGTAATTGCCCATATTATTTTGTTACATAACGAGTAGTTTCTTCTCTAAAAAGAGCTTTAAAAAGGTTTATTGCGATATAATCTTTCCCCCAAACACTTAACTTTAGTTTTACATGTTGTACACTAGTTTAGTTTTAGGTTCACTACTCCACAAAACTATGATTCGTTTTGTGGAGTAGTGTAGTTAACGGATAGTGTGTAAGCTGTCTAATGACCTATGTATAACCTTGAACAAATTTCACAAGGAACACACGTACGTTACACTAAAGTGTTTCTCAGATAGCATGGGTACGGCGACAGTTGCCTTATGACGTTCATAATATTATCGTGAATCGCGGTAAACTCTCAAGAGTAAAACGAACACTCACCGTACCCATGCTATCCGAAAAACACTATACACGCACGGAAGATATACAACGATAGAGTATAAAGGAAATTCTGCTAAATTATTCTCCTATTAACAGCTAAAGACTAACTCATTTGGACGTAATTGACTGGGAACTGTCCCTTCGAGCCGTTGCATTCACCGTAATACCATTCCTGGTTGATTTTGGACAGCACAGTGATCTTGTCACCTATACTGAAACGTAAATCACCTGGCTGCACCGGCGCGAAGTCGTACAAGGCCGTCGCGAGGCCGATATGCGCGGGCCTCTCGTTGGGAAGCGGGACCTTGACTTCGACGTAGTTCGACGGGAAGAGGCCTTCCTCCTGTTGCAGGCCTCGGCGTATCCTGCCGTACATCCATTCGTCGTTCTCTCGCCTTAGCAGATGAATCTTGGAATTCGCCTGTAACAAGAATTATACGATATTATAGACTAACGGACGCGAGGTTATTATAGACTTCTTTAATCCAGCCCTTACAGTAGTATCGCTGTAAAAATGGAGTAACTTCTCCCGTTTTCCCATCATTTCCCTTCACTGTTCTGCTCCTATTGACCGTAGCGTGATGAAAAGTATGGTATAACCTGCCCAGGAATATGAAGAATAATTGTACCAAGTTTCGTTAAAATCCGTCCAGTAGTTTTCATTTCTATATCGAACATACAGACAGACAAAAATTTCATTGATAGCATTTTTGGCATCAGTATCGATCACTAATCACCCCCTGATAGTTATTTTGAAAATATATTTCATGTACAGAATTGACCTCTCTACAGATTTGCGTAGTTCATTGATTCGTTAATGCTAGCGACTTCTAAATGAGAGTGGGCTATGAAATATTGATATTTTCTTTCTTACCAAAACTCTCGGTACCAGCCATAAGTTGGGATGTTGGTCATATTACACACCTCGGAGAGCACTTCGATTCTGTCCCGGTCTTTATCATAAAAGTCTGATAAATCATTACATCACAACTATCATCATCATTAACAACCCATGTTCGGCTCACTGTTGAGCACGAAGGCCCAACCCAAGCTATCATTTTACTCCGCAGCTTTTTAATCACGATATTTTTCCTTCAACGTTTAAGACACGTGATATGTAATTTCTTAAAATGCACACAACTGAGAAGTTGAAGGACACGGACCGGATTCAAACCCACACCCTCCGGAATCGCATTCAAAGGTCATATCCACTGGGCTGTCTGTGTCTGCTGTGGCTCTATTTTGAAATTAATAATGTGTAATTTGTTATGCTGTTTTGTATGTATTGAGTATATTTCACGCCCCCTTCGTCATCTCTCTACGCCCCCGAGACAGGAATTCATCAGTGATTGGGAACACCAGACCTATACAATGTACATGGAATACCTATTTACAGATTTTCCGTGAATAACAGACATATCCGTGTGACAACGTCATTAAATTCAAATCCGACTTTATACACATTCACATCTACGCCCCTCGAGGGAAAGTTAGCCCTTGACTACAATTTAACCTGATAGTAAGTGATGATGCAATCTAAGATGCAAACTAGGTTAACTTGTTAGGAGGAGGATGAAAATCCACACCCCTTTCGGTTTATACACGACATCGTTGTCGGTAGGGTGGTAACTAGCTACGGTCGAATCCTGCCACCGCCCTTTCTATCGATTCAAAGCAACGAAAGAGATATCGACGTGTAGACAAACGTAGAAAATTATCCCATGGTGCACATCTTAGGACTACTGGCTCTACTGAATAATTTGTCTACCTACCGATCAGGAGTCCCAGGTCAGAAAAATAAAACCATATCTACGAGTAACAAAAAAAGGAATTTTCAAAATCGGTCCATAAATGACGGAATAATCGCTGGACAGACATAACAAAAAAATCATACAACACAAGCTGAACGTAGAACCTCCTCCTTTTTGGAAGTCGGTTCAAAATTAATAGCTATTCCCGAAGTGTGTTGCAATACTATTCTAAGAACGCGCCTGTTGCAAAATGGTTGTACTAATTCTGAAATCTGCCCGTGCATTTGGATATAAATTCATCACAGTGTTGCCAGAATCGAATTTTTCTATTATTTTAATTTTACTTTCTGTAACCCAAATACAGTTACTTTTATTAAATACCAGCGGACCCTACCCAGATTTAGCTGCTTAGTTCTCTTTCCCGTGGGAATACGGAATAAAAATATAGGTGCCTATAACACATACAGCCTTTCTTGATGAGTACTGTTTACTAACAAAGAAAATTTTGACGGCCTCCGTGGCGCAGTGGCATGCGCGGTGGATTTACAAAACAGAGGTCCTGGGTTCGATCCCCGGCTGGGCAGATTGAGATTTTCTTAATTTGTCCAGGTCTAGCTGGTGGGAGGCTTCGGCCGTGGCTAGTTACCACCCTACCGACAAAGACGTACCGCCAAGCGATTTAGCGTTCCTGTACGATGCCGTGTAGAAACCGAAAGGGGTGTGGATTTTCATCCTCCTCCTAACAAATTAGGCCGCTTCCATCTTAGACTGCATCATCACTTACCATCAGGTGAGATTGTAATCAAGGGCTAACTTGTAAAGAGTAAAAAAAAATGAGGGTATTAAGCCACTAGTCATTTCACACCTAATTAATACAAATTAAAATTTATTTCTTCTTAAATTAATGAATATAAATTTGATTAATAAGCTTAGAACAATTAGATATGGTTAATAATTTAATATATCTTTCATTGACGAAAGAATTCTTTCAAATTGGTCCAGTAATTTCAATACTAACGAACAAACAATCAAATCTTTCATCTTTATAATATTACTATATTAATTGCTAGATAATTTTTACTTTCTTATATAAACGTAATACCTACCTAAATGCTCTGA
Organism: Bicyclus anynana; assembly: GCF_947172395.1. NCBI lineage: Eukaryota > Metazoa > Arthropoda > Insecta > Lepidoptera > Nymphalidae > Bicyclus > Bicyclus anynana. The sequence continues at coordinate 8,361,372 of NC_069104.1, read as the reverse complement.
GTTACAAAAGATGTGCTATAAAAAGACACGCGAATAATAAAACTAATTGCAATATCGTCGTCGGAACTCGGAGACATAAAAACTTGCAATCAAGTTAGGTATTCCTAAAGAATTGCATAAATGCAAGCGAGCTCACTAGTTTCTATATCTGCTGATAGTTTTTTTTTAATGCTTCATCGAAATATTTTTAAACAACTAGGGTTGGCATAAAATAAATATTTTAGTGAATAGATAAATTATAGTTATAACCCTAAATGATTGCATAGACGTATGACTTATGAAGTTAAATTGTTTAACGGTATGTATGGCTTTTTTCAACGGGTTAATGATTAGATGTCAATTTTAATAATTTTATTTAACATGGTATGCATCGATGTCCTATTGAAAAGTGGATGCACAATCAGCGACCAAAAAACGTCCCGACTCAATGAGTGCCAAACACAACTTCTTGGCACTCAATTCAAGTAGTCGCATTTGTAAATTCAACCTTAAAGTCAATCCTTAAGGTAAAAAAAAATAATAATAAAAGAACTCAAAAATTAAAAAAATTAAAAAAAACCCGACTGCCTAACCTGCTTGCACGAAGTCATCCGCGTATTATGTGTAGCAATTAATGAACAACGTTTTTTTAATTGTAGTTTTTTTTATTATAGCCATGATATACCATTTTGAAATCCTCTTAATGAGCCCTTGATTTTAATACCCGTATCGCAATATTCGAAAAAAAAAAATTTTTTTCTCGAGTCTATAGCGACTCACAGTCGTCGTGTTGGTTTTTTTTTAACTTCACCTATCTAAGAATACTTGGGTTATTAAGACGAATCTAACGATATCTTAATTACGTACATCCGTTCAGCTATTTGGAAGATATGAGGTAATAAAGTATATTACATACATAGAAGATACGCGCGAAAAACATAACCCTTCTTGCAGTCGGGTTAAAATGTATGAAGGTACAAACTAACAGACGATTATCTGAAAATGCACAAGTCAACAAAGATTACCAAGCCCTAACAATTGCGCAAAAGAAAATAAAATAACATAACGATAGCTCAATGACCTGGATCTAGGTTGCTCAACACCAACCTACTTCTTACAAATTGTAAAATGTAAGAAATATTGCAATTCAGCAGTTTATCGACGCTCTATAGCAGTTAGCATGTATTATTATTCAAAAAATATATATTACTGTTTATTTCACTAAAACTAAAAAACAAAACGTTGAGAGATTTTGTGTTTTTTGTTTTTTTTTTAATTTAGTTTTTACTGAAAAATCTAAGAAGGAAAGAAAAGCTCAGTACATATTTATACTCGTATACATTAATGTTGATTAATACACAGATTCACAGTATCAATACTAATGTTATAAACCTGAAGAGTTTGTTTGTTTGTTTGCTTAAACGCGCTTATCTCAGAAATTACTGGTTAGATTTTAAAAATTCTTTCAGTGTTAGATAGCCCATTTATCGAGGAAGGCTATAGGCTATATATTATCCCCGTATTCCTACAGCAACGGCAACCACGCGGATGAGACCGCGCGACGTCTATTAGTAATCAATAATTCGACCATTTCTGGCGTTAAGTTTTAAATTAGACTCAATTTTAAGTTACAAAGTGATAGACTAGAGTGTGATAGCTTATCAAATTGAGGTTAGCTGTAATGACACTAATAACTTGGCCTAGCATGCTAAATGTAGGTACATTGCCGTGTACTTCATATTGTTATAAATATACTCAGAGGCATAATTATCCGCCCACTTTAATATACTCGTGTCATATTAAAGTGGGCGGATAATTGTGCCTCTGAGTATATATATTGCGTACCCTTAACATTGGTTCCGAAATTGTATTGAAGAAGGAATATTCCAATAATAGTCATCATATCATCGTTATTAACCCATATTCGGCACACTGCTGAGCTCGAGTCTCCTTTTAGAATGAGGGGTTAGGCCAATAGTCCACGTTGACGCAATGCGGATTGGCAGACTTCACACACGCAAATAACAATTATTTTTTCTAAATAAGTAAAAGATTAATTTTCTTTTTTCGATTTCTTGACGGTGTTTTTCCTAAAATGCACACAACTGTAAAATTGGAGGTGCATGCCCCGGTCCGGGTTCGAACCTACACCCTCTAGAAGTCATATCCACTGGGCTATCACGGTTCCCAATAATAATATCATCTGCATACTAGATCACGCTACTCCTTGAACTGTATTGATTGATTCGTAGAGTATTGTTTCTTTTGTTTGTAAATTATTTGTTACTATCCGACGCCCCGCAGTTTTACCCGCGTAGTTGCCGTTCCCGTGAGAATTCGGGGATAAAATATAGCCTATGCTACTCGCTGATAACACAGCTTTCCATTGGTGAAAGAATTTTAAAAATCTATCCAGTAGTTTCGGAGCCTATTCGCTACAAACAAACAAACAAAAAAGAACTTTCTTTTATAATATTTGTGTGGATACAAAGATTTGGATACTACCACACGCCCTTAGATTTAGAGCAGGGTTTCTCAAAGTTTCGGCTCCAGGAACCCCTTACTAACAAATGGAAACCCCCCCATGAAAAACATTAATTTGACTGTTGAAGAAAATAAGTATTATGGTAGGACATACAGTACCAAATGATATGTCTTTGTAATATTAATGTGATGGGTGTGCTTGTTTCTTGTCGCAAATGGATTCAATGTTAGGAGTAATTTTGGACAATTTTAACCTTAATTCTGACTTGGTATCAGTTATCACGCCACCGTTAGGTAAATCTTGTCGCGAACCCCCTGCCGTCGAATGGCGAACCCCATTTTGAGAAACCTTGACTTAAAGCGTTAAATAACAATACATGTAAGTAGCAATCATTTTCCTGTCCGACACAGATATTGCGGATGGAATTTTTATCACAATTATCAAACAGTGTTCTGCAAATCGCCAACGTATTGCCCGATACGTGTAATGTAAACAATATAATGTACCTAAACAATGAAAGAATCGTGTAAACAGAAAAACAAAACCGGGAACTACGTCACGCGATCGCATGCGCCGTATTCGGTTACCTGACGTCAGAGCCGTTGAATCAATATCAGCAATCAATAAATATTTGCTAATTATTGTTATTGTAGAAGATTCGTATCAGAAACGTCTCTTTATTGGATGAAAAGTGTTTTATATCAAACTAGCGGACGCCCGCGACTTCGTCACTTCTCCCATCCTACGCCTACCCTACCATCATCATTAGCAACCCATTTTCGGCCCACTATTGAGCTAGAGTCTCCTCTATGAAGCAAGGGGTTAAGCCAATAGTCCACCACGCTGGGCCAATGCGGATTGGCAGACTTCACACACGTAAAGAATTAGGTAAATTCTCAGGTATGCAGGTATCTCACGATGTTATTCCTTCACCGTCTGAGACACGTGATAATTAATTTCTTAAAATTTACCCTACCATACCCCTACTCAACCCTACCCTTGCCCTGGGTATTCTATGTTTCGTCTCCTGGTATCTCCAACAATTTTCAGCCAAATCGGTGTAGTCGTTCTTGAGATATAAATAGTGTAACTACGTCTACTTTCCATAAATAGGTATATAGATATAGTACATCAAAAGATATATTGCGAATAGGTTGCCTAAAAATTTCGTGGCCAAACTATTATTAATCATTATTAACTATCATTAATGATAGTTTGTCCAGTGGCCTAATTCACTATTTTGGTCTTTATTATCAACTTATTGAAGTGGACAACAAAGTATCATCTACATACACCGTAAGTACCGGATGACATATTTTGTAATTTGTATCATAGTATGTGGATTTCATTTTGTCAATTGATTTGTTTTTAATTTTGATGGGTTGATTATAAAAACCATAATAGGAAATAGGCCAGCAGGAGCTTTTGAGCGATTAATATCGACTGCATCTAGTGTCAGCTTTAACGTTTTGTATGTTCTGTGAATTAGACTATCGAATTATGAAAGTCCATATATACTATGCACAAAAATTAAGGGAGCAGAAAAAAAATCCAAATTTTTGGGGGATTTTCAACAGGCTGTAACTTATACAAAAATGGTCGTACAGCAAAAAAATAAAAAGCAAATTGTAGCTCTAAGTGTTTAGTTTTTGGATCTGAGTTTGAAAATTTTTTTTTGAAAATATTTTTCGAGTAATCATAAGAAAACCACCGAAAAAAAAAATTTCGAAATTTTTTTGGTTTTTTTTTTAATCTACGGACGTGGAAAAAATTTTTTCGACTCAACCTCCATATGGACCGGATAGCTTGTTTATTCAGATTTAATTTCGTTTTGTTTAAATCTCGATACGAGCATTTCTCGCTGAGATATCGATGTTTGAATGGAAAAAGATCATTTTGTCTTTGATTACCAATATCTCAGCAACCAATGATCGCACAGAAATTTTGAGGTTGGTTTCAAAAACTTGAATAAATTCTCTACAAGGATTGGCAATTGAATTTTGAAAAAAAAATTTTTTTTCAATCATTACATGAATTTGAAAAAGCATCCAAAAAAGGGCTTTTTGTCGTTTTTTGGAAAATCAAGCGCCCAATCAAAAATATTGCGGAAACCACTGACGTTAAGTGTGCCTTTTACTGTTCAATATACCCACAAAAACCCTACAAAGTTTCAATTCAATCCAGCCAACCGTTTTTTTTTCCCACCTGATCGAATTTTTGAAAAAATTAAAGGAGCAAGAATTTCGTTCTGAAAATGTCATAATTTACGCTTTTGTGCTTGCGCACGTGTATGTGTGTGGTTTTATCAGAGATTGAGACCCTGTGGTTCGTCACTTCCACACACACACACACACACACACATACATCTTCGGAGAGTGCGTTTGGAGTCACAATATACTGTGGAATACACACATACACGTGCGCAAGCACAAAAGCGTAAATTATGACATTTTCAGAGCGAAATTCTTGCTCCTTTAATTTTTTAAAAAACTCGATCAAGTGGGAAAAAAAAACGGTTGGCTGGATTGAATTGAAACTTTGTAGAGTTTTTGTGGGTATATTGAACAGTAAAAGGCACACTTAACGTCAGTGGTTTCCGCAATATTTTTGATTGGGCGCTTGATTTTCCAAAAAACGACAAAAAGCCCTTTTTTGGATGCTTTTTCAAATTCATGTAATGATTGAAAAAAAGTTTTTTTTCAAAATTCAATTGCCAATCCTTGTAGAGAATTTATTCAAGTTTTTGAAACCAACTTCAAAATTTCTGTGCGATCATTGGTTGCTGAGATATTGGTAATCAAAGACAAAATGATCTTTTTCCATTCAAACATCGATATCTCAGCGAGAAATGCTCGTATCGAGATTTAAAAAAAACGAAATTAAATCTGAATAAACAAGCTATCCGGTCCATATGGAGGTTGAATCGAAAAAATTTTTTCCACGTCCGTAGATTAAAAAAAAAACCAAAAAAATTTCGAAATTTTTTTTTTCGGTGGTTTTCTTATGATTACTCGAAAAATATTTTCAAAAAAAAATTTTCAAACTCAGATCCAAAAACTAAACAGTTAGAGCTACAATTTGCTTTTTATTTTTTTGCTGTACGACCATTTTTGTATAAGTTACAGCCTGTTGAAAATCCCCCAAAAATTTGGATTTTTTTTCTGCTCCCTTAATTTTTGTGCATAGTCTAGTTTAGACCTAATCGTACAGACGGCGAAAAGCGACATTTTATTATAGTTACTGTGTTAAGAAGATGACAGAACCTAATTCGTTAAACAATATTTTAACAAAGAAATTATCGTTAGTATACCAATTCCCCGAAACAATTTAGTTAGCACATATTAAATGCACTCCAGGAACAAATGATTGAATGAATAATTGTCACGAACGCGTCATGTACGTTATGAACGCTAACAGGTTCGTCCGTGAGCTCGGCCGAGGTAAAATTAGAATAACACTGGAAAGGTTTTACCTCACTACACATAGACTAGTCGATAGTCATTACGATATACAGCTTAGAGTAATCGGCTTAAAACGGTAATACTGAATTACGAGTGGCTCAAATTCAATTAAATTACTCGTAACAAGAGGTAATAGACCCGTTGACTTTCGCTAACTATGGACTATACTTGGAGTATCTAATCGTGATCGAATGAGGAGATTCGCATAAGAACCAAAGCCACCGACATAGCTCAATGAGTCGCTTATTGAAGTGGCAATGGACGGGGCACATACTCGTAGTTCGAATAGCCCATGGACGTTAGAAACCGAGCTGGTACAGTGCCGGATTAAGGAAATTTGATGCCCTAACCAATCTTTCCCTGTGTGCCCCACAAGAGTTACATGTTCCTCGATTACAGGTGGTATTAACATTCATTATTTATGTTATTATAGAGGGGAGGTATCAGTGTTGGTATAAATAAGAGGGTATTTGACGACTTACGCTCAGTTGTTTGTTAGGCAGCGTAGACACCATCACGCTGCCAATCACGTTATTGATTTTGTGCAATAATGTGTTCTCGTTTTTTTTGTTTCCCTAAACGGGTTGCCTTAAATAGCTTAGAATAGTCCTAGACTGAGCTGGAATGGTCTCCCCCACTAGGTAGACCGATGACATATAGCGAGGTAACAAGGAGCCGCTGGATTCATATGCGGCTTACGACCATGGTGTTTAAGAAGCCTTTATAAGAGCCCTATGTCTAGCGGTAGAAGTCCATCATCTGATAAAGACAGCGAGAGAAAGGAAAGAAAGAAAAATACAATTATTTCAAAAATTGTGCCACGCTTTAACACTATTGTATTGCCTGATACCCAGACCACTAGACAAACACAAAAAGTAATTAATCATCAGAACACCACTGTCATAATTGGCACAACCTTGAAAAAGGATCCAGCTCAGCATTGTGCTGCATGTACCAAGCAAATGGTGAACATATTATAGAAATGACCCGTAGTATTTTTCTTGTTTTGTTTTTTTTTTTTTAATATGCTAACTTGACCGTTTAATTTGCCTCATTGGTTGGTTAACTTGTGTGGCTTCAGATTGATGTCATATACTTGCGTGATTTATTATCTACTCGTATGTTGTGATTTAGCTGCGCGATTCACATATTTGAGATAAATCTGTAATAGGATATATATCGAGTATCGACTGAATAGGGCGTTCGCGAATTGTTTGTTTTTCGCGTACGTGGCTTCAAGCCAAATAGCTGGCTATTATTAGGATGCATACGTTAAATGTTTGTTCTTATCATATTCGCTTGGCCAACTACAAGTTCATGGACACAAATCACTTGCCTTTTTCTCAAGGATCTATTTGAATTGCCCATTCAAGGTCCATTCATTCATTCAAGGTCAAAGCTCCCCTCATTGAAGGGTATTTCTATATAGATGCTATTCCAATGTGATGGGTTTAACATGAAAACTTTTTGACGACCTCAAACCTTTTTGCCCCGGTGAGGCCTATTGAGGTTTTTTAAATTGGTTCAGGTATGGCTGGTGGGAGGCTTCGGCCGTGGCTAGTTAAATTTTCATCCTACGCCTAACAAGTAAGCCCGCTTCTATCTAAGATTACATCATCACTTAGCAACAGGTGAGATTGTAGTCAAGGGCTAACTTGTATAGATAAAAAAACAGAAAAGAAAACTGACTCTCTGACGATCACTATGAGATATTAATGATACCGCAACCGACAGCTCAACATTGTCCTCAAGGCACGGTATTCTAACACCATACCAACTTCTAAACTCACGAACTATACAGAGAATTTCTCGAAAGAAAATAAAGGTCAATATTTTCATAGCCCTATCCAGAATTCAACCCCCTCTAGCTGGACTACATGGATTGATCACATCAATTGATTTTAGGAATCATTTACAAAGCCTATGTCCATCGACTAATAATGATGATTCGCTTTGCTTGACTTATGTTAACGCCAGTTACCGCTAAACAGTTGTTATTTCCTTCTACAGATTACAGTATACAAGCCAAGTTTTGTAATAAATAGATATCGGAATGACATAAACTGTTATAAAATAACAATAAAACGCATTATGTACCGGTCATGTACCCCGCATCAATGAGATTATACGTGTACGTAACTGCAATTACTGGAACGACTCGAGACAGACTTGTGTATGTAAGGTTAAGGGTCGAATCTTTATTGCGAGTATATCGACTAAGGAGTCTTCATTAAGGCATTAAAGGGAATTTTGACCTCGTTTTCCGCATTGCATTGTCCTTGTTAATAAACGGTGAATAAGTAATTGACACTAATACATTATTTATTCAACCTTCGATTTCTTTATTTTTTTATGTCCTGAGACGAATATATTGGGAATCCATGGATTCACCGTGCGGGTGCTGGGTCCATCGCGTGGCAGAGAGAAAAACTCTGAGCAAAGTCAAGGAAGCCAAATTTGGCTAGGCAGGGAGAACAACACGAGCGGAGAAAGAATTCCTTAACCCTACATCCATTGGTCACAAGTCCTATGTGAACAATGGATGTAGGGTTAAGGAATTCCTTGACAATCTATTAACACTCCCTTTCTCCGCTCGTGTTGTTCTCCGTGCCTAGCCAAATTTGGTAAGATCCTAATAGAGTAGCTTTGGATACCCGTTCTAATATAGAACTCGCTGCAGTTCTAGAGAGACCGAGGTCTTTAAGCAAGTTATAAAGAGATTTTGCTGGTTATCATCTCGCACCTACTTCTACGGCGTACAGACTAACCACATAGCCATTTTAGTTAGTTCATTTGTTAGGTCATAATATTTATTCACTTTTATACTGTGGTCCTTCAGAATGTTAGTCTTCCCCGGCACAGTAAGCTCTACAAGTACTATTCGCTTAGTTTGTTTGGACTAAAGGAAAATGTCTGGTCTAGATCTCGAAATAGCGACATCTGGGATTTTATAATATTTTTCATACGTATCCATTAAAAAGTTCAATCAGGTGCAGAACCTAGTTTAGTTCATATTTCATCGTGTAATATAGGCTACATTTTATACCCGTGTATAATCCCACGGGAACAGGAACTACGCGGGTGAAACAACGCTGCGTCTGCCAGTGTATCATATAATTATGAAAAGTTATGATTATTAATTTACAAGCAACCCAATTAAGGTTGGTAGCTGATATAAACGCCGGAAGCTATATTTTTGCATGCTAGATATAACCAATAAAGTTTACTTCTACATGCGCCGTATGGCTATTTATACTAATTTTTATTTTGATCCATAACAAAACGAATCAAGACACATTTTCGCTTGAGAGCCACGGTCAGGAAATTAATGCCATTATAAATATTGCAGGCGTTGTATTTAGAGCGGAACTATCTAGTGATTTTAGCGATACTGTAAAAACACATGGGTCGTGCGAAATTTCATGGTGTAGTGATATGAAATTTTCGTGTGTTTTTAAATAAGATATCCTAACATAGATTCATATTTTATGGAATACTAGCTGACCCGGCAAACGTTTTCTGCCTTATAAACTGTCATGCAAAATTACTAAAATTTCACTTTGGGATATAATAGAAGGGAGAAAAATACGTAACGACATGTTCTAAGACTTATACCAAATATACAAAAAAAAGTCTCATTGTAATCGATCGATTGTCGATATGTATAGGAGTGCGACTACCATCAATGTAACATGAGATGAAATAAATTACAAAGTCTATATGTCCGTCTTTTCGCGATAAACTAGAAATGTACTAAACTGATTTCCGTAGTTAGCCCTAATAAATAGTGATTCATGAAGAAGGTTTAGATTAGATTTATTAATTTTTCGAGGTTTTGTGTGGTTGAAATATGACGAGAGTTTGAAGGGTAACCTATGGGTTTTTGAGGTATTTACCACGCGTATAAATTCTTGTATTTAGAATACACACAATAACACGGCCTCCGTGGCGCAGTGGTATGCGTGGTGGATTTACATGACGGAGGTCCTGGGTTCGAGCCTCCGAGCCGATTGAGGTTTTCTTAATTGTTCCAGGTCTGGCTGGTGGGAGGCTTCGGCCGTGGCTAGTTACCACCCTCCTGACAAAGACGTACCGCCAAGCGATTTAGCGTTCCACTACGATGACGTGCTGAAAGCGAAAGGGGTGTGGATTTTCATTCTCCTCCTAAAAAGTTTGCACGTAGATTGCATCATCACTTATCATCAGGTGAGATTGTAGTCAAGGGCTAACTTGTAAAGAATAAAAAAAAAACAACGAAGCAGCTCTCGTCTCGTCTTTAGAGCAATAACCGTGACCGAAATTATTAAAATGGCTACCATTACATACTATACTTAGTTCCACTATATGTATATATATATATGCAGTACACTACAGTAGTCGCTTTCGATTTCTACGTTTCTAATAAGGCGACCACTGATAATTTTTATTACTAGCGGACGCCCGCGACTTCGTCCGCCCTTAAGCCTGATCCGTTCCTATCGCAAAATCCTTTCTTAGCGGACCTCTACTAACTATAACCTACATGTTATCAACCTATATTCGGGTCACTACTGAGCTCGAGTCTCTTTCCAGAATGGGTTACAAAAGAGATACAAAAAGTGTCATATAACCTTCGTGTTATGGTCTCAAACTGTGCTGTCTCATTGAAATTCATTCAGTAGTTTCAGCATGATGCCCGGTCAGGAAAAAGACAGACAGACAAAAAATAATTCCCGTACCAGATAATAACGACAACTGCGCAGTTTTCACTATAGCAAAAAAAGTTGCATTCCTTCAAAAAATACTTATTAATAACACCTGAAAATTTGGCACAACAAACTAAAAACACTCGCAAAATATATGAATACTCTTAGTATACGTTGGAGTTGACGTTACCTAACATCAAGGATGAAGTGACCATTTTGTCTTTATCATTTTGTTATGGACATATATATATATGGATTTCATTTTTAATTCTACTCCTAAAATAAAAAAATCATCTGATGAATCGGTTATATCAATCGCTATAGATGTTGATTTTATAAGTTTTGTATTTTTTTTTTTAAAGAATATTTGCCATATCTTTTAAATATGACTTATATTCCCATTCCCCTCCAACTAGTCGGGAATGACTGTATTAGGAGTGGGTACGACAACAGACCAACGGGGCGGGGATCGAACCACCACACCTCGGTGATGAGTCCGACCGCTCTTACCGTTGAGCTACTGAGGCTCTAAATGTATATTAATTAGGTACAAAGCTAAAAGTTGTACTGAAAGTATCAACGCGCCATGAAATTTTCTGGGATAAAAGTAACCTATGTTCTGCTTCAAAATGAAATTTCCGTGAAAATGTAATACAGGCAGATTTACTTTGACATTTATTATATTAGTATGGATAAGTAAATAAAGGTATACTCACATTAAAACATAAATCACCGGGAAGGTTTGAAAAATAGTCGAACAATGCAATCGCATATGGCTCTTCATAGTCATCTGATGTGTCTGGCAATTCAAACTCTTGGTCCTCCGGCCACACCACTGGTAGATCATCGTCCACAATCTCTGGTGGAGGAGGTGGAGGTATGCTTGGCATGGGTGGAGTTGACTCTCGCTCTGTTGACTCTTCGTGCTCCCAACTAAAGTGTTTTGAATCCTGCAATATATTGGTTAATGTCATAAACTGTAAAGCTATTTTGACGCCTCTTTTACCGTTAAGCATTGGCGTGCACAGAGCTGTTGTAAAACGTACAAGCTCAAATCTGAGATGTCTAAGATTCTATTCCAACAGTATTTCCCTCAACAAAAATTCTCACTATGCTCTACTACTACTAAAAGTAATGTGTTGAAAATTAAAATACATCTGTGACTTGTCAATTATAAACACGAAATTTTTCCTATTAGCCAAGAATTAATATTTCCTGTTTGGGGATACCAACTTCATACATAAAAATAATAATACCCCTTATTATCATCATATAAACAACTATGTTAATCATTATACTGAATGATTCACTACATGAATTTTAATTGATGATAAAATGTTGATAAGAATCTGATTTTTGTTTGTAGAATTCTGTACTTTGTATAAAAATGTGTAGGTATAGGTCAAATCTTTAGTTATCTTAATATTTATTTTCGCATTTTCATACGTCATTAATCTTTTATATTGTCTTAGGTCAAGGGTTTATTGTCAAATTGTATTAAAGATTTTAAAATCATTTTTGATCCAATATTCTGAGATTGATAAAACAGATCTATAGGCCAAGAATGTGTTCACCATAACATACTTGTCTACATGTTTCTTACATATTGGTATCTCTTTTGTCCCATTGCAATCAAAGTCAAATACAGAGCTTTAAATTTTGCTGCTATTGGTCAGCAAAATATGAAATATGTCACTGACAAAGTACAGTTAGCATTATGGCTACCTATTTCAGAAAGAAATCAGATGTGCTGGATTAGATGCAGTGCTGAAAGAGCTTCGTAATTATTTTCATACAAAAAGAAGAACACATACATCTTATTCCTGTGATTGGTACCAAACTTCCACAAAACAGCTGGACCATTTTTTATGAAATTTTGTGTGTGTGCAATTTTCAGACCTGCCCAAGGTCTATTTTTCATACCCCAAAATGATAATGACAAAGTCAGCTAGTGATATACAAACTGGCTTAGAAATGGTTATACTAATAAATATAAATGCAAACTCTAGCTATGATCATATTAATGACTCAGACTGTTTGCAATCTAATCAGTTGACGTAACCATTTTTGTGTAAAGACCCAGTCTGCCAAGATAATTGTATTGTATACCAACATATAAGAAATAATCTAATTAGGTTTCAGTATTTCATTACTTTCCAAAACCTAAGACTGTACTTATAATGATCAATAGGTAATCCTAGATTGTATAGGAGAGTGGTCTGATGAGTGTGACTTAGGAAAATATTGTATAATTTTGATTTTTAATGCATTATCTTTGTCATAAAACTGTTTAGCGTAAAAAAAAATATACATACAGCCAAACGTAGAACCTCCTCCTTTTTGGAAGTCGGTTAAAAACAATTTTTTATTTTATTTCATACTAGTGGACACCCGCGACTTCGGCCGCGTGTAATTTAGTTTTTCACAATTCTCGCGGGAACCAAAGATTTTTCTGGGATGCAAATTAGCCTTGGTGTTAATCCAGAGTAAAATCTATTTCCATTCCAAATTTCAGCCAAATCGCTTCTGTAGCCGCAGCGTAAAAGAGGAGCAAACATACTTACACACAAACTTTCGCCTTTATAATATTTGTGTGATTAGTGTCAAAAAATTCCTTCAAATTCCAAACTAAAATTTGAACCTGCCTTTTATGTCTTTAATAATTAAATTATTTAAGGATTTATGAGCATTCCATAAATACATTGTGGGAGCCAAGACCATTGTGTGGCTGAGAGAAAAACAGTCATTTCCTTTGATATGGCAAACAGCGCTTGGACAGTATATTATTTTGTGTAGCTCGCTAATTTCCTAATTAGTGTTCAGCTTTTCAAATGAAAATGTTCCCAAGGTTTAATTGTCTCATTTGAATTTCATACCAGCTAATTATTATGAGTTAACTACTCATTATATTTGAGTATCCTATTCATTTTTCTATTGTAAATTTTAAAAGCTGTATTGAAAGAAAATTATTGAAATATAAACCGTTGGACTGTAAATGAGTCATAATTATCTAAAGCTTTCAGCTATAGTCAGGCAAGTTCGATGATGACACTCCTATGATATGCGGGCGACGGCAAAGAATGAGCGGGTATGAAATTGTGCTTGCAACAGTTGTGGGTTTTTCATTCATCACCACACACCCCCCCGCCTGCGCGGTCCATCAGGAGTGTTATGAACAAAGTTGCCAACCTACATCTATTCTACTTGAATAGTAAAAGCCAAGCAGATAGCAATCTCAAGGTCAAACCCATTGCCTATAAACAGAGCAACATTATTTAAGATATGTAAGGAACACATCCTAAAACTGATGCTATTTTGCCTCATAGGTGTGTAATTACACAGACAAACTAAAATGTTCCTAAATAAGCCCTGTCACAAAAAGTATTGCTTATAAATTTTATGCCTTTAATTTTGAGAATTGTTAATAAATCCTACTATAAGTATCTTAATATGCAAAAAGTCATTCATCACGAAACCTCAAAATGCACAAATGGCTCAAAAGTGGGTATACAATAAATTCAGTACAAAGCTCAAATTTGGCAGCGATATAGTTTATAGTTAGTAAGTATTCACTAAGAATGCTGGATTAAAGAGGTCTAAGGGCAGACAAAGTCGCGGGCATCCGCTTGTTTAGTATAAAAATCACTCACCACATTGTCTGCAAAGCCATTAGTAACTTTCTGTATGGGTGTTGTTGTATTGACACTCATTGATGTTATTTGGAAATTGCTTCCAAATGTACTCTTTAATAAAGCAGTGTTATCTGGTGGTTTAGGCCTCGCCGGTTTAGAGCGAATTATTGTAGGACCTTTCAATGGTGCTGCCGAATAATGACTTGTGTTGCTTATTGTATCAAACGGATCAGCATTCAACGTTGGTTTCTTAGGTATACTGGGCTTTGAAATTGGAGGAGAAAATGGATCAACCATAGAGAAATCATCTAACGTGTCCTCCTTAGTTAATGGTTTTCTTGAATGCAGAAAGAGATCAAAGTCATCTTCAAATCCACTCTCGGCTTGGGAGGCATTACCACCACTGAATGAGTTATGATGGTTTGTTGAAGTTGTAGCGTCAGAACCAAAACTGTCGACGCTAACACCATCACTGCTGGACCTGGTTGTAAAAGTCGGTGAACTGGGCGGAGACGACAGATCTATCAAAGTTCCCATTTGTATATTAACACGTTCACATTTAGGAAACATTTTACTAGTGTCCACTTCACTGCTTAAATCTGTAAAAGTTTGGTTTGTTGCACTTGGGTGATTCACTGTGGTTTTCTTATTTCTTGATAGAAGAGACGTAAGTACAGTCGGTTTACGTATAAAGTGAGATGGTTTGGCCGGAACTTCTGGCTGTTTCGTCAGTTTCGGTGGAGGTGGCCGAGGTGGGGGCTTCTTTTTTTGCCCGAATTGAGGAGTAGGCTCAAAGACATCAGCACCAAATGGATCGTCATTCCAATTTGTGACAGGAGAGTACCTGTTCACGGCTACTCCTGGCACTCCAGGGGCAGCTCTTGTAGGGCCTTTCATACCTGGACAAAGATTCCATGTGTTAATATACAAAATAATTTCACTATACTCCTCAATTTAAATACTCTTTGTAGTAGAATCTGCATACAGTGTTAATACAGTGGCAAACTTGACATTTTAAAATAACTTATAAAACAAACAAATCAGGACAACTTTTTGTCAAATTGATTTAATATTTATTTAGATACAAAACTTATATATTAATTATTAAAAACCATAAAATCATTTCAAGGAAGTCATCAAACAATCTATGTACATCAAGTAAGGACAACCAGTCATTAAAAATATATGAATACAACCTGAAAAACTTGATGGCTCCAAAGTAATTATACTAATCACAAGTCACAGAATAATGAGTACAAAATGCGTAATTTCGCACTACAGTGTGAATACACTAATTAAGAAGCACTGGAACGACCGTTACTGTGAAACTGAAGTCTGAAACTGTCAGTACGCGGTACTTCGTCAACACAGCTGATAGCTGCGCGCAATCCAACGGATGTTTGACGCGATAAACAATAGATAAAACAGATCCACCCACTCAGGGCACATGTGCATTGCGCTTTAGCAGTTGACGACTTTACGCAGTATCCACTGTGTGCCAGGTACGGGACAGCACGGCCTTGATAAGTTGTTATGCACGTCATAACAACGCACATCAACGTATTATTTATATAAGTTTTTTTTATTCTATTCTCTATTTTTACAAATATATTGAAATTACTATTGAGTTAATTCTATAAAAAATATTATATACGTACCATGCTTATTGAACATTTCCATTGTTACTTTCGTATTCGTATTAGATTTTCTTGTCTTGAAGTAATGACACAACCGTAAACGAGTAAAACTTGTAAACTTATAAATAATTAATATCACTCTTTTTGTACCCCATGTCATACGTTATGTATACACTAAGTAATCATTTTGTATGGCGAAAGTATTTTATTTAATAGCTTTATTGTAAAATAATATTAAATAAAATATTTTGTATCACCGTTAATTTATCGTTTCTTCCACAGACGCACAAACAAATTACAAAACGTCAAATGATTATTGAAGCACAGAGACAAGACAAGACGTCGTTTCCATTGACGTCACAGAGTACCATAGAGTTGTACTTTGAATATAGGTAGTAGTGTAGTAGTCATCAGCTGCCATCTCTGTTTAACGCCATCTTTTGAGCAATGTACGACTACACTGAATTTATTGTATACCCCTTAGATACATATAGGTATAGATACATAGATAATAGAGGATATGTGACAAGTAATTATTTTTGAGGCTTCCGGTAACCATGTTTGGTCTCTAAATTGAGATAGGGCTGTTTTATCGATAATAATTAAGCACTCGACATAAAATTATACAAAATATTATGTTTACTAAAATGAAACATTTTAAATTCTGTCTTACTTATTATAATATAAAATTCCATACAATTGTTTTTCTCATGATAAGTGATAATGTGGTATTTTGTATTTAACACAGATTATTCAAATATATACAGATGTAGCGTACGTAACATGACGGTGTCGTACCTGCTAGGAATATGAAATTCAAAAACGAATACGTTCTCTTTTCAGTACGGTACGAACCGTCGCATCAGTAATTTTCAATATTATTCAAGAAAAATAGCGTTAATTGTTTCTAAATATTTTAAAAACTAAAGAAATAAGATGGAGTATTTTTTTATTGATTATTATATCAATTTACGTAATTGTTTTTATATGCAAATGTCAAGGGTTACTCTCTCTCTGGTTACTCTGTGGTATTTAATAAACATTGTATAGTATAAATTATTTAAACTATACAATGTTTTGTATTGGCACTCACGAACGTTGGCCTGTGTTTATGTCTTGATTGTGTAACGATTACTATCTGATGAATATGATGTTGTCCTAGACCACCAGCCTAATACTAAACCAAGGCAATAGGAAACAAAAATCATAATTCATCAACAAAATTTATTTATAGAAGTTGCAAAAGTTACAATTTTTGATACAACGTTATACGTTATACATAACAAAATTGACACTTTTGTATAAATGGTCTTTTATAATTATCGTTCTACTAGACAATTTTTTTTTTAAATATTTTTTTTGAGACGTTGTTACAAGAAAATTTTAGTTTTTAAATATGTTTTTGACAGTGCAATACTATACTAGTTATATTCCATTTTGGGAAACAGCATTCTCATGACTCTCTTATAACAGATTAAGGTACACTTCTTGCTAGGGTTGTCTTACTTGTTGCTCAGGTGATAAATTCTGCAATAGGTAAATTTTATTCTTTGGTTATATCTACTAAAATATTACTATAAAGGCAACATTAGTATTTATATGAGTAGGTACATAAAGCAACCAACCAGTAATTTTTTTTTTCAAATTTGTAAATTATATAATGATTTATTTATTTTGCTATCATCCGCGAAAATTCGGCGAACCCATGCGACAACGTCACCCAGGTCCGACAAAATACTCTCTACGTACGTTTCACCCCGAAACCGGAGCATCCTCAGGAGATGTTGACTCTACAACGTGCAATTGCAAAGTCAATTTTTTTTTGCAATTGCACGTTGTAGAGTCAACATCTCCTGAGGATGCTCCGGTTTCGGGGTGAAACGTACGTAGAGAGTATTTTGTCGGACCTGGGTGACGTTGTCGCATGGGTTCGCCGAATTTTCGCGGATGATAGCAAAATAAATAAATCATTATATAATCATGATGAACTTCCGCAAAGTAACGCCGGCTTCTATCCAATATTTAAATTTGTAAATGATATCTTTCTCTTACACTATTGGACACAATAAAAAAAAAATATATAAGTAAATGTTAAAATTAAAATTTGCTATTATTCAGATATTTTAAAATGGGGGAATTCCTATATTATCACAAACAAGAATGAATACGATGAAAAAGCATTCTCACCGGGATAGATGGGCAGGCATTGTCTTTGAGGCGCGGAAAGCATAATGTTAAATTAATGTAATCCTTCTTAAAATAATCACTACGTAAGTAGCTGTATCGTGATGGAAATTAAGCCTGTTAATGTTGTTTAGCCATTTTTGTCTTAAATCATGATTTTTTGAAAATCTGAAAAATATAAAATAACTATACATATAGAACATAAAATAATTTATTAATTTATACGTTTTTGCTTATTTATCTATTCATCGATATTGTAAACAATACTTGCCCAACACTACGTATACGGTCAAACCAAAACTCGTGAAATAATTCAATTCTTTAAAGGATTGACCATAAAACCACGTATTGTAAAGCTTTGAATTAGTCAATGGGCCTAATTTAAAAAAAAATACCTTTAAAATACTCAATATCAACAGAAAAATCAAAGATTTTAATACTTACTTGTGAAATAAAATTCCCGCTAGTTTTGATTGGGTTTTATTGGTGCAGGCAACAACTGCACACTTCACTATTGTATAATATTTAATTTATTTTGCGATTCACAAGCTATTGGTTATTATTTCCGTAATATTTCGAATACCGTTACGCCGGAACCACAACAATAGCCATTTTTGGTTGACAAAAACAAAAGATAATTTGGTCTCAACTAACATAATTGATGTTGTCATGTAAAATATGTCTAACCTCTTTACGCAATGACTAAAAAAATATCTATCTCGTTCCATTAAGGTAGCTTTCTTTAAGTTAGAGAGGTTACGAAAAAATTTTGTTTATTCTTTAAAAATTAATATCGTGACCAAATTTGACGTAAATTTGTCACAGGTCCATTATATATAGGTGTCAAAGCATATAGGTGTCAAAGGTATACCCACTTTTGAGCCACATACCACCATTGTCACTAATGCATATCACCATGGATTTTTATGGATTTTAATTTAATAAAATTTATTAATTTTAACAAAGATACTAATATTAAGAATCTAGGCCATACAGGAATATCAAACATCGAAAAAGCAGACCAACTTGCAAAACTCGGCGCTAGGATACCACAGATAGGACCTGAGCCTTTCTGTGGTGTTCCTAAAAGCTTAGCCAAACTCACCCTGTTACTACAACACTCTCATTCTCTGGAGAAAACGTTCAGGAAAGAATCACTCTAACGCACTGGTAAAATCCTTCAATAAGAAGACTGCTTCAGAACCACTAGCGCTCATTATGAAAAACCTATGTATCTTATTGAATACATAGGCTCTTACCAGACCTATGGACTTAATAGACGTCATGTTAAACCATATGCTCCGTGACACAAATCTGTGCAGACTCTGTTTAGTGGCAGAGGAAACACATCTGCAATAGCCCAGCTCTAATACAAAACTTTGAAATGCCCTAGGTGGAGGACCTAGGGCATTTCATAGTAAACCCGTGGAAATAAAAGTAAAACACATCCCAGTCATGAAACTGCTGCTGTACCTGGCGACAACCAGTATTGGATGGGAAATTTAGTCAGTGGTGATCACAATAGATGGGAAGCGGTTAACGTGATACTGGGACCTCGTGAAGACCTGCAGAACTGCTACGCCAAAAAGAGGAAGAAGGAGAAGAATATTAAGAATACAAAAGTATGTTTGTCAGTTTATTACAGTTTGCGACTATTTACTTTTTGTGGAACTGTTTTGTTTTTCACGGCTTGTTCACGGCTCTGCGGTAAATTCGCACGTGAATGTGGAGCGGGTCTAAGCTGGTCTAAGCTCATGATTCTATTATTCTGTGACTAGCTACTAATCATTACATCTGTGTTATTAATCAATATTCAGGGATCTGTCATTATCAACTGTCATGTCAATTGTCAATAATTCAATATTTAAAAATGGGAAAGTTTCATATTTTCCCCTATTTTTCCGATAATTAATCCAATTTTATTCACCGATGTTTTAAGGGTTTAATTACTTTAAATAATTAATATTCAGGAATAAAAGTGAAAATGTAGTACTTTAGTGCAAGTGTAGAAGTCTAAATAAAAAAATAGTAGTAGTGTTTGGCTACACCCCAAATGGAAAATTGTTTACTCACAAAATTTCATCTCTAAGATATACTTAAGAAAAACAAAAATATGTGCTCTAATTTCATTATTCATATGCCCTATGATATTTTGATTAATATTCTAGTTCATTTAGAACTTCGGGATATCCTTAATTTAATGCTAACGTGCAAAGCATTAAAGAAAATTATCATAAACGAAAATATTTTATGGCGAATAAAAAGTTCTTCTAGATTTATTTTGCAAAGGAATAAAAGGTAAGCATTCCGTTATTTCTAAATTATTATTAATATATAAACTACCTTTCTAGATCCACACCCTGAAAATCAGTTACATAGGTATATAGGTATATATATAACCACAGAATACAAAATAATAACTAAGCTAAAGATTTTAGGTGAATAATTTATAAAAATTTTGAGTTTAGCTTCATACATTAATAATTTTTATTTTATGATAGTGGCACATTTTGTGTGTATGGCATCAATCTCCTATTAAAAGTGGATGCACAATCAGCAACCAAAAAACGTCCCTACTCAATGAGTGCCAAACACAACTTCTTGGCACTCAATTCAAGTAGTTGCATTTGCAAATTTAACCTTAAACTCAATCCTTAAGGTTGATTCACTCTGAATTTGAGATTTTATTGAATATTGGACTATATTTAAAGGCCTTTAGGTATAATTTTCTTTACCAATAATTCTAAAACTGCCAAAGCAAAAATGGCCAGTTTTAAGTGACATTTTCTACATGATTGTGTGTCCTTTTATTATAAGAGGTCAATAGTGTATGGGTTAAAAAATTATTATAACTGTAGGAAGTTTTAGAGAAACTGAGGCGCCTAGAAGCTTACATCAAAAATTCTGCATAATCCATTTGAAATATATCAAAACAATGTATGGTGGGATGTTCTCTTTTTATATATTATAGTCTCAGACCAATTATTGTATAGGACCTGCCCTTGCTGCATATTACCCCTCTATCAAAGTAAGATCAATGATCTAACCCATGTATAAAAGCTGTTTCTATAGAATCAATGTTTCATTTTTCTAATTGTTTTTTTTGTGTAAGGGCTCCCTAATAATGCAAGTATGTGTATTGCATAGCATAAAAAATGTTCAACAATTTCAGTTTAATAGAAGATGAAACAATATTTCATATGTAAATATCTAATTAAAAAAAATATATGAAATTTGTAAAAACAATATTTAGAAAGAATTTATTCTTCTTAAAGAACAGCAAAACATTGTTCAAGTGATCAAATATTCTCTGTAATGAGTCTAAGCAATGTGATTGTTTTAGTCTGTGTAAAAATTACATGTGTGTGTATTGTGAATCATATTTATAGCTGTGTGTAGTATAAGGACGAAATATATTTAACATAAAATATTTATCACCAATAAATATATAATTTATTGGTGTTTAATATTTTGGATGTGTGAGTTTACCTCCTCCCCCTCAAAAACAACAATTTTATTGGAGAATTTGAATGTGATGCATCTCCATATCTAATTCCTCTATGAAAAAAGTCCACTTTACTTTACTGGCTTAGCTTTTAGGACTAGCTTAGCTTACTATAGCTATTTGATCTATACTAATATTAAAACAAAGTAAAGTTTGTAGTATTGTAAGGGGTAATCTCTAGATCTACTGAACCAATTTTAAAAATTCTTTTAATACTAGAAAGCCACGCCATTCTTTGGTTGGTTCAAAAACATGGTTTTTTACTAGGGTATGCACTATGCACCTATGAATGTTACAAAATAGAAAAATTCATTAAATGCATCTATGAAGTGCACACACTGGTCATAAGCTATATTGTTGCTGTTGTGTTGCTCGGTTATTTTTATCATAATCATATAATTTAATCTGTAAATATTCATAAAATGCACTTTGATGGCATTGTTAATCACACAAAATCACTCAACCAAACCCAGCCTCACTACCCACATATTCAAACTGCTCCTAGTCTGGATCCTAAAACTAAGGAAATACTCCAATACTCCAACAAGATCTTTAAATGTGCCTACCGGTAAAATCATTTTGTTGTTCAAAAGATTCCTTGACGAAAAACCAACACTCCCCTTCTCTGCTTGTGTAGTTCTCCCTACCTATCCAAATTTGTAAGGCCCTATTAGAGCAGCTTTGGATACTCATTCTAATATAGAACTAGCTGCAGTTCTAGAGAGGCCAAGGTCTCTAAGCAAGTTATAGAGAGATTTTGCTGGTAATCCTATTGCACCTACTTCTACGGCGTACCAACTAACTACATAGCCATTTTTAGTTAGTTCATTTGTTAGGCCATAATATTTATTAACTTTTATACTGTGGTCCTTCGGAATGTTAGTCTCCCACGGCACAGTAAGCTCTACAACTACTATTTGCTTTGTTTGTTTGGACAAAAGGAAAATATCTGCCACTACCACGCCACTATAAACTATAAACTATGTTCTTTGCTCGGGGAGATGGGCCTCGTCAACCTTGGCTGGTAATCCATCTAGGAGAAGGCCAACTCTGAATACAAACGGCCAAACAGGGGGGGAAACTTGTGGAACCATTTGGATGGCGGAACAAACAAAAAACAAAAATAAACTACCCCAGGAGGGTACCGACCGCACTGCGGAAGGAGAATCCCTCACTGATTCGTCAGTCTGCCCCGCGTATTCTGGGGGGGGCAAATTCCGCACACCCAAATCACCAACAGATGACAGGAGTCAGAAAGATAAGAAGAATGAAGAATATGAAGAAGAAAAAGAAGACCCGTTCAGAAGAAAAGGATTACAGAGGACCCCACCATCAACGGAGAAGCAGACATCACAGGACATACAGCAAAATCGCCCTAATAAGGAACAAACTTCAAGGAAACTGACACAGCAAGTTTTTCATCACAGCTTCTTTCACAAAAACCGGAATAGAGACTCAACGCCAACCGACAAAACAGAATCTGAGGATAATTGTACAGAAACTCAGACTGCCACAAACAATTTGACTGAGAATAAATGGCAATCAGTGCCTGAAATTCGTCAAAATAAAAGGAAGAGAGTAAGTACCACCCCACCACAGTCAAATGCAGTACCTGTCTACAACAAATTTGCAGGCCTAAATATAGATGATAAAGAACAGGAAACTGCCATAAAAATAAACCGACCGCCACCAGTAGTTCTATATGGAATTCAGGATGTAACTAAGCTTACTGACCTAATAGAGACAGTTGTGGAAAAATCTGATTTCTCATACAAAATAGTAAGTAAAACACAAATGAGAATTACCTGTAATAACAATGATGTCTACAAAAAAGTGATGCAGATAGTCAGAGAACATAACCTTATTGGTCATACATTTACTCCAAAAGGTGACAGACCATATAGAATAATAATAAAAAATCTACATCATACAACTCCCCAAGAATACATAAGGGATGCTATAGAAAAAACTGGCAACAAAATCAAGGGTGAAATTATTAATGCCAAATATGGACCAGAAAAAATTCCACTTTCTACATTTTTTGTCAACTTGGAGCCTGGACCAAATAATAAAGCTGCCAAGGAAATCAAGCAAATCTACAACACGATTGTATTAATAGAAGACCCTAAACGCAAAAAGGTTATACCTCAATGTAAACGTTGTCAACAATATGGTCACACCCAAAACAACTGCATGAGGCCGTACAGGTGCGTCAAGTGCGCTGGTGCACATAAGACCACTGAATGCAGTAAAAAGGATCGTAATACCCCTGCCAAATGTGCTCTCTGTCTCGGTGATCATCCAGCTAACTACAAAGGCTGTAACGTCTATCTGGAAATTTAAAACCGTAAATTCAATAAGAATAAGACTAGCAAGATTTACAATAAAACATACACACCTAAGAAATCACATCCAGGAACAGAAAATACCAAGGAAGAACTAGATATAGGAAGCCAAAAATACACTAACCGTGATACAGACAATACTTACAATAACAAAAATCATAGAACACAACCAAAGGGTATAACAAGAACATATGCACAAGCTACTGCCAACAAAGATGTCACTAATCTAGACAAACTAGAACATCTACTCACAAAACAAGCTGAAAAGCTAGATATACTCATCCAACAAATGAGCACTCTTATGGGCTTGTTAACCACAGTCATTAACAAACTAGCCAATTAATGGCTCTCCGAATAGCAGCATGGAACATAAATGGCCTTTTAGGGCGCAAATTAGAATTATCAACGATAATAAATATAAATAAAATTGATGTCATGCTCATAAGTGAAACACATCTCACAGAAAATACAAACTTTTCGCTACAAAACTTCTGCGTGTACACAACAAACCATCCTGACGGCACAAGCCACGGAGGAACTGCTATTCTCGTCAAAAAGAACATCAAGCACAATGTTGCACCGTCATTTCAAATGGACTACTTACAAGCGACTACTATATGTGTACATGACAAAGTTGGTACTTTTAATATAAGTGCTGTGTACTGTCCCCCAAAGCATAAGATACTCGAAACAAATTTCACAACCTACATTAAATCCTTGGGCCCAAGATTCATAGCGGGAGGGGATTGGAACGCAAAAAACCAATGCTGGGCTTCCAGGCTCACTCTGACAAGGGGTAGAGAACTAAAGAAATCAATGGACAGAAACAATGCTAAAGCACTTAGCACAGGAGAACCCACCTACTTTCCTGCAGATCTCAATAGAAAACCAGATCTTCTAGATTTCTTCATCTACAAAGGATTTACAGAACACTTCTTGAATGTAGAAAGCTGCTATGACACATCAGATGACCACTCACCTATTATTGCTACTGTCAGTACGACAATAATTGAAAGAACTCCTAAACAACATCTCTTCAATAAAAAAACTGACTGGTCTGCTTTTAGTGAATATGTTAATGATCACCTTTACCTAAACATACGCCTAAAGACAGAGGATGAGATTGAAATGGCAACAATTAACTTCACAAAATTAGTGCAGAAGGCATGCTGGCTGAGTACTCCAGAGCTAATAACTAAGAAAACAGCACTCCAAAATGTACCAATGACAATAAAGAATAAAGTACTCGAAAAAAGGCGTCTAAGAAGAAAATGGCAAACTCAGAGAAGACCAGAAGATAGAACTAGACTTCATAAAGCAATCTTCGACTTAAAAACTTATCTTAAAGACATTGAAAATGAAACACTTCAGAACAAGCTAGAGTATATGTCACCAACGGGTAATAAAGAGTACTCACTATGGAAGGCTACAAAGTCGAGTACATGTGCGCAGACTCAATCACATCCCCTAAAAGTAGATGGAAATATCTGGGCAAAAACAGACTTGCACAAAGCGGAGGTGTTCGCCAAATACTTGGAAAAAATATTTACGCCAAACGATAGTGACGAAACTTACAACAATGAAACGGAGATTGATAATTACTTATGTAGCGACCTCCAACTAAGTCCTCCTGTCAAAAGTTTTACTACGGCCGAAGTTTTGAGAGCCATAAAACATCTCGAAAATAGAAAAGCACCAGGCTTCGACTTAATAACCGCAGAAGTCCTTAAAAATCTCCCAAAAAAAGCTATTGTCTTTCTTACAACTCTCTTTAATGCTATACTGATTGAGATTGTCGTACTATCCACAGATATGGAAAATATCACAAATAATCATGATTCCAAAACCTGGAAAAGATCACTTCTTGGTATCATCATACAGACCTATCAGTCTCCTACCTTTGTTGTCGAAGCTGTTCGAAAAGTTACTTCTGCAACGATTAAAAACGCACATATCAAAAGAAGCTCTCATACCAGACCACCAATTTGGATTTAGGGAAGGTCACTCGACTGTCGAGCAAGTACATAGAGTGGTCAATAAAATAAGACAGTCTCTCGAAAAGAAAGAATATTGCTCGGCGGCCTTTTTAGACGTTCAACAAGCTTTTGACAGAGTGTGGCATAAAGGCCTACTATATAAAATAAAAAAGGACTTCCCACACAACATTTACACTCTGCTTAAATCTTACTTGGAAGACAGAATATTTCAAGTCGTGGAGGGCGAAGACAGCTCTAAGTTTTACGAAATCAAAGCAGGTGTCCCGCAAGGATCAGTGTTGGGACCAGTGCTCTATACCCTGTATACTGCTGACTTGCCTGATACGCCAGGTATCCTCACAGCAACGTTCGCTGATGACACTGCGGCGCTAAGTAGTAACACAAATCCCAAAGTGGCATCACAAAAACTTCAGAACCACCTAAATGACATAGACCAGTGGATGCGAATTTGGAGAGTCAAAGCCAGTGCATCCAAATCTACTCACGTCACTTTTACACTCAGACCCGAAAACTGCCCAGAGATAAAACTTGGTAAAGAGACTCTACCACAGAGCAACGAAGCTAAATATCTAGGTTTTCATCTAGATAGAAGGCAAACCTGGCAGGCTCACATAAAAAAGAAGAGAGAGGAGCTCCGTATTCGCACTACATCCTTAATGTGGTTACTCGGCCGCCACTCCAGACTGTCACTCAACAACAAGTTACTCGTGTACAAAAGTGTTCTAAAGCCAATCTGGACGTATGGCTTGGAGCTGTGGGGCACAGCCAGTCACTCCAATATTGAGATACTCCAGAGATACCAGAACCTAGTATTCCGCACAATACTAAACGCCCCCTGGTTCACCAAAACAGCAGACATGCATGAGTATCTTGAAATGCCGACTGTCAAGGAAGAAATAAGAAAGTACGCCATAAAACACAAAAGCAGACTACAAGAACACACAAATAGTCTTGCCAAATTGCTTATCACGCCTGGTAAGACCAAAAGGCTAAAGCGATCCACTGTGGATGAATTATGTGGTGGACAGTAATACCCGAAAAAAGGACCATAACACGAAGAGTCACTTAATGGAGTGACCTTTAACTAGAAACATGATCTGCTATGAAAAATTCAGTTTATAGTCAAGCGACTGATCACTGATAGATGTAACTGAACACAAAAAAAAAAAAAAAAGATCTCAAAATAGCAACATCTGCTGGGATTTTATAATGTTTCTCATACATATCCATCTATTAATAAAGTCCAATCTAGTGCAGCACCTAGGATTGAGTAAGGCTTACTAGATGATTTTGTTATTAAAACTGCTTTGACGAAGTTAATTTGTCTTTTATTTGTAGTCAATCCTTTTTGAGCTCTAGCTGCTGCAAGGCTTATAGCTCCACGTATATAATTATATATAATTTCGTCTCTATCATGACGACGTGAGTAAAGACCCTGATCCAGGAGCACCTTGCATCCAACCAACAAGTGCCTTGCTGTTCCTATTGCCTCACCACACATATAGCAAGATTTTTCAGTGGCTTTCCCACATCGTACTAAGTTGCTCTGATCTGGGAGAGTCATTTGAATGGCATTAAGATAGAATTTTAATAAGGCAGGAGACCAGTCATATTGCAAGACGCTCCACTTTAGTGCAACCGGGATGCAGAACTCACCTAAGGATAACCACTCATTTTATATTTCTAAATTCATTGTGTTTTGTTTTATAATTTCTTTTTACGTTTTAAAAGGATGAATTGTTTGAAAATAATGTCTTACATCTTTGGAATCCCTATTAAATGAACATGTTTTTAAGCTAAATGTATAACTTTGCGTAGTATATTTTTTTTCAATGTGACTGTTAAATGTTCATACAAAAAAAAATTGTTTAACATAAAAAATAATATTAGTTACGTTTTTCGGAAAAAACTTACTTTGTAATAGAAAAAATTAAACTTTCATTACTTAAACAACTATTCAAAAATAATTACAAAGTATAAAATGAACGCTTTAGTAATTTTTCAGCACATGGTATGACTAATCTGCATTGAAGGTAGGGTAGTGTAGGTTAGGGATAGGGAAGAAGTGCACATAAGTCAAAGTTTTTTTTTTATTCTTTACAAGTTAGCCCTTGATTACAATCCACCTGATGTTAAGTGATGATGCAATCTAAGATGGAAGCGGGCTAACTTCTTAGAAGGAGGATGAAAATCCACACCCCTATCGGTTTTTACACGACATCGTACCGGAACGCTAAATTGCTTGGCGGTACGTCTTTGTCGGTAGGGTGGTACCAGCCAGACCTGGACCAATTAAGAAAACCTCAATCGGGCCAGCCAGGGATCGAACCCAGGACCTCCGTCTTGTAAATTCACCGCGCACACCACTGCGCCACGGAGGCCGTCAAAAAAAAGTGAAGCTTGACTGGTGCTGGTGGAAGTGCTATAAATTGCTGGTATCAAGATATATACATTTAAACTAATACACTAATTTTCTGTATAAATAAGAATCATGTAAGTTAAATGTAATCTGTTTGCAACTTATAATGTAATAAAAATGTGTATTTTTATTATTGCAGTAAAAAAATCCAGTTATCATGGTACAATCGATGCAGAGTATCATATAACTGGTGCAAAGGAATTAGCAAATGTAAGGTAAAGATTTCCTTCAATAAACAACATAATGCACACAGGAATAATTATTATTGGTCCTTGGGCCAAGAACAAAATATCAAATTCATGACCATACTCAAACTTTGCGTGTGATGTTTTTGGATAGTGAAACAAAATTTTGAACATTGTGATGGTATTTTTTTTTAAAGAATATTTGCAGTATCTTTTTAATATGATCAATATTCTCATTCCTCTCCAATTAGTCGGGAAATACTGTATTCGGAGTGGGTACGACAATAGTCCAACGGGGTGAGGATCGAACCACCACCCCTCAGTATGAGCTATAGAGGTAAGGTATTGCAACAGCATGGTGGTGTGGCATTTTTCTTCCAACCTTTTCCAGACTTTGGTGCAGCTATTACAAAAATACCCCTTAAATTGTCTGACCATTTTTTTTTTTTTTATTATTATTTACAAGTTAGCCCTTGACTACAATCTCCCCTGATGGTAAGTGATGATGCAGTCTAAGATGAAGGCGGGCTAACTTGTTAGGATAAAGATGAAAATCCACACCCCTTTCGGTTTCTACACTGCATCGTACCGGAACGCTAAATTTCTTGGCGGTACGTCTTTGCCGGTAGGGTGGTAACTAGCCACGGCCGAAGTCTGCCACCAGCCAGACCTGGACAAATTAAGAAAATCTCAATCTGCCCAGCCGGGGATCGAACCCAGGACCTCCGTCTTGTAAATCCCCGTGCATACCACTGCGCCACGGAGGCCGTCAAAGTCAGTTAATTTTAATTTTTTTTATCTATTTTGCAAAAATTGTCTCCTAAGTTGTATGAGCCTGGAAATGGCTTAGAAGGAAACTGCCCACTAGCGGCGAAGGATGGAATTTAGATGAAGGTAAGCCGTCCCAAGGAAAAGGAAATTCATACAAAGTGATACCAACTCCGGTTACTCATATATAGATACAGTACAACAATGAATATACATGGATTTTTAAAGGTGACCTGGAGGTAATCGGCTTGCATGAACGCTTCGCCGTTGCTGCCCAGGACATAACCACAGTGTTCATTTGTTTGACTCTTCATTAATATCACATAAACAGTTGGGATTGTATGGCATTTTCCTTCCATAGGTACTTACACAATTTTGTCTGTCTTGTAGGATATAGTCCAACATTCGGAGAACTACATGCCATGGCTGCAGTTACGCAATAATCGAACTTTGTACCTTTCCGTGGGCTCAGAACTGAGATGTTATACACTGGAAAAGAAACGTCTTATGTGGTCAGTGAATGTACCCACGGTAAAGAGAGAAGACAAACGCACAAATGATATCTCAAGGTTTCTTATGAAAGAAAATCTGATCCTTTGTGGAAGCAGGTAAGCGCATATTTATTTCACACTATAGTGTTTTTCTGATAGCATGGGTATGGTGACAGATCGTTTCACTCTTGAAAGTTTGCCGCGATTCACGATAATGGTACGTATTATGAACGTCGTAAGGCAACTGCCCCCATGCTGTCTGAAAAACACTTAAGCAGACTTGATTCACGTGGAATTAGTTTTCTATTACTCTACATTTTTTTCATACAATCAATCTGCTTCAAGCATGCTACTTACCTAAGCTTGGCCTACCCACAAAAGTTGCATGAAAATCGGTCTATTAGTTTTGAACAATGTGAACTATTAATAACTGATTTTTTAAATTTACACCAATGTAAATTTATCACATTATCAGCTAGTAACAAAGGCAATATTTTACATCCATATTTCTACGGAAATAGGAACTATGCGGATTAACCGGCGGAAGGTTACATTATATAGAAATTGCAGAACTGATAGGGTTTGGCATATTTAGAAAATAAAAGCTTTCCGTGCATTAAAAGTTTATTTTACCTATTACAGTAATCGACAATCTTGTTTAAAAAAACGTTACAAAATTACGTGCTTCCCGAAAAAGATAATGAAAATAAACTGTAAAGTTTTCACTTCAGAAGTAAAAAAAAACTTGTTTCTTTCCCGGGTTGAACGTGCGCCCAAAAGTTGGTAACATCATACCTGTCACTGTCATATTTATTTTAAGCGAGCAATTTTTTGTGAGAATTTTTCAACGTACATTTGGGGCCAGTGGCGGATTAAAGGTCCAGAGCGCCCTAGACAATCACTTTATCGGCGCCCCTGTACCAGTACCCTGTACAGGGGCTAATAATATATAAATTTTAACTAGTTGTTCTTGCAATTACGATGACATTGTATCATTAAACCCTAGACTTTAGTAGATGAGGACCCTTGTACTTACGCTAATGCGCGAATGAAATATGACGTTATTACTGTGAAGAAATCAAGAGGGACGACAGAACGAACATCATGATTCCTCTCTGCTCTGGGAAATAGGCCTTAAAGTGTTTTGACGGATGATGGTGTGTTATGAATATATCATTCGTCGTCGAAAATTACATATCGTCGATATGTAATTTTCTTTATTTAGTCAAAAATTCTAAGCTCGCGCGCCCCTTGTAATTACACGCCCCTAGGCACATGCCTAGTTTGCCTTACGGATAATCCGCCTCTGTTTGGGGCCCCTTACTAATTTTGATAGATCACGCTACGTCACTGCTTCAGCTGGGCATGTTTCAGTACGAATGTAAACTAATCATTAATTTTCTGCTACAATAGAGATGGAAGCACAATAGTGTATGCATTGGACTCTGCACATAGACCTCTTCTGTTGATGCACATAAAAGACAGCCACGAGGCTGGACGTGTGGAAGTTTCTGCCGTGGAAAAAATAAACGACTGCATCATCACAGCATCTGAACGTAGTCCGTGCATATGTTTGTGGGAATGCCGAAGGTTGCCCAACAGTTTCTTTTATAACAAAGTGCTGAGTAAGTTGTTAATCATATTCAATGTCATCTATTTAATCTATGTAATTCAATAGTAGATTTCTTTTCTCCACTTATTAAATTTTTCGTAAGTAGATGTTTCATTTGTAAGTCTTTTTTGATCCATCTCCAAATTAGGGTCACCATTCTCACTAGATGAAGACATAACAATTAATGTTGCGAAACATGTAAATTACGGTCACAATGAATTTCTTTAAAAAAATCAAGTATGGATTATTCACGGCAATTGTTTTTAAAATTCTCGCTTTTTAATTTTATTTTTCTTTCACATGAGAAAAAGGTAAAGGTATTACACCGTACATGATGTCCCATGTCTTCAAATCTCGCTCTATTCGCATCTCAATAAAAATTATATAAAAAAATTAACGCATTCCACAGACCAGAACGCTGCATTTCATTCCAATTTAAACTTTTTTATTTATTTTAATTTTATTTATTAAAGTTTTAATATAATATACATTCATTGAATAAACTAAACAAAATTCAGGCATATCTAGAGTTAAATATTTTAAGTATTAATTTATATGTCAAAAACATGTCATGCGAATACAGTAAAATGTAATTTAATTTTGTAATTTTAATAATTAATTTCATGGATAATAGAATGTTCAGATATTGAGGTCTAGCGTAAGGTTTACTTTTGCGGGTTCTGTACATTCCCTCACATGCGAGGATATCCGCCAACTGTAATATTATGTATTTGAAAATTGAAATGGAATCATTATATTTTTCAGGTAGAAAAGAATACAGGCTTCCAGATGAAGTCGGCTGCAGATGTCTTGCAGTGACGTATGCACATAACAAACTGGCTCTTGGTCCCAATGGAAACACAAGGCCTCTTTTGTTTGACACCCATACGTAGGTTGACCTTTTGTTCATAATCTTTCTTAATTCATCATCATCATCATCATCACCATCATCATCATCATCATCATTAGAAACATTGATAAAACTGATACAGGATAGAAACCTTTCAGTGTTTTTTTTCAAAACTAATCAAATTACGTAATTTTATGTATCATGTATCATGTGTTGTGTTTTTGATTCATTATGAGACAGCCTGTATATTTTGATTATTATAATATTACAGTGTAAACTCTATATTATGACACTAAAGGAACTGTACATTTTATGACATTATAGAGAGTTGTCGATAAATGGAAATAAGAATAATGTATGACTAAAACTTGTTTGTCAATTCACAGTGATTTTCTTTTACCATGAGATGTGTTCACAGTTGTGCGGTTTTCACTAATTTTGACAACTTAAAAGGTACTTATTGAGAGGGTGTAATAATAAATAGCATGTATCATTGCATGGAAGGCAAGCTAAACCAATCAAAGCCATGTGAATGTTATTTAAACGGGTACATACCACGATAAAACGACGAGATTTTTATTGTCGATATTTATTCATAATGAACAACCACGAAATAAGTTTAAAATCTAAGCCATGTGATGTTGACGCTTTAGCGAGTTTGTCGTTAAATCGAGTGACGTCCATGGAGTTGTAGGTATATCTAAAATTATTTCCTATTCCAGTGGCACCTTCTTAATGAAATCAGAGGCGACGCGAACCGCTAGAGACGTGGTGCGCGACGTCCAGTGGCACGACGCGAACAGAGTGGCGTATGTGACTCACTCGGGGAGACTCGAGATGATTGACATTAGGAGCTCGGAGGTGGTAAGTAACGTCACAATAGACTACTCGCCTGCTGTACAAAACTAAGAAGATTTTTTGCATATAGGCAGTTTAGTCTCTGCGAGATCGAATCAGAAATGAGGAGATCCGCAGAAGAACCAAAGTCACCGACATAGCTCAACGAGTTGCGAAGCTGAAGTGGCAATGGACGGGGCACATAGTTCGAAGAGCCGATGGGCGTTGGGATCCCAAAGTGTTGGAATGGCGACCCCGCACTAGTAAGCCCCCACCAGGTGGACTGACGACATCAAGCGAGTCGCAGGGATTCGCTGGATGCAGGTGGCTCAGTATCGTGATGTTTGGAAGTCCCTACAAAAGGCCTATGTCCTGCAGTGGACGTCCATGGGCTGATATGATGATGATGATGATGAGGCAGTTTAGATGCCTAGAAACTCTAATCACATTTTTATTTGTCAAAATAATCTTGTAATTGTGATTTTTTTATTAAACAAATTGTATTTTTTATTACGTCACAGCAAACGCCAATCATAAATTGTAACGTCATTGACTACAAGGCATCGGTTTGTGATTGGCGCTTGCGGTGACGCGATATAAACACATCACTGCAAACGCCAATCACGCTGTTATCTCCATGAATGACGTCACTTTTGTGTTGTGTTTCGGCGGCAAAAATTTTACGTACATATTTTTTCATTGATATCAAATTTTTTACTGGTTAATTATTGACGGGACAAAATAAAATATAGCTTTTAATTCTTCCATAATTCAGTTTAAACACTGTTTACAAAAGAGGAGAACAAAATATTTATTAATGACCATACTGGTTAAACTCTTTTAAAGCCTCAGCCAAAGGACCGAAGCCTCTGTTAATATGACCATGTAAAATTGTATTTATAAATCGCTGCGTGAGACGATCCATCGCCATTGGAAAAATGAGGACGAGCGATGGGGAAAAGTGCCATAATTTGTTTTTTGATTATTAATATCTATAATTTTAACATAATTATACTAGTTTGTTGATTGCTTTGGAAAAATAAATAAATAACCTTTCAAAAAAAGTCATAGTTTATGTATAGTGTTTGATATTTAAAATACAAATGAATCAAATCAAAAGTTTTTCGCGCCAAGCCGCGATGCCGTGCGGTAAAGAGTAGACATTGGATTAACGATTAACGGACTTCTGCATATTAACGGAAGTTAACGTGTCCGTTAACATTTTTAAAAGTGCAATATGTAATTTGGTGGTTACAAATGGTTCTGGATCTCAGATTCTGGAAAAGTTATTCTGATATTTGGGCAAATGATATTTCAAAGTGTTAGCTTCGTTATACAAAATACACAATTTGTAAAACTTTTCTTGATAGTTTATTTTTCTGAAAAATACATGTTTTGCTCACATTTTGCTTTCAATCTCAGGAAAAGCAAACTTATTTTCTTTAAATTTTGTTTTGTATAGAAAATTAAGTATATATCTTGAACATGGCCATTTACTTGCAATTAGGTAAAAATGGTTTTGGCGCTCAATCGCTCCGTGCTTTTCACTCACGTGAAAGTCATAATTCGGCGTCGCGTTCGCGCTTCGAATTTTATCCATATCGTACCGACGCGTTGCGCGCTCTTAAAAGTTAATCCGTTAATCAAAATGTTAACTTCGTTAATGAATGATTAACGGATTAACGAGTTAATGCCCAGCTATGCTGTTATCCCACAGGTGTATGAATCGAAGGACCCGTTCCAGTCGTCTCTGTATTGCCTCAAGACAGACGCGAACCGTGCTGTGCTGTGCGGCGCTTCCGAGTATTCGCGTTGCGTGCTCTTCGACGAGCGTTCTACGCGACACGTTCAGGTCTTTTATTTACAATTTTTTTTAATAGCTGTTTATCATGAATAAAAATGAAAATTAAAAAAATAATATAATAAGCGTGGTGGACTAAAACCTAACTGCTTTCATTCTGAGAGGAGACTCGTGGTCTATCCGCATGGGTTGAAAATGTGTTTTTTTTTATTCTTTACAAGTTAGCCCTTGACTACAATCTCACCTGATGCTAAGTGATGATGCAATCTAAGATGGAAGCGGGCTAACTTGTTAGGAGGAGGATGAAAATCCATACTCCTTTCAGTTTCTACACGACATTGTACCGGAACGCTAAATCGCTTGGCGATACGTCTTTGCCGGTAGAGTGGTAACTAGCCACGGCCAAAGCCTCCCACCAGCCAGACCTGGGCCAATTAAGAAAACCTCAATCGGCCCAGCCGGTGATCGAACCCAGGACAATCTTGCAATCCATGCGCCACGGAGGCCGTCAAAATAATGATAATGATCGTAAAATATATGTTTTGTACATATATTTCACTGTTAAAAACATAATTTATCTATTACAGACAATGATAATTTTATATTATAGATCGGTTACGTCCCTACAAAATCACCGCAACAAGTAATCCGAATAACAGGCAACAACACTGAGAGCACACATGCACAATTTTGTCTTTGATTCCAATATTTATTTATGCTTAAATAGTTTTGACACTTCCTGAACACAATTCGACATTGTAGAAGATATTTAGGTATTATTTGTTTAAATAACGTTGTTGACCACAACTAACATTGAGATGTGTAAATTTCCTCTTTTGAGTGCTTCAATTTTTCATGACCTACTAAAGCCATACTTAAGGAGTACTGTTTACCAACAAACAAATTAAAAATGAGGGTATAAATCACTAGTCATTTCACACCTAATAATAATTATAATTAACTTGTTCTTAAATTAATGAAAATACATTCGATTAATAAGCCTGAAACGATTGTTATATAATTAGTTAAAAAATTAATTAATTAATAGTTAAAATATTTTATAAAACAACAATACAAAATTTAAAGTAAAAAAGTTATGAAACAACATGCGTTTTCTACCCTCATTTCTAATTTGTTTGTTAGTAAACATACTCCTCGAGTATGTTTACTAACAAACAAATAGGGTAAGGCTTTAGTATAGTAACACATCTAACAGTATTTAACATCATTGATTACAGATGTATTTCACCCAGAAAAGGGCGTCTCCAGTGTACAGCCTGGATTTTGATTCAACTAAACTGATAGCGGCCGCAGATCGTGGAGTGGCCACTTTGAACTTCAACGTGAGCGCGGCGATGACTCCAGCTAATGATTACTCTTACGTATTTGAACATATAAATAGATAAATGTATTGTATTATCAACTAATTTAATCTTCTATAATTATATTATAATATAAATGTCTAAGTTACCGTGATGTGGAGATGGTTTTATTTATTTCCTGTCCTAGTTTTAGTGAGATATCAAACTAATGAGAAAATTCATAAATTAAACACAGTACCTACATTCCCAGTACTTAAGGCCTAGTTCGGACTACTTTGGTATTTTAGTCGAGTACGAACGATTTTTGGGCAGTAAATCTAAAAATTGTTCGTACTCGACTAAAGTATTCAGTTTGGAAAAAGTCATAGATTTACGATTCGGTACAAGAAAATATTTGCATCCAAAACTTGATTGTACCATAGACAAAGAAGATTCTTCCGTAGACAGAGATTATTGTATATTTGATTGTCAATTGGTCAGTGACCAAACTGACCAATTTGACGTTTACATTACAATAATCATAATGAAAAATTGTAATTGTCATTTGTCAAATCATTCAAATTTCAAATGAGGTTAGAAAAAAATTAAATATGAATTGATTAAATAGTAAAATAGAACTTTTCACAATCCCCATAGCAGGCCGTAATGTTCAGAGACAAATTATTTCGAATTTTTAGAAATGCCTATCGCTTAAACAGTCTCAAAGTTGGTGTAAAAATACGAAATATAGCGCCGGTAACATTGGGTTTACTTACCACAGTTTCATGCGAAGAACACTTGCACAGAACAGATGCAACCTGGGAGCCGGACACTTTGGAACACGAGTTTCTGATCCGACAGGCTACTACTGTCAGTGTGAATGCTGCTACACAATTGCTAACAGTAACTTTAGTCGCAGTCCAAGACACTAGCGAAAGGTAAACAAACGTATTAAATGACATGGTTTTGCTTGCCTCTATATTGTATAGTGATAATTAACAGACAGCAGATGATCCACTTAAAGGTAAGTGTGTGTTAAGCTTCATGTAATTGTAAGTTATTACACAGGTATGATCTGTATATGTATAGGACCAATGCATCGGTGTTAATACAACTAAAACATTTTAAAAAGACCTTTCACTACCTGTCTTCAGAGGATCCTCGAGTACTTACTTTGGTCACATTGCCAGGAGAGAAGGACATAACTTAAGAGAAACTGGTTATCACTAGTAAAGTAGAAGCGAAGAGACCTCGAGGATTTAGCCTTATGCGTTGGTTAGATCAAATCAGCATCACTTTCGTTAGAAAAGTACACAAAGCTATACAAGTTGCGGAAAGCTAAGCCGCATATCTCGACATTGTGGGGAAAAAAGTTGTGAATGTGTGATAGGGGTCATGACCTTCAGTAATGAGGAACATGATGTGGAGAGAGAGAGAGATCTATATAAGTCTAGTTTTTAAGTTGAGATGATATACACAAGTAAAGAAACAGTAATGCTTCCAAATAAAAGGATAATATTGTATTTTTCTTAATATCAGTGCCTATTAAATATTCTCTAAAATTAGATACGCTGTGCACCATAACATTAATTCCTTTTTTTAGGGAATAATCTAGTTTCTTGATTATTTTTACAACTTTTTGGGTAAATTTTCAAGCTACAAAACCAAAGTTTGTTCTTATTGCATACACTACTTATAGGGTATGGTCATTTGGTGGGTTAAAGAAGATAGGCAGGTACAGCCTATTTTTTAACATTATTCTTTACAAGTTAACAGTTGACCACATTAGCCTGATACTTTATCAGCACAATTTTGCCTCTACCCTATGCTTCAACTCCTATGGTAAATCTAGTACTGCTTGATTATTAACACAGTTATATATTTTAATAAACAGATTAAGAGATGCACTGACGAAGGAAATATGTCTGGTGAAACAAGCACTTGAATGGGGAGATGAGGGCACACCGCCACACCATTGGGATCAGTTGGTGGCCATCCGGGGTTCCCTGTGTGACCTTAAGCACAACCTGAGAACTCTCTTCAGTAAGTAGTTTTATCTGATTCGTCGTCATCAACCCATATTCGGCTCACTGCTGAGCTCGAGTCTCCTCTCAGAATGAGAGGGGTTAGGCCAATAGTCCACCACGCTGGCCCAATGCGGATTGGCAGACTTTCACACACGCAGAGAATGAAGATAATTCTCTGGTATGCAGGTTTCCTCACGATGTTTTCTTTCACCGATTGAGACACGTGATATTTAATTTCTTAAAATGCACACAACTGAAAAGTTGGAGGTGCATGCCCGGGACCGGATTCGAACCCACACCCTCCGGAATCGGAGGCAGAGGTCATATCCACTAGGCTATCACTGCTCTCTCTCTGATTCTCTGATCTGATCTGATTACTACCGTAAAACATAAAGATTACAATATTTAGCAGCATAGTTAATTAAAGGTAATACTAAAATTATTATAATTAACAACATATTCATATATATTAAAGATATATTCACTATTGGAGGGTGTATCCTCCTCTTTAAAAATAAAGAGGAAATAGGCACTTTCTGAGGAAGCACTCTTGGATAGTAAACGAATGCTTGTGAACAATTGTGTATGTTGAGATGGATGTGTGGTGTGACAAGAATAGATAAAATAAGGAATGAGTATATAAGAGGAAGTCTGAAGGTGGCGCCAGTGACAGAAAAATTGAGGAGTAGAAGGTTAGCTTGGTATGGACATGTAATGCGTAGAGAGGAAAGTCATATTACTAGAAAAATGTTGAATGTGCAAGTGGAAGGTCATAAGAGGAGAGGAAGGCCAAAGAAGAGATGGTTGGATTGTGAGAAAGAGGACATGTGTGTAAAAGGAGTGGATGATGAGTTGACGAGTAATAGAAACGAATGGAAAAGATTAACATATTTTTCCGACCCCATTTAAGTGGGATAAGGGTAAGGAGATGATGATGATGAGGCACTTTCTAAGGAAGCACGTCCCATCGTAATTATCATTTTATCATGCCTGATAAAAATGATGATCCCATCATCATCATTTTTATCAGGCATGATTGTAGAAAAGCATAAGCTTTTTGAAAACTAAGTCCATATAACAAATAATATTTGAAAAAATAAATCTATTTTTTAAGTTGCTAAGATATTTAGCCAAAAAATAATAATTCTTTATGGATTTAGAGGTCCAAATCATACTCTAGTACTAAATCTATTGCTAGTAACAAGCACTATGTTGTTGGTATACTACTGCTGGTTATAATAATTGATTTGTAATTAAAATTACAGGTTACATGGATTATGCTGAAAAGTTAGCCACAACAGCAGCTGAAATATCTTACCTCTCTGGAAACATAGCAGCCTCTGATGCCATTTGCGAAAGAATTGATCATGCTTGCAGGTAATCATTTGTTCAAAAACAAGTAACACGTAAAATAGGGTATTTGACTCATATAAAATTTAATATAAACAATATTAAGTTTACATTTACGAAATTATATAAGGGTCCAAATTATATTGATAATAATAAATAAAAGTTATAGAAACTCAATTTAAAATTCCTGTATTTTTCAAAATTTCCAAACGTCAAATACTCTCGTCATCCATTTTGTGACGTCACTATGTATTTGATGCACTAAACGTCAAACTAATTGTTAACTAATATTCTTGTCAAATGCTCCGTTTGTAAAGGATTTGTTAACGTGATGTCATGAAACAGTTATATTTCAACTGTTTCATGACATCATGGGCGACCATCAAACAAATACATATCTTGGGTTTCTGTTTGTTTATGTTTATACTTCATATAATGAAAAATGTCACATTAAATTCAAGGAAACTAATGTATGATTTTCATCTAGTCATCATTCTGTTTGCAGCAGAACAGGAAATATCACTCTCTTTCATACCAACACAACAAAAGAGAGAGCAATATTTCCGATTTGTCGCTATTGGTCGATTTGTTTCATCAAATAATGGTTTAAAATACCAGTAATAAAACAAAATTAATTTTATACAAAAGTTTTTAATAAGTTGTGATATATATTTTTTACATCTAATATTAAATCTTTTTTATAAATCCCTTAAGTTAGTTTAGAGATAAGTAAAATAATAATAACAAGAAATCACTTTATAAACTTAAATGTAACATTTCATTAAGTAAATCTAGAATTAGAGTGACAATTTGTGGTAAATCCAACATATCAGTCAGTATTAAAGAATTTTTATACCAATTTATCATAATTATTATCACAAATTAAACAGTAAAGAACATAATTTATATAAATTAATGAAACAAACTCTTGGTTTTGTGTATGTATGTATCAATTTAATATTTAAGTTTTAAATTCATATTCAATTCATTATAATATTTAGTATATATAAAAGAATGGTTAAAAGGTTTGCTTGTAAAGAACAGAGTTAAAAACTAAAATCTTATGCATTGTAAATAGTACAACAAAATGGTTAGTTTTAGAATTTAAGTTGGATCGTGCCGCGTTGCAAGAACCAGCTCATGACTAAGGGCCCCGTATGTGTTCGAAACTAGACGGGCATACTCTGACTTTGTATCACGTGAATTAACCAATATCCATAATATGCATTCTCTTTTGTCATAAAATTAAAGACTCCTTTATACAATTAATAATGTATGAGGAAAGATTTCTAAAAAGGTTTCTTTGTGATGATTTATTTAGCTAAGAAGCATTTTTACTGTGTTGTGGTTTAAAATGTTGCCATCACAATAGTTGACTCATATCAAATTTAATATAAACAATATTATTTTTCGTGTAGTACATGGAATAAGAGTCCGAAATATATCGATATCAATTAATAAAAGTTAAGGATTTCTTTTAAAACTTGATTTAAAAATCATGTATTTTTTTCAAATTTTCTTAACGTCAAAAACGTTGTCGTCCATTTTGTGACGTCACAAAGTTATACTAAACGTCTAATTGTAACTAATAATTTAGCCAAACGCTCAGTTTGGTAAAGGATTAGTTAACGTGACGTCATGAAACAGTTGAAACATAAACTCATCATGGCCGACAGTGTTTTGGCTTGTATTGTCAAATAAATATTAAAAAATTAAAATTTTCATAAAATCACTTCTCAAAAAACTATGATGAAATTGTTTCAATCTAGTAGAATGATAATGATCAAGTTAAGACCATTTAAAAAGTGTCAAGTGTAACTTTGCAAATTCGTCCGTAACACTCCCGATGAGCCGCACGGGCCGGGAGGAGGGTAGCCCCGCGCGCACGACTTCATATCCGCGCAATCCTTCCCTCTGTCCCGCGCGCACGACTTCACACCCGCACAGTCCTTTTTCCTGTCGCCTCTTATATAGCCTCTCGCGCGCTAATCTTATCGCACGCAC
Source organism: Bicyclus anynana (assembly GCF_947172395.1). Classification (NCBI taxonomy): domain Eukaryota; kingdom Metazoa; phylum Arthropoda; class Insecta; order Lepidoptera; family Nymphalidae; genus Bicyclus; species Bicyclus anynana. Next base: position 8,319,817 of record NC_069104.1, on the reverse strand, counting down.
CCGCAGTCGCGTCTTTTTTACATGATTTTTTTTGGCTTCGGCCGTGGCTAGTTACCACCCTACCGGCAAAAGCGTACCGCCGTGTTGATTTTCAGCCTATTCCTAACAAGTTAGCCCGCTTCCATCTTAGATTGCATCATCACTTACCATTAGGTGAGATTCCAGTCAAGGGCTATCTTGTAAAAGAATAAAAAAAAGTACTTTTTTTTCCACCACTAAAAGCGAAAAGAGTAAAACCTTTTATCCTTCCTATGATTTAATCTACCAACTGCAATCGGTCCCCCATGACACTTTAGTAACTGCAAATTTAGCATCCCGGGCTTCCCTACTATTTCAAATGAAATAAAATAATCAAGAAAATTGACCAAACAACATACAACATCGAGTCAACGACAAATCCTTTTTATACCTAAACAATAACTTCTCTGCATCTAGACTTACAATTAAACAACAAAATTCACTTTACCATTAACACTAATTAATAAAATATAACAAATATATAAAAAGATGATACATTATAATTCATTATATGGATTATGTACAGCGATTGCATATTAGACTTACAATGAAAACAGAATTATAAGTTACACAATTAATTTATTGCAATTTTTATATATTTAAACAATTTCACTTTTTTTAAAGTTTGACATAATATACTTAATAATAGTTTATTACAATATTTTTTATGTACAGTTTGCGCGATAAGAGCTGACAAACAAATTTGCAATTATTCGAATATATTGACCAAGATCTGATCAATTAAAATCTAACCATAATATGATATGTAGTTTGACAAGAGGATTTAAAATGTATAAATAACCCATTGTTCTCTTATAAATAAACAGACGCACAATCATGTAGAAAATTTCACTTAAGAACTGGCTCATTTTGCTTTGACAGTTTTAGAATTATCGGTTAAGAAATTATACCTAAAGGCCTTTGAATATAGTCCAATATTTAATAAAATCCCAAATTCAGAGCAAATTCAACCTTAAGGATTGAGTTTAAGGTTGAATTTGCATGTGACTACTTGAATTAAGTGCCAAGAAGTTGTGTTTGGCACTCATTGAGTGGGAACGTTTTTGATTGCTGATTGTAAATCCACTTTTTAATATGAGATTGATGAAATAACCTACAACAATTCAACTATTAAAATACTTGTATTATTTTACTTTAAATGATGGGCTTACCAAAACAAATTACTATATTTCATTGATTTCTATTTTTAATGAGTATATTCGAAAAATAAAAATAAATAACTCACATGAAATAAAATAAATAAATCCAAGGTGCAGTCTATATATTGATACAATATTCGCTGTAGATCTTATTAATAAATAAATTAAAAGAATATAAATAAAAAATCATTTATTAAAAAAACTAGCTGACGAGGTAGAATTCATAACAGCTAAAATTCCCATTCAAAATAAAACACAAAAAAATTGATCAAGACATCTTCAAGTTTTATCAAGAATAAACAGCAATTAATTTTTATATACATATATGATTTAAATTGATTTCCTTAGTCCAACTTTAAATGTCAGCTCTCATAGCGTGGCATATATTAAGTTTATAATAAATTCTCAAGGACCCAAACTTCTGTCCATTTAGGCCGGCCGCACACAGTCGTTTTCCGAATCAGTTTCCCGTGTCCCGAATACCGAATGCATGAAATCAATATAAAACACATTATATGACGCGTATGTATGTTTTTTTCGAACGAAGTCCTTGCGACAATATACATTCCGAATTAAGAAAAAGGTAAAGTCTGCGGTAGTCTCACGGAATTCCAAATTACGCATTAGTAAAACGAGTGCAAAGGCGGCCTGAATGACGCATATTTGCGTTTTTTTTCTTTGACCGAACAAATTGCATACATAACGAATGCGAGCCTTTGCGACAATATACATTCCGAATGAAGAAAAACGTTAAGTCTGCGGAAGTCTTTTTTTTTTCTGAACGGAATAAACTCCGTACATAACGAATGCGCAAGTATTTGCAACAATATAAATTCTGATTGAAGAAAAACGCCTGCGGTAGCCTTACGGAATTCCGAATCGAAAATTACGCATTCGGAAAACGAATACGGAAAATCGAGTGTATGCGGCCGGCTTTATACAAGTACTGTTATTCCAGGGCGTGTAACACTCAGAAGCAATTGACTCACGAGTTGCAACAGGAGAGCTTGGAGTTGCAACAGCAAGCTATCATCAATGCACCACATCTCGAGGACAAACTGAAAACGAAGGAAGATGTCAAACAATCTGTCATTAAATAGACATTTTTTTTATGTAACAGTATTGGATAAAAAATTATTGTAAATATTATAGACATGTTGCTATTAAAATACTGAATACATTTTTTGTACTTTATTTTTAAACTAGCTGACGCCGCGCGGTTTTGCCCGCGTGGTTCCTGTTCCAGTAAGAAAACGGAGATAATATATAGCCTATAGCCTTCCTCGATAAATAGGCTATCTAACACTGAAAGAATTTTTCAAATCGGACCAGTAGTTCCTGAGATTAGCGCGTTCAAACAAACAACCTCTTCAGCTTTATATATTAGTTTAGATATAGATGCATCAGCTGCTGAATTCATTGGTTAATGTATTTTCTTAATTCATTAATGTATTCTTTCAGAAAATTAATGTATTTTTTTACATAAAATATATCATAATTATTCTATTGCCGGCTCTTCTCAGCAGAACCTGCCTTTCGAATCGATGGTAGAGGCTTTACAAATAGTCAAAATTGACGTTTCAAAATTTGTTAAAAAAATACAACCGACTTCAAAAACATAAAACGTATCAACTAAACTAAAAAGCGAAAAATAACATCATATTACGTTCTACCTGCTGATCACTTAGAAGGCGGTGCTAAACCGTTACACACAAAAAAATTAAAACATAAGACTAATTGAGAACCACCTTTTTTGACGTCGGTTTAAAAGTGCTTGTAAACTAAGCCTACTTGAAATAAATGAATTTTGATTTTTTTGAACTTTGGGGGTGAGTCTCGATGTCAACAGCCAGTGGCAGTGGCAATACCTGTTCAGAAGGTGGCGTCCTTGTTGAGGTGCGTCTCGATGTCGACGCGGCAGATGGGGCAGTGCTTGTTGGTGCCGAGCCACTGGTCCACGCACTCCATGTGGAACAGGTGCATGCAGGGCAGGCGGCGGCAGTCGGAGTCCACCTCGAACACGGACAGGCAGATGGTGCACTTCTCGTCCTGGTGGTGCGGCGCGGGGCGCGCGTACGCGTGCCGGTACGTGTTGCGCTCGATGACGGCCCGCGAGGCTCCGCGCGCGCTGCGTCGTTCGGCCTCTGCCACGCGTACCAGCGCTGCCATCTGCGTCGCCAGCGCGCCCGACCCCTGCACATACCACATACTTATACAACAAGATACTTTTTCTAATGCACAAACTTCTGGTGCCCCATGTCGAGCACGAGTCTCCTTTCAGAATGAGAGGTGTAAGGCTAAAAATCCACTACGCTGGCCTGATGCGGATTGGCAGACTGCACGATTGACGGCCTCCGTGGCGCAGTGGTATGCGCGGTGGACTTACAAGACGGAGGTCCTGGGTTCGATCCCCGGCTGGGCAGATTGAGATTTTCTTAATCTGTCCAAGTCTGGCTGGTGGGAGGCTTCGGCCGTGGCCAGTTACCACCCTACCGGCAAAGACGTACCGCCAAGCGATTTAGCGTTCCGGTACGAGGCCGTGTAGAAACCGAAAGGGGTGTGGATTTTCATCCTCCTCCTAACAAGTTAGCCCGCTTCCATCTTAGACTGCATCATCACTTACCATCAGGTGAGATTGTAGTCAAGAGCTAACTTGTAAAAGAATAATAAACTAAAGAATTAAGAAAGTTGTCAGATATGTAGGTTTTCTCACGATATTTTTCCTTCACCGTTTGAGACACGTGATATTTAATATCTTAAAATACACATACCATGGAAAGTTGGAGGACCATGTCATGTCCCGGACCGAATTCGAACCTACGGCCTCTGAATCACAGAGGTCATATCCACTAGGATATCACGGCCACGTCTCGGCACGCTCGACAGATGTGATAACTTATACCTGTTGTCGTATGCGTGAAAAAAAGGGAAGTTAGACAAAATGGCGCCGTAACGCGTTACGTTAGGAACCTGTTTACCCTCAAATAAGAAGTTATCATTTCAAAAACACACCACACCGCTCGCACGGTGGCCGTTGACCTTCAGCTAATTGTTATGTCTATCTACAAGTGATAGTATGACCCTAAAAATCCGTTTTAAAGTAAATATCTTTCGTTAAAGGTTATTTTTGATAAGACAAAAAAAAAATTCAACCGACTTCATAGTCACAAAAATAAACTAAAAAAAAGCGAAAAATAACATCCGTATGTGCTACCTTCTGATCACTTTGAAGGCGGTGCCAAGCCAGTGGCGTATTAATTAAAGCCGTTTCTGAAAGAACCACGAGAAAAAACCGTCTGAAAATCTTAAAACTTTACGATTTAAACGGCTTGAGTGAATGCATCACTGTGTTGGCACTGTTTTCAAAGAGATTAAGAAACATTGTAAGAAACTTTTTTTAATAAGTATACTTTCATAAATATGCATATGGTGAAAAGCTAATAATTACAAACAGACACAACAGTGCTCCGTATTTATTCAACACTAGCAGACGCCGCGCAGTTTCACCCGCGTGATTCCTGTTCCCGTAAAAATACGGGAATAAAATATACCCTTATGCACTCTGAGCACTCTGGGACAGTGTATGCTTCCCAACACTGAAAGAATTTTTCAAATCGGTTCAGTAGTTTCAGAGCCTATTCAATGCAAACAAACAAACAACCTCTTTATAATATTAGTAAAGATAACTTTGCAACCCTGCATTATAATTATATAGGTACAAATTACATGTATTACAATCAATAACTTGCTTACCAAAGTTAAACTTTGATTCATTTTTGGCTATTAAATTGCAATCTGTAAAATATTTACAGCTGCAGTAACACCATCCGATCTCCTTAGAACTCATAAGTGAATTAATTTTAACATTTTATTTTAAACAGAACTCTATGACCTCGAACCCTAAACAGTAAAGTAAAAAAAAAAATTAAATGAAAAAAAAAACGCGCCAATTTTTTTTTATTTTAAAGAAATGTATTAATGCGTAAAAGTTTTTTTATATATCACATATCACTCGTTACAAGGCAACCAGTGAACTGATTACAGGTAAGACACCGCGTGGTAATCTTGAGTGACCGAAAAATGATGTATTAGAACGACAGCATGTCGTAGTCAGACTATCCTCATTTTATAATGGCTGAAGATTTGTCAGCCTGTACCTTAGGTAACTAAGGTAGCCAATTATAGTTTCCGTGGTGGCTTTGGAAGATAGATTTCAACGGTACAGTAGGGGTTATTAAAATAATAATGAGTCACTACATCAATTTTTATCGTACTCGTATTTTCGTTTTTGTGATTTATGTTTTTCGATGGGTTGCCGTGAAGTGACTGGCGATTGGGGACATATTTTCTCATATAATACTAATAAAAAAAATACTATTTATAATTGGAAGGTTGAGGGACGGGACTTATGAATCGCGCTACCCTCCAAACCCAATATTCAAAGCGGTCCAAACTCCATATTGTCTACTTTAGGGGCATAATTTGAATTGTCTCTATTTATTGTTTTTATTATTTACTAGCTGACGCCTCGCGGTTTTACCCGCGTGGTTTTCGTTCCCGTACGACTACGGGGATAATATACATTAATGCAAATACAAATCTTTATTGATTAAAACATACTAGGTTTTACAAAAATCATTATTAAGACCTTCTTTTGGGCATGATGGTGCCTGTGACAGAGAGCCTCACTCTTTCATAGCCAAACATAACATATGTATAATATAATATAGCCTAGAGCATAGCCTTCTTTGATAAATGGACTATTTACCACTGAAATATTTTTTCAAATCGGACCAATAGTTCCTGAGATTAGCGCGTTCAAGCAAACAAACAAACAAACTCTTCAGATTTATAATATTAGTATAATTATACTGACAAACTTTCGGCCTTCATAAAATGCGGCATGTCTAACTCTCACAGTCTCTCAGTCCATATTGCAATTGATAACTTATCAATATACCGAAGGGAACGTAAGGGTCGCAGATTAGAACGTAATACTATATGTAGATTATCGCGCTTAATAAGTCGTAAATATATTTAAGTAGAACGCGAGATTTTTTTACTTGATTAAAATAATTCGTAAGTACATTTAGGTAGGTAAAGCACGAGATTTTTTTTTGATTAATAAACTTTATTTTTTCTTGATTAATAAAATATATTTTTTCTTGATTAATAAACTGGATCACAGTTAGAAATAGCAAACCGGTAAGTGAAGAATGCCAAGAACATTGACCTCTTATAATTAAAGGATGCACAATAATGTAGAAAATTTCACTTAAATGAAACTGGACAGATTTAGAATTATTGGTAAATAAGATTATACCTAAAGGCCTTTAAATATAGTCCAATATTCAATAAAATTCCAAATTCAGAGCAAATTCAAGCTTAAGGATTGAGTTTAAGTTTGAATTTGCAAATGCGATTACTTGTATTGAGTGCCAAGAAGTTGTGTTTGGCACTCATTGAGTGGGAAGGTCTTTTTTGGGCGCTGATTGTGCATCCATTTTTAATAGGATTTTTTATAGGATGGCCAAGAATTACTATTTGTTTCTTTTGTCATGTGTCACAGTGCAAAAAAATGTTTCCAAAATATTTCAGCACAGCTAATTGCCTCGACTGGTGACAGAAAGGCTGGGTCATTTTTTGCGCAAAGGATCAGCCTGGCTGTCCAGAGCGGAAATGCAGCCAGTATTCTTGCCACCATTCCACGTGGGCATGATTTGTAAGGTTAAGGTTAGCTAAAGTTTCTCTATTATTTTTTCATTATAAAAATGTAAAATAAGGTTCAAAATTATAGCAAAAATATTTACTGCTCATAATTTTTAAAAGTGGGTTTCTATTAACAATATACTAGGCTTAGTTCGATAAGATACTTTCATTTATTTAATCGAACAATGTAGGTTTTGAAGACAGAATTAGTAGACAATCAACTGAAAACGCATCAGTGTAATAAATGAAGTGTTTTATTTATATTAATTTAAACTTGATAAGTTTTTGAAGTGTTAACTTCTTTTTGGAGAGTAAACCGCTTCGTAACGTAACGAGTTACAACGCCACTCTGTCTGGCTTCCTTTTCTGTCACGCTTACGGCATCAGGTATAATGTATCACTTCTGTCTAGCACATTTTTTTGCTGCATTAGGATATTGGAACCCCTAAGGCATAGACAGAGGGTTCTGTTAAAAATAGACAAACTGTGATATTAATTATTTAATGAACCACCATTTTATCATCATTATCAACCCATATTCGGCTCACTGCAGAGAACGAGGCTCCTCTCAGAATTACAGGGGTTGGGTCAGTAGCCCACCACGCTGGCCCAATGCGGATTGGCAGACTTAAGAAAATTCTCAGGTATGCAGGTTTTCTCACATGTTGTTTTTTCATGATGATGATCAACATTATGTTTTTCCTTCACAGTTTGAGACATGTGGTATTTAATTTCTTAAAATGCACAAAGTTGGAGGTGCATGCCCCGGAACGGATTCGAACCTACATGCTCCTGGAATCGGAGGCAAAGGTGATATTCACTAATACATATTGGTACTTAATTGGTTGACGATTTGGCCTGAGCATTTGTTCAAACTGCACAGTTTTAAATAAACTTGGATACTTTCACGCAATCCTAGAAAATAGTCTGTGAGACATAGTAAAGCTTTAAAGAGTCTGTTTTAAAAGGAACCCTAAATATATAATAAAATGTAATTGACAAGCCTACAAGCGCAAATCTGTTAAAAACGGATTATATTTTAACCTAGCATATTACATTGTTATCTCTCGCAATTATCACCAAACAATTGATCAATCATTCGTAATCCCCGGATTATAGATAGATCCCCGAGCCGCCGCTTGTCGGGGCGACCTGTCACATTACTGCTTATAATTTTCATTACCGGTATTAATTAAACGTTCATTTTATTCCGAGGTCATTAAAAATCTATAAAATTAGAACAGTACTGTATCATAAAAGTGTTCCCTGATAAAGGTTACTAAAACTCGAGTAACCTAACCTAACTTTTTTAGATTAAAAATCGTCATTAATAGAAAGTTGCTTTAACTGCGAGTAACTTAAGCTATTTTTTTCCCCCGCATTTCAATGGAATCGGGAATTATGCGGGAGAACTCTAGGGGACTACAATCAACTAAAAGGCATATTTTAACATTTTCATCATTATATTTAATGTAAGTTTATAAACTGAAAGTATGTAAGATTTATAATAACTGCGCATCTGTAATAACTAAAGTCTTTATTTTTTCCCTTTTAATGCAACATCATGTCTTATTGCCGCCATATTGTATTTTTAACTGGTTTAACGGCTCTGAGTTCTAGGCTAGAACTCTAGCTCTTTTAACCCTGCCATACTTAAGAAGAAGAAGAAATACTTTATTACACACAATATATAAAAAAAAACTTCAGATGTGTCAAGGGACACCCGGATGAAACGAAGTTCGCTAAATCTATCATTGCTATCGCTATCGCTATCGCAATCGCTATAGCTATCATCGCTATCTCTATCGCGGTCAGGATCCTTTTGGGGTCGGGAGGGCCTTTTGAGGACCTTGGAGCTCTCCAACTGTCTTCAGGTCACGGATTACAACTATAGCAAAAATATTACCCTCCTTCTGACGCAGTCGGGTTAAAAGTGTCGGTTTAACTTTTGGTCTTAATATATTCCGTCTATCCCCCTTTCGCAACGCGCGATAAGGAACTTCGTTCCAATAATTAAAATAAAAAAAAACATTAAAATTGAAATGGAATTGTAATTACTGTCATATCATTAATGACACTCGAGCGACTAAGAAGAATCGATTGACGTAAGATTAAACTGAATCGGCCTTTGCGTTTGATCTCAAGAGTGCCTCCTTTACGTCGCACAATCAGGAGAAAAAAAGCTAATTTTTAGCCCAAACAAATTTTCTCCTTCTATGCATTCCGATTTTTTAAACCATCGTTATAAAAAAAAAAACACCCTGTACAGTGTTTTAGATAGGTACATTTGCTATATTTAGTTTTGTTGAGCAGGCTAATTCAAGGGCATTACTAGTTATTATCTAATAAAACGAAAACACACTAATTCCCTGTAGATAAAATCGTTTATTCACTAATAAGGGCCAGATAAAGGGCGATTATAAAATCAAATCGCATGTTCCGCCGATTTTGGTGAGCATATTACTTTAAAATCTGACAGACTTATTATTAACCAATGAATCACTCGTACACATATTATGTAGAATGACATCAAACGAGTAATTAAAAAAAAAATCAAACATCATACCGCTGTCGTCCATTTTGTACGAATTAAGAATGTCGAATTTTACGCTTATTCTTAATGCAATCTGAGATGTAAGCGGGCTAACTTGTTTGGAGGAGGATGAAAATCTTCTCGAGATTTGTCTTGGTGCTCATCTTAGACCTAAACAGGTAAGCTGCTTATTCGGTTCATCTTCATCACCATTAAAAACCCATATTCGGCTCATTGTTGGGCACGAGTTTCTTATCAGAATAAGAGGGGTTAGGCCTAAGTCCACTACGCTGGCCCAATGCGAATTGGCAGACATCACACACATACAGAATTTCGAAACTTGCAGACAGGTACAATATTTAATTTTATAAACTGCACATAACTAAAAAGTTGGAGGTGCCCCGGACCGGATTCGAATCTACGCCCTCCGTATCGAGGGCAGAGGTCACATCCACTGAGCTATCACGGCTTACTGGATTACCCGCAATTAATATATAAAAGAATCTCACCATGACGGACGGCTGTATGGAGATGTGCAGATGCGAAGGCTGCATCTGCAGGTAGTGGTGCATGTGGTGGTGGATGTGTTGCCCGTCACTGGAAACAATGCATTTATTTTATTTAACCTTTTATTTTATTTAATCTTAATAGCTCAATGGTAAAGAGGCCAAACAAATAAGAGTTTACTCCTTAAGAATCGATTTTTTATATATAGCCTCCGGTATGAAAAAAAAGCGTTACGTTTTTTGTGCGCAACCTATTCGGCGCACCTTTCACCGTGCAGCTCCTCGGTTGCGCACTTTTCACTTTTCAGGCGTTTCAGGTATTTTTTATTAGCCCTTGATTGCAATCTCACATGATGGTAAGTGATGATGCAATCTACGATTGAAGCGGACTAGCTTGTTAGGAGTAGAATGAAAATCCACAACCCCTTTCGGTTTCTACACGACCGAAACGCTAATTCGCTTGGCGGTACGTCTTTGCCGGTAAGGTGGTAACTGGCCACGGCCGAAGCCTCCCACCACCCAGACCTGGACCAATTAAGAAAACGTCACCTAGAGCCGGCGTATGATGAGGTGCCAAATTGATTACCGAATTACAGAATCACCCTGTGAGAGTGAAATACTTGTTACAAATTTATTCGATGACTTGAGCTCAGTTATTTGTTAGGCATCGTGGACACCGTCATGCTGCTAGTTGTGTTAGTGATTTTGTAGTGTAATTCATGTTGTAATTATTAAATTATTAATAGTGTTTTGTGCTGTAATTATTGATTATAAATTGCTTTGTGTGAGCATGGAAGGTAAATGTTAATGCATTAGAATCATTGACCTCTTATAATAAAAGGACAATCATGTAGAAAATTTCACTTATAAACTAGCCAATTTTGCTTTGACAGTTTTAGAATTATTGGTAAATAATACAGAAAATTATACCTAAAGGCCTTTAAATATAGTCCAATATTCAATAAAATCCCAATTTCAAAACAAATTCAACCTTAAGGATTGAGTTTAAGGTTGAATTTGCAAATGCGACTACTTGATTTAAGTGCCAAGAAGTTGTGTTTGGCACTCATTAAGTGGGGACGTTTTTTGGTTGTTGATTGTGCATTCACTTTTTAATAGGAGATCGATGATCAGAACGCATTAACACTCACATTCCATGCCCACCGAGGGATCCCTCAAACCTACCCCCAAGGTCACAAGTCCTGGGACCTGCTCGATGTGTTTCCTCTACCACAAAATAATGGTATAATCACTGTCGCTGCAACATGTTATAGTTTTCTTGTTGTTGTTGTTGTTGTAACAGAAAAGCATACTTACAGCATGATAGCCGGTGGCAGCAAATCCCGGTCGACATGCTCGTCAGGGAACTGTAAGCAAACAACACAAATATTATGAAGTTCCAACAGCCGAGACATTTGACAATTCACAAAATCCACAATCAATTCAAAAGGGTGGTTCGAAGCCATTTATTAATAACTGACCACCTTCACCAACCTGTGTACCGGATGATATAATAGATTGAGACGAATATCTTAGCATTTCATGGATTCTTCCCGTAGTAGAGAGAAATACTCCGAGCAGAGTCCTGAACTTGTGACCACAGGATGTAGGGTTAAGGAATTCCTTGACGATCGATCAACACTCCCAGTCCTCTGCTTGTGTAGTTCTCCCTGCCTAGCCAAATTTGGTAAGATCCCATTAGAGCAGCTTTGGATACCCGTTCTAATATAGAACTAGCTGCACTTCTAGAGAGGCCAAGGTCTTTAGGCAAGTTATAAGAGATATTTTGCTAGGAAGACGAATATCTTAGCATTCCATGGATTCACCGTGCGGGTGCCGGGTCCATCGCGTGGTAGAGAAAAACACCAAGCAAAGTCCAGGACTTGTGACTATTGGATGTAGGGTTAAGGAATTCCTTGACGATCGATCAACACTCCCCTTCTCTGCTCGTGTTGTTCTCCCTACCTATCCAAATTTGGTAAGATCCTATTAGAGCAGCTTTGGATACTCGTTCTAATATAGAACTAGCTGCACTTCTAGAGAGGCCAAGGTCTTTAGGCAAGTTATAAGAGATATTTTGCTAGGAAGACGAATATCTTAGCATTCCATGGATTCACCGTGCGGGTGCCGGGTCCATCGCGTGGTAGAGAAAAACACCAAGCAAAGTCCAGGACTTGTGACTATTGGATGTAGGGTTAAGGAATTCCTTGACGATCGATCAACACTCCCCTTCTCTGCTCGTGTTGTTCTCCCTACCTATCCAAATTTGGTAAGATCCTATTAGAGCAGCTTTGGATACTCGTTCTAATATAGAACTAGCTGCACTTCTAGAGAGGCCAAGGTCTTTAGGCAAGTTATAGAGAGATTTTGCTGGTAATCCTCTCGCACCTACTTCTACGGCGTACAGACTAACTACATAGCCATTTTTAGTTAGTTCATTTGTTAGGTCATAATATTTATTCACTTTTAAACTGTGGTCCTTCGGAATGTTAGTCTCCCACGGCACAGTAAGCTCTACAAGTACTATTCGCTTTGTTTGTTTGGAAAAAAGGAAAATGTCTGGTCTAGATCTCGAAATACCGAACAAGGATACAAGGAGCTGAAAAGACCGAAGATATACGAGGTATTTTTAGGGCACGAGCCGTAATGCGAGGGCCGCTAAATAGAAACCGCTAATATCATCCGGATCTTCTATAGATATAGAGTAGTTACCGCGAGCATAACGGGCGCAGGTCTGGCGGGCGCAGGCGGGAAGTGCGGGCTCACATCGCCCATCATGTTGCGTCGCTGCACCTCCTGTGGAACACACGTCATATTAGTCTATGATCCGTACTAGAAACGGAGGTCCTGGGTTCGATTAAGGTTTTCTTAATTGGTCCAGGTCTGGCAGGTGGGAGGCTTTGGCTAGTTACCACCCTACAGACAAACGCGTACCAAGCGATTTAGCGTTCCGGTACGATGTCGTGTACAAACCGAAAGGGGTGAAGACTTTCATCCTTTTCCTATCGAGTTAGCCCGCTTCCATCTTAGATTGCATCGTCACTTACCATCAGGTGAGATTCTAATCAAGACCTAACTTATAAAGAATAAAAATAATTTAAAAAAGACCTTCACTTATCTGATTAATGGACAAGAGAAATGAAAATTAAAAAAAAAATATTGCCTAAAATTTTCCTGGCCAAACTATTAACCATTATTAACTATCAAACAATAAAATAATAGTTTAGACACGATAAAACACTTCATCCATAAAACAGATGGATGAAGGCAGTGGCGTGCACTTGCACGGCCTACCCTAAGGACTCATTACAAACCTGGACTGAGGAAGGAATTATTATATATAAGACTCAAAGTGATTACAAATATAAGAAAACTAATGTCGAACAAAGGTTATGATTCACGACACTTGTCAGGACAACTTAATTAACAAATCAAACTGTAACCAAAATAAGACCCTAAAATGTCAGAGAATAACCTTGAGTGGAGTCACGTACTTGTGAACGATGTGTGTAGGGTTAAGGGCGCCTTTAACTGTTAACAAACACTCCCCTTTTCCACTCAAGTCACTCTCCCCGCCTATCCCAAGTAAGCCATAAAGAATTACACAACAAGAGATGTGGACGGCTCGAACGCCACGAGCACACTGAAGCGGTCCGTACCGCATGTTATTGCTATGCGGCGATAACAGAATTTTGCTATTTTGTACGATTTGTACTTATAGTGCATACCCTAGTTAAAGTCCTTGTGCACGCCGCTGGGTGATGGTCGTTTTGTAATACAAACATGTGCAAACAACTCACGAGCATGTGCTGCTGCCGCTGCCACAGTCGCTCGTGCACCAGGTACGGCGGCGCGCGGCTCAGCGGCTCACCCACTGACAGACAAGTTCCTCTTATTATCTTAACAATGGTTACATAAACATTAACACGTTCGCTGCGTCACGAGGTCAATTGACCACGTATAGCTTCTTCAAGAGTTCTTAAGGTCGATGGACCCCTTACCGCACCACATAGTTTTAGTATGAGGTCAAAAAACCTCGTGCCGCACCAGAGGAAAGTACAGAAATATCAGTGCCGCAGCAAACGTTTTAATATAAACAATATTATATTCGTATGTACTTGGAATAAGGGTACGAAATTATAAGTACCAATTTAAATTTAAAAAAAAATGCTTAAGTGTTGATTTTATACTTGATTATTTTTGAATAGTTGTTTCAACTAATGAAAATTAATACACCTGTATGAAATTAAGATAATTAGGCGCGTTTGTTCGCTTCATTTTTGACGCGCTACTGACATATTTATAGTATATCTTTGGTGTGTAGTGTAGTGTGGTGTGTGCGCGGTGAGCTCAGACTAAATACATAAGGACTAGTATCGCACCCAAATTCACGAACAAAATTTTCTGCCATTTTCTAAGGAAAACTAGCTTAGATTTCATACATGTTTTATACTAAACTAGCTGTTTTTGTTCGTTTTTTACACCATATAACTACACAAAAAGGTATTTTTACGGAGGTTTTTAACCGACGGACACGATTGTAAACTATGAAACATCGATTCTTTAGAAACAGTGTTTATAATCGCATAAGATCGTTGATCATATACGTTGACAGAAAAATAATGTCTTGCGAGGCAGGTCTTTATCTAATTAGTCTGAGGTGGTGAGCGGCGCCGCACATGTCGTGGCTATGTACAGGGTGTAGATGTAAGTGGTGTAGTGTAGGGTGTCTCACGGTGCGCGGCGGGCGGGTTGTGCGCGGGCGGCTGCGCGTGCGGCGGGCGGTAGTGCAGCGCGGGCGCGTGCTCGCGGTGCGCGGCGGGCGGCGGGTTGTGCGTGGTGAGCGGCGCGTGCGCGTGGGGCGCGCGCGGCGGCAGCGCCCCGACGCCGGGCGCGTAGGCGCCGTGCGACGGGCAGCAGCACCCGCGGCAGCGCAGCATGCACCGCACCCTGACAACATTTACACTATTATTAACACTTCAATTACGTCATACTGGTCGAATCAGGCAGACTTCACACACGCAGAGAATTAAGAAACTCTCTGGTATGCAGGTTTCCTCACGATGTTTTCCTTCACCGTTTGAGACATGTGATATTTAATTTTTAAAATGCACACAACTGAAAGGCACACCCTCCAGAATCTGAGGCAGAGGTCATATCCACTGGGCTATCACGACTCTTAATTTGATAAAATTAACATAATTATATATATAACTTAGCAAAAATACTATACTTGCCTTGCCCGATGCATTAAGTGTTGATGGGATGGTACAGGTGGTGTGTGATAGAGCGGTGGTTCCCGATGTGGAACTGACTCGAACAAGGGTCTCGGAGACCGCACAGCACCCTCAGAGGCATGCGGGGCTCCACTTTCTGGTGACTGGCCCGTACGACCCGGGGAACTCGTTAGATCTATTACTTCTCTCTGGAAATAAACAAATAAACTTAATATTAATAATAAAGGATAATTTAAGGCCTTGTGATAGATAGAGATGTGATAGCCCAGTGGATACAACCTCTAAGATTCTAGATTCTAGATGAAGACATAGATCCATACTTAATATTATAAATGTGAAAGTGTACGTGTCTGTTTGTTTGTCCGTCTTTCACGGCAAAACAGAGCGACGAATTGACGGGATTTTTTAAGTGGAGGTAGTTAAAAGGATGAAGAGTGACATAGGCTACTTTTTGTCTTTTCCTAAAATGGGGGGTGGAAGTTTGTATGGAGCGTTTCACAATATCCAAGGTAGAAAGCTAAAAATTGGTATGCAGACTATTTGTGACTAACAAAAAAACTGTGCATACTTTTCAGTTTTCAAGGCAGGAAGCTAAAAATCATTACTAAAAATGTAGGGTAGAGGTAGGGAAGGGGTAGGGTAGGGGTAGGGTAGATAGGAGTAGAATTAGGGTAGGGTAGGGGCAGGGTGGGAGTAGGGAAGGGTAGGGAAGAAGCGTAATTTAGTCAAAGCGAAGCTTGACCGGGTCCACTAGTTATGTATATTAGCAATAGCAAGGATAAATAAATTAATTAATTAAACAAATAAAAAAACCTGATGTTTTCTAATTGTTGAAAACAATTAGAAAACAGTCTCAGAAGATACGCGCGAAAAACATAACCCTTCTTGCAGTCGGGTAAAAATGTGCATACTTACAGAATTTGGTTCATCTCCCAGCACTTGCACATCATCATCAGAACTGGAATCAGAAACCCAGTCCAGTTGTAAATCTGGTGCAGACAACGCATGGCCGCTGCTGCCACTTGACGATTCTGCTGATTTATTTTCCTGGGAATAATATTAATTTTTAGCTATAGACATATCTTACCATGCCACCAAGTATTTTACTGTAGGCCTTAGACATACAGCATAACATATCTTGAGATATGAGAACGAAAATTCCATGGCATTGGCTACAAAAATTCTGTCTTCCTTATAAGAGACAAAATCAAGGAGGCCATGGTCAACACCAATCATATTTTTTTTTTTTTTTTAATAATTTATTGGATGTAGAAAAAGTATTGTATGCCACTGCACATAATTAGCCATTGTAGCACTCATGGTGTCTATTGTGCTAAGTCACTCATGCAACAATGGCCCTCATTACATGATAGTGGCATGAATAACTATATTATACCTGATTATTGTTTTGTGTTGAAGGGCTGGGTTCAGGTTGTGAGGTGTGTCTGGCGGAGCTGGTTCCGGGTTGTGGTGATTGGTCTTTGACTCTTCTATCTCCGCTGCCATCACAACATCTTCTATCTGAGTCCTCTAGTTTAACAGTTACTGTACTATTATTAGCAGTGACTGTTCTATTCCATGGACGGTGAATGCTAGGTTCAGATTTAACTGTGACCTGCTCATTGGGTTCAACTTTAACAGTTCCTCCTATACCAGATGACTGTGAGCTATCAGAGGACAGTCTAGGAGAATTCACTTCAGATTTAACAACCACTGTACCAGGTTCTGTTTTGATATTTAGGACAGGATTTGATGAACTGGATGAAGTGTTGCTGCTATGGCCACATGGCACCCTGTGGTGATGGTGATGATGATGAGCACCATTATGGTAGTTAAAGTAATTTGGATTCTGTCTCTGACCTCCGTGTGATGGATTATGCAAGAAACATGTGTGTTTGTTCTTTTTACACACACAGCCCGGCCGAGGTTGGTAGTTCACAGGTTGGCTGTGATCTTTAATTAGAGGTGCATTATGGTGCTCTTGCATAGGTACTGAAGCGGAGGCTTCAGACTCTGGTACATTAGGTACTGCTTGTGTGGAAGCTTCAGACTGGTCTCGAGGTTCTGCCTTAACACCCACTTGCCGACATACATCACTACCCTCAATTAATCCATAATTATTCAAATATTGACTATTCCCTGCTCTTGGATCATCTCTGTTACCATTATCGCACTGCTTCTTACTAGGTGTTGATGGGCTTTCTTCTTCATCAGAACTTAGTTCTATTGGATTTGTACTAGAGTGGGTCTCTTTTGACTGTTTTCTCCTTGGAGATATATTTAATTTTCGACTCGGCCTCTCTAAGCTGTTCGGTTGGCCTTCAGTTCGGTTCACATCAGGCGGAAAGTTGCTATAAGAGTGTCCTGCACTTGGTTGTAACGCTGTATAGCCAGCATTGGAATAACTAGCTTCTTGCATTGAGGGCCGAGCAGAGAGTGTATAATTAATAGGCTGTTGAAGCAAGTAATTTCTTTCTTCACTAGGTACAATCATGTTCATATTCATAGGGCCGTACGGACCCACTACATAATCTCTACCATAGCTGTAAGTACTAAGCTGGTATGCTGGTTTGGGTTGATAACGTATATTAATGTCACGAAATGTGCCATTCAGATTGGTGCCGTCAGAATTATTTCTAATGGAGTATTCAATGGAACTCGAACTGTCTGGCAGTGGTTGGTATTCCTCTGGCACAGGTGTGTGTGCTGACAAAGGCGCTACATTCACTTCATATGGTTGAGTGGGCATTGTAGAGTTTATGTAGTTGGATGAAATCGGATTCTTTGGTGTTGGTGCATTCCTTTCTGTAGATTCATCAGCGGAGGCGGGAAGTACTTCGACATCATCATCACTTTCAGCAAACAATGGTTCGCATTCCATATCCTCTGTAATATAAAATATAAAGATATAACCATGCATTATTAGTTGAGTATAATAACTTTTAATTTGCAATGTTTTTGTAATCTGAATTAATAAGCCGTCATCAAAAATATGGTTAAAAAAATTTAAACATACCATTCCTTGGTTGATTATCAGAGGAAGTCGAATTGTTATATATCGAGCCAAGTATAGCAGCTATTGAAGATGGCCCGGGTATATCCCATGCAGACAAGGATTGCTCACCGTCATACCCCTCTTCAGTCATTTCCATGTTATTATTTTTTAATCATAATTTCTAAGATAGTAATTATTTACGTCAGAAAATAACTTGCTGTACTTGTCAACACAATACATTGGGTAAGTAGTTTATGTTATGAAATAATATGATAAAAAGGACAAATAAAGCATGTGTTACCTAATATTAAGATGTTTTTACGGCAAATATTTTACCTTACATTAAAAGCTAAAAGCGTGTAAAAGAAAATTGAACCAAATAAATATTAAATTGCGATTTGCGACGACATTTTTATTTTGTATTTTTTTTTCATTTTACCACAGATTCCTTAATATTATTTTCCAAACTCTATTCTTATGAGGGTTACACATTGTCTATGGCACATTTTTTAAGGGAGGCTCAAAGAATATTTGCTCCGAGACTATTTATCTCATTATTTACTTGAAAAATATAGCAGAATATTATAGTATATTTTTAGGGAACGCTATTGTAATTAATACCTTAAGTTAATACCGATAATGATTAATCAAAGTCTGTATTAAATGGCTCAATCACTCGCTAAGCGGACGCAGAGCCATGAAACCAAAAAGAAGAAGAAGAGTGAGTCATGTTTTGATAATAAATCAATCACTTTGCACAACACAACACTATTTTTGCTAAGCTATAGCTTTATATCCGCACTTTTTAGTAGCCTTTTGTGAGGTAAACAAACGGGAAAAATAAAAAATAATGGTAACACAGGAAACATCAATTCTTTGGATTTGACAATTCAGAATTGACTTTAGGTTTTTAAAATCTTTAATCTGTGATTCAGTTTGTCGCTGTTATTTGAGTAGGAATGTTGAAAATTATTTTTTCATCACTTAAAAAAATATTTTTCGTGTAAACCCTTAATTTGTTGGAATAAGTTTTATAAAATTATATATATTATTTCATTACCTGAATAAAAATTAGTTCTTACAAATAATAAAAATTAAATTAGCTATGTCTTATTTGCCTTTATTTTTAAAAGGTGAAGTTGTAAAAGGATTCGGAAGAGGATCAAAGGATTTAGGGTGTCCTACAGGTAAATCCTTATTTTTTCATGATTTTATGACAAAAATTTGTTCAACTTTTACTTTACTACACTTTTTTTCAGTAAGCAATAAACATAATTATTATATTCATTCTAATGCATTCATAACTGTTTAAATACATCCTAAAGTTTCTCCTAAATTAAATTAATGAGTATTTTGTTCATAGACCTATTAGCTATTAATTAATCAAAGGTTTTTGTGGGAATATAATAATTAGGATGTCATAAAAAAAGAAAATGTCTTACTTAATGTGTATCTATTATACCATTATAATTAATTTATAGCTATCATAAATATTATAAATATAATATAAATAAATCTTTAGTTATTAACTTCCATTCATTTATTTAGTCCATAAATTCAATAATGTTTTTTTATAAAATACAGAGTATGTATGTCTACCCGTGCTAATGACTCCAAGTAACGACCCCATATCCACCGATTCAAAAGTAATCACCATCTGTATTATTGATGAAACAGTACAACAACTATTGAGCATTTCACATAAACTCTTGAGTAATGTCCAAATTTTTGAATAAAGGAATAAATATTCCTTTAAAGCTTGCTAATTTACACAGTTGTGGGTTTATTGGTTACATTCTTGTTGGGAATGGAGAGACCTGATTATCTTTCATTGAATAATTATGGTTTGCCCTTCAAATACTTTACTGACGTCATCCAGACATATATTTTTATAGTAATAGTTGGCAGTTACCTTTAGATAGATCAAGATGGCATAATATCCTTGGGGCAAAAATCAGAAAAGGAGTAGGACTCACGGACGAGAAGAACTTTACAGTAGTAGAGAGTTTTAATATCCACTATATACATAGTAGTATCCATTGTGTAGTAGAGAGAAAACCACTACGAAGATTACGAAGGACTTGTGACCAATTGGTGTAGTGTTAAGGACATCCATCCATCCAGGAGCACCTTGCATCCAACCAAAAAGTGCCTTGCTGTACCTTTTGCCTCACAAGATTTGGCAGTGGCTTTTCCCCATCACACTAAGTTACTCTGATCTGGGAGAGTCATTTGAAAGGCAAAGATTTTAATAAGGCAGAACACTACCAATGCTCACAAAATATATCTGCATTGCCCCAAATACATTAAAAGCACTACTAGCTATGTAGCAGTGCTTGCCTAAATGATTTCAATTACAAAAGCTGTAATACTCTACTATCAAATATAATAGTTTAATATCTGCCATCCAATGATTACATTGCTATATTACCTACATGGATTTTATGATAACAACCATTCCTAAATTTTAATACCAGTACTTAATTCTGTATTTGTCCTGTTTATGCTATCATACAAGTAAAAAGTTTAAAATTACTATGGTAGCATTGCTTACTTTGTAGTGAAATAACTAAGGAAGGAATGTTTTTATTAATATCACACTAATACCTTTTATTATAAACGCGAAGTTTTTTATGCTGCTACTAATTAGAAACTCATTCGAGGCTCTTGGTCATGAGCTTGTTCACATGCTAGGCATAAACCAAACTATATTTTGTAACAATGTTAAACTGTACCTATACATCCTCTTGAATAACTCCTGATGGTAAACCACATAAAAATTCGTTGCGTAATTTAAAATATCTCTAAAGATAAGTATAGACAGCGGTAAGCGAATAACTTCTTTGGAATAAATTATGGAAAACATTCACGGAGGTTTTAATTCTGAAATATGTATGTTACATGGTAGATACTAGGTAGTTTAATATTAAAGAACATATTTGTGTAAATATTAACATTTGAATGTTTGTTCAATGTGTCTGGCTTATTTCACAACTTTAAGGTCGCTGCATACGGAACGCGTTTTCGGCGTCGACGAGATGATTTGTGTAATTTCTTTTTTTTGGTGATGTTAAATTTAAATGTCGCAGGCGCGTGGTTAAGTTACCAGCTAATTGAACGGCTAGCCCATTTACTAAATTAAGACAAAAAAATATTAACAAAATTTGACATTTGGCTAGGGTGACCATGAGTTCACAAATTATGACATATCTGAAAATAGGACTATAAATAATTTTCGTTGGTTAATGAAATCAATACAATTAGCCACTTTTGTTCGCCTCAGTTTCGATAATGACATATCTATAATAGTATAAGATCATTGCCTAAGCGTCCAATCCAATAGCTGGCTAATATGACTGCGACATAAATAACTTTGCCGTCCCATTCGTAACCCTGTGACGTACGTTTACGCTTTCGTAAGTTGTATTTCGTATGAAACATTGACATTTTCAAAACTTGTCGTCTTGTCTCGTCCGTGATAAAACACGTTACGTATGAAGTGAGCTTTATAGTACATTGTAGGCGTAGCTAATTATTTACGTACTACATTGATAGGCTTGGGATTCTGCAAATCATTTCTTAACTCTGATTCTGCAGTAAGTGTGTTATGAGTATTATGATAACTGATTTCGTCATGTACATTTTTATATAATGTTTAAACACACCCAGATACTGGAAAACACCCATCACCCATACTTATCACACATTTTTTGATTTTTCCTTGTGGAAATGGGACCCACGGCCATGGTTTTTTGTATTCTTTACAAGTTAGCTCTACAATCTCACCTGTGGATACAGAATTTAGAGACATTATCCACTGTGACATGCAGCGTTCAATTAATAATTTTCATATTAAACCTGCCAATCCGCAATGGAGCAACGTGGTGGGTCTGACCTCCATACTTCTTCATAAAGGACGCCTGGCTCTGGAGTGTACCTTTAAAATATTGATGATGATGGTACATTTACCTGTTCATATAGATATATGTACATTTGTAACCTTAAATGTTAATTTATATGTGTTCCAAGTAATTCCTACTTCGCACACTTTGAGATTATTTTGCGTTATCATTAATCCATTTTGTCGTTTATCAGCGTGTCTATCTTGTGTTTCAAAATTATTTATAGCTACCATAACTTGTGGTAAATGGTTTTAAATGTCTACAAGTGTCGATAAGAGAATATAGGTCTACTTTATGTTATCTCCTAATCATTAATTAACTTTTCAAATTAGTGCTTGTCTATCATGTTAGCTGTAGAATCTGTATTCATTAGACTATCGAGTAACTTTGCATATTGAAACATTTTGAAAATGTTGAAATGGGATAAATAAATGGGAGAAATAAAATAAAACTTTAAAGAATTTGAATTTAAATTAATTGTCTTTTAATTTCGACCGTTAAGTAGTATAAAATCCTCCGCGATTTATACAACCTTTGATGTAAAGGCACCGCCAAACTTCTAGTTCACTCTGAAATTGCAACATACCAAACTGCGCAGCCCCGCTCAGATGTTTTGGTTTAGCCATACACCAGTAGATACTCGTGTCCAGAGTGGATTTCGCTTTGATAACCATTTTTAGGCCGGACTATCATCTGATATTTTTTATCTCTTGGGAACAATACTTTTCAAATACACTATTTCCTTATATGTACCTACTTCTGATTTTGACAACGTATTTCTTTCTGTTAAAGTTAAAAAAACTTCCCATTTCTTATATTAAGTTTAATATTTATATTATTCGGTTCTTTACTGTAGACTTATTACTTAATTAATTAATTACTTTTATTTATTATGTATTTGTATATTTTAAATGGGTTTTTAGCCTGAAATAAAGACATATTATTATTATTATTATTATTATTATTAGTAAGGATAAGTTAACAAAGCTTTGGTTGTTTTTGTGTTATTATTACTTACCTACCTGATTATGAAAAGTTCGGTACTTTATCTTTTATATCAAAAATATTTACAAGCAATAAAACACATTCTAATACTGATTGATAAGATTTTAATTAGTAAATTACCTATCTGTTTAGTTTTTATCGGACAACTCCTTTTATTTACCTTCATATACTTCTTATGTTTTGTGTTTCAAAGATGCAGATAGGTATAATCAAGTTATGTAGAGACATCTAAGTTAGGCAGGTAAATAAAACTTTGCTTGGGCAGCGGGTGACGTTGGTGCTTTGTTTCGTCGGTTTATCGCGGAAAAAGAACAAAATTAATCAATTAATCGCTTTTTATGATGCACTTCCACAAAGTAGCGCTTACCTCTACTTTATACCTGTTTTTATTTTATAAGAGTTTTGCCGAAACAAAACCCACCTACGTGCGCCAATAAGTGCCCCATATTGAACCCCAAACATTTTGAATGAAAATCTCCTCATATTACCTCACCACGACTCATTATACATACATACGTAAAATACATATGTAAGTATTAAAATTAATGTGTGTAATCCACATATCTGGAATTAGGTTAGTAAGACAATTAGGAGTTTATCGACAGTAAATGACTCTGTCTCTTATACCTACCTCCGTACTCGTAATTCGCAAATGATCAAGCGTGTTCTCGTTTCAATTGGTTTGATTGTGAGGCACAGCAGTTGTATTAACATGAATGATCGCCTGATACCGACGTCTACCTAGTTATCTTTAACGACGCTTTGTCGGTATTTAACTCAGCTGAGCTATCCGCTAACTTTGTTTGTCCCTTTGAGAAGAGAATGAAAGCCTCCAAAAGACGTTTGACATATGATTTTGCATAGTGACTAAGATAACATAAGTGACTAAGATTTAAAGACCATGCTTTTCATAATAAAATTCATAATAAAAAACCAAAGAATTCTATCTAAAAACACCAAAGAATCTGTAGATCATACGGAAAAGCAACCTTACGAAATAATACTCGGTACTTATCTTAATGTACCCGTAAACTCCAAAGAAATACTCGTACTTGTATCTTATCGCGGCCAGAATTACAACATAATGACATAATAAACTGGTTATCAAAAGAATTTTTCGACTCTAGTACTTAATATACAACTGCAGAGATACCATTACGCTATATTTACATTCTTGCTAGGGCGATCTTTTATAAATTTATACAAAACTAAAAAGTAATTAATTAAAAATCGTAAAAATAAATGTACTTTATTATTTTAACCTGTTGATAATCATACGGTATACTTACTAATATATTTACATGTCGCTGCCATCTAGTATAGTAAGCTTATTAGACGCATAAGTAACTGGCTTTACGGTTCTGGGTTCTAGCTTGGTTCACACGATACTGACACGTCGCAGATTGACATAGCAAACATTTTAATTTTAGACGTTTAGAATAAGCACATACTTATATGTGGCTTGCTCATTCAAGACCGCCCTCACGAGCATACGGCTCGCTTTACAAAAACACTGTAAGAGTAGGTCAGACAAAACTGCGTGGAATAGTGGAGCCCAGATTTTGAATTCTATAGAATTCTTAAGTAATAGTTGTGTTATAATTTGTTAACTCATAGTAAATATCAAAAATTCATGGCTGGGCGCAAGCCGTCTTGCCGACTGCTGACAAGCCGACTGGGTAGGCGTCCACTGTTCCGCATCGTACGTATCGGCCGCAACGCATCAAACAGATGTTTAATTGTACAATAGATAAAATCCGTACAATGCGGATCAGTAGACGCACTAGTTTTATCCGTTAGATGCGATGCGTCCGATGCTGATCTTTGGAATACATTCCTGTCATTCAGCTACCTTACCTAGTTGAGTTTAAAACTTTATAGTTAGCTCTCAGAGATTAACTTGTTGCATTTGAGCGATTTAATTGAAAGCGGGCGTTTGATGAACGGCTTGGGTGTTCTATTCGCTAGCTTTAACCCATCTGGGTACGACATACATAGAATGTATTTAATTTACTTACCTTTTAAAGCTCTTTATTTTAATACTCAACTCGTCTTAGAAAAACTAACACAATGCATTAGATCTCCCTTGGATTTTATAAAGAATTTTATGCGCTAGCCTTGCGCTATCAAAACGAATTTAATGACGTTTCATTTATCAAAATCGGTTCGACCGGTTACTAATGGACATATACCTAGTCCTACGTTTAGATCAAACACAAACTTTCCATTTGGGCAACAGTATAGGTAAAAAGTAGCAAGGATTTAAAAATAATTCTCTAATAGATCCTTATTATTTTATTATACTTAGTCTGGACATAAATACTGTGACAATTAAAAATGTAGAAAATATTACATTTGAATTTGGAATCTGACGTTTTATATGATTTATCATTAGGTATTTTAAGGTTTTATTAATTTAAAATACTTTCCTGATATTGTTTTCAGGATATAGATCTATCTATATCCTGAAAACAATAACTTTTTAGTTGTTACCCTACCGGAAGTAGACATGAAGTGCTTATCACTCGCTTGATACCTATTCCGGTAGGCGACTATTTAGCCAACTTCAATTATGAGCTTTTGTCATCGATTTGTATCGTATACCTACGTATAAACGTATACGTTTGTATTTCCGGAGCTATCTCAAAATTATGAGATATCCCATTTTCATAGCAATTTCTTTTATAAATGCATATTATTTCAGGGATAGTTTTAATATTTAACTCATTAATTAATTATTAAAATTAATAATTATAAAAAAATTAAAAGGCGTTTACTTTTTCCTTGGAAAAATTATGCAGATTTATCTTTGGCAGTCTGATAATTTGACTGCGTCCGTTGCGCAGTGGTATGAGCGGTGGATTTACAAAAGGGAGGTCCTAGGTTCGATCCCCGGCTGGGCCGATTGAAGTTTTCTTAATTGGTCCAGGTCTGGCTGGTGGGTGATGGTGTTAGGCTTCGGCCGTGGCTAGTTATCACCCTACCGACAAAGACGTACCGCCAAGCGATTAAGCGTTCCGGTACGATGTCATACAGAAACCGAAAGGGGTGTTGATTTTCATCCTCCCGTACAACAACGTAACAACGTAGCCCGCTTCCATGTTAGATTGCATAATCGAGGACTAACTTGTAAAGAAAAAGAAATCTAATCATTTTGACAATGAATAATGTTAAGTATTTTTAAATGTTAGCCTTTAGTTTTAGTTCGTTAGTTAGTTAGTTAGTTAGTATTCTCCGTTGAAAACAAAAAAATACTCGTGAAAGAATTATTTCGGTACGTTAATTAATTCCCGAGAATAGATATAGAATTTTAAAGTGAGCGCGCGTTTAACGCCGTGACGTCATCAAACAACATTTGCTCGCCCGTTATAGGCAATTTTGTATATCTGCCTTACCTACTGACGAACCAATGGTTAGAATTGAAAATTCTTTTTGTGTTGTTACGTTTAACGAGGAAGGCTACAAGCTATATAACATTACGCTACGACCAATAGGAGCAAAGCACCGATCAAAAATGTGGCCAAAACTGGGAAAATAATGTTCGGTCGTCGCCGTCGGTTAGTCTTCCTAATAACTACTAACTATAATACCTCACTGCCTTTCATCTTTGTTTATTAAAATACTTCGTGACGGCAGATTTTAACCTGGCTCCGTCTTCATAGCTTGTTATAGTCGCGTAACTAACTGTTCATATAATTTCTTCTTACAGCGAACTATTCGCGCGAAGTTGTCCAAGCGTTACCGCAAGACATGAAACCAGGAGTTTACTACGGCTGGGCCAAGGTCAACTCGACGCCCGTGCAGAAGATGGTTGCGAATGTAGGCTGGTGTCCCTTCTATCAAAATAAGGAAATGACTGTGGTACGTATTGCTTAGCAACTTCGTTCGTATCACTCCCGATGGTCCGCGCGGGCCGGGGGGCGTGTAGCGATGAAAGAAAAACCCACGACTGATGCGCCTCACTTCCCCGCACGCAAGATTTCACACCCGCGTAGTCTTTCCCCCCGTCGCCCGCATATTATGGGAGTGTCATCAACGAACTTGCCAGACTATAATGGTCTCGGGTAGGGTAGGTAGTTGCCAAGGTTTTTTTTTTCACATAAATATAGTTTTTTCAGATTTAGCAACAAAAAATATAGTATTTTATGGAATAACCAAAAATCAACATTTACTTGAAAAAAAAACAATATTTATTTACTCTTGTTGCATTTTCCAAAATTTATTTGTCTGAATTAAGAGTGACGGCTTTTTCACATCTGATTTTAAAATTTTTGAAAACCAAATCCAATTTTTTTTAATTGTTTGCTTAATGTTTGGAACTCAGTAATATAGACAAGTTCGGATAGGCTATCACTTTTTTTTTTACTAAGTATATATTTCTTCAACAGTATTTAGTAAGCAGACCCGAAAGTACAATATTATACATTTAACATTATAGTAGGGTTGGCAACACTAGTCTCGGGTAATGTTACTTCGCGTAATGTTTGGACGGAGTGATGTTTGATATCTCGGAGTGATGTGTAATGTAATGGTACGCGTTCGAGTGATATCTCATTGGTAATATTACGTGCATTACTTACACGTCTCTCAGGATGTAGTGATAAGATGACATACCAAGCGAACTTGTGCGTTGTAAATAAAGGAGCATTATACTGCAGACACACACGCAGTTTATAACAACACGTGTCAACGGACTTTCCTAGGGCCTTAGCCATGTGGCACGTCGATTCTCTTTCTACAATCGCTAATGCTTCGACAACCAACAAAATGTATGGGAATGGCAGATCCGATCGACAACTTGATCACGTGACCTGTCGATAGTGAATGTCATTCCCATTTTTTAATTTTCGAAGCCACTTGGCTACAGGCTCTGAATTGGTTAACTATACCTGCCCCAAATTCTATTATTATTATTATAGCCATAGGTTAAAACATGAAGCATGGACTGACTTTTCAGCTGACTTTGGATGACTTTGGATGACTTTTCAGCTATTATAAAATTACGTAGGCCTAACTTTATAAAGCGCCGATTAGACTACACGATAATTAGGTCACCAATTTAGGACCCTAATTAGTACTCTCAAATGGTATTCTATGTAACCGCCTAATTGAAGAAATTATACTTTACTAAGCTGCCCTATTTATATTGTAGCCTAATCCGCCTATTTATATTTCTAGCCTAGCCTAGTCATCAAAGTATAGGAAAGGGTTGAACAGCTAAGACCCAACCCAACTCCAATGTGGGTTGGCGAGCAGTAAAATTAATATGTTAGATTATTGAGGATATTTTTTATCATAGAAAGAGAATGGTTTTCGTATTTTATTCAGGTTTTTTACCAATATTAGATTTATAGTACCTAATAATGACAAAAGTAATGGACTTTGTATGTTGTATGAGTTCCAAGGGATTAACTCGATGGAGGCAATCCGATTAAAGGTTCAAACTTGAATCATACGAGTACAACTAAAAACGTAAAAAAATAACAGTCTTTTGTATATTATTACACGCATTAGCGACTTTTCTCTTTCAGTGTACATTCAGATATTATGTAGGTAATTATCCTGCAAATTCTGTAATATTATACTTTGCTATTTGTCGACGGCAGGCGATATCAATAAAATAAAAAATGAATCTTAAATCTTCCTAGGCGCAACCGATTTCACTAATTCTTTTTTTAGAATACTCCTAAAATTAGGAGGATGGTTCTTACGGAGTTTTTCTTACGAGTTGGGCCTAGGGGTAGGGTAGAGGTAGGGTAGGGTAGGGATAGGGAATAAGTGCAAATAAGTCTTGACCGAGTCCGCTAGTTGACTATATTACTGGTGTAGTGGTCACTAGTTGACAGAGCCCTGCATATGAGAAAAGAAGATGCGTTTTGTAAGAGTACTAGGGACTTCAACAACATACGGATGAAAACCACAGTGTCTTTCAAATTTTGAAGTTCCAAGGATTTTCAAAAAGTAATAATGAAGTCCTCATTGATAATGAGGACTTCATTATCATCTTATTTTAACGGCCCACACGGCCAGGCGTCTTTCCTTATAGGAGAGGGGATATGGAGCTTAGGCCCACCATGCTGCTTTAATGCAGGTTGGCGGGTTTAAGGTTTTCATTATAGACTACATCAGATGTACATAGTGACCGGGACCAACAACTTAATATGCTGTTCAAAGACAGGGCTATAACACAATCAACTTCTCAACTCTGGGTTGTGATTTAATTGAAAATTCCTTTGAACAAAGAAAAACTCAGAATGAGACAGTTAGTTAATAATGAAGTACCTACATGCTAATAACAAATATTAAATTTTTCAGGAAACCCATGTGATGCATGACTATGGAAAGGATTTCTATGGATCGAATTTGAAAATATGTCTGATTGGATACTTGAGACCTGAAATGAATTTTAACTCCGTAGATTCTTTGATAGAAACCATCAAGAATGACATAAAAAATGCAGAAGAGCTTTTAGAAGCTCCTGAAGCGATAAAATTGAAAGAAAGTGATTATTTTATTGATCAATGATGATTGATCAGGTGTAGGTAAATTTAGATATGTTGATTTTTTGTTTAATGTTACCTTAATTATGATTTAAATGTATTTTATTTATATGAATGTTACAAATAGACAATAAAATATTTATTTTTTACTTAATGTAAATTGTGTACATGGAATATGAATGACATATAAACGAATTATGTATTATATTAGGTATAGTAATGGTAATTAATCAATAATTTGCTGCTTAATTCCACATTTTTGTGATATTTTTATACTGTACCAAATCATTATGTAAATAAAAATATATTTTACATGTTTTTAAAATTACTGTACAACTTATATATTTTTATCTGCCTACTTATAACCTCAAAAATGGTTAGTGATAAATCTAGAAGTACTAATATTATAAAGTTTGAAGAGTTTGTTTTTTTGTTTGGTTAACAGGCTCATCTCAGGAACTACTGGTCGGACTTGAAACATTCTTCCATTAGATAGCCCATTTATCGTGGAAGAATATAGGCTATATATTATCCCCGTATTCTTTCGGGAATGGGAACGGGTGAAACGGCGCGGCACCAGCTAGTTATTTTATACAACCATGGAAGTTTCAAACTCATCTAAAGCTGATTGAGTCTTTCCTTATAAAACAAAGGTTAATACAAAAAACCTAGTTTACTCCATTTCATTGAGGTTAGATTTATTAAATTTTTTTTTTAGGTTAGATCCTTAATCAACTGAACAATAAATATAAAACAAGAAAGGGTTTACTTTTAAATAAAACCACCTGAGTGTGGGTAAAGTTACCTTTTGAAAAAGCCTTTATTTGTAATGCTTTAACAAATTCCAATGAATAATAAAAATATTATCACTCATTTATATTGATATAATTGGAAATAAAATGCAAATCTTAAATTAGGGCTCTCTCTCCAGGTATCCTTAGTGTTGTTTTCTTCTAAATGAACATCCTGAAACAAAAACAATTGATTTATTAGTTATTTCCAACATTATACTAATATTATAAAGAGATGCTTTGTGAGAATGTAGGGGTAATCTCTGGATCTAATGAATCAATTTATAAAAATATTTTATCAATAGTAATAAATATATTGAGAGTCATACTAGCTCAGTGGATATGATCTATGCCTCTGATTCTAGAGGGTGTAGGTTTGAATCCCGTCATCTGCATGCACCTCCAGCTTTTGAATTATGTGCATTATAAGAAATTAAATATCACATGTCTCAAAAGGTGAAGGAAAAACATCACAATGAAACCTGAGAATTTGTTTAATTCTCTGCATGTGTGAAGTTTGCTAATCCACATTGGCCTAACCCTACTCATTCGGAGATTACTCAGCAGCAAGCCAAATATGGGTTCATAATAATGATGATGATGATGATACTATAATTTTTTCCTGTATTCCCAAGGGAAATAGGAATTGTGCTAGTACATCTGTGGGCTTGTTCTTCTTCTTTTAAAGAAAGAAGATCTGTGGGCTTATGATAGTCATATCTATAACTCAAGCTAGCATTCAGCAGTTGTCCGAGACTGGTTTTTGGATGTCCATCAGCTGATTGAGTTATGACAATAGTCCAGTGAGCGGGAATCAAACCAGGACCTTTCAATGAGTCTAACCCCTTTTACCATTGAGCTACTGAGGCATACATGGGAGCTAAAATAGCTAATTTAGTTCATTGTTGCAATGTCAATTGATTTTCAGAACCAACTGTATCTGAATTTGTGAAATAATTTTTAACAGGTCTTATAGATATTTCAGTTGCATTGCAAATCATGTCAGGTGTGATTTGCAATGTTTGAATATCATTTTGTATATGATCCTACTAATCCTACTAATATAATAAACATGAAAGTTTGTTTTGATGTTTGTTACTCTTTAATGCAGCTAATACTGAAGCGATTTGGCTGAAATTTAAAATGGAAATAGATTTTACTCTGGATTAACACATAGGCTTACTTTTTATCTAGAAAAAAAACCATGGTTTCCCGAGATTTGCGAAAACTGATGATTTTGATAATCTGAAAGTTTGTTACTCTTTCACACCTCTACTACTGAACCAAATTAGCTGAAATTTGGGAGGATTAGTGAAAAAGTAAATTTCAATAGGCGGTCCGCTAGTATTTAAATATTAGTGTTGGTCGATCCCCCACTAGGTGGATCAAGGACATCAAGTGAGTTGCAGGATACCACTGGATGCTGGTGGCTTGAGACTTGTGTTAGGAAGTCTATACAAGAGAGCCTATGTTCAGCAGTGGATGTTCATCGACTTTTAATGGTGATAATGATGAATTAAAAATTATAACTTTTTTTTTTCTTTTATCTACCACCTGTTTTAGCAGTACTTGAACAACAGAACACCAATATATTTGCAGATATTTGTTTATTATTTAATACCTTAAAAATTATCAGTGATTAGTCTCAAAAAGGTGTAATCACTAATGTAAGCCATAATGAGACATTTCATAATATTATTTACACCATTGCACAATAATACAATTGACATGTGCAATAAGCTTCCCTAACATTATGCAATTTCATATTTAATGAAATTTAATTTATTTGATTAATTCAAATAATACAACAATACATTTATTGATGAATTGTGACATAGTATTTTTGTGGGTCACCTAATCAGATTTGTTTACTACTTTATATAACACACTTTGCAATGTTATCAATTTATTATATACCAATATTTACATAATAAATAGAATTATTATGTAAATATTGGTATTTATAATTCGGAGATAAAATTAATGTGGACCTGCATAACCTACTTTGTAAACCTATTGAGCTATTTTACTTGGTAAACATTAATTTTTGCTAAGTTTACTAGCGAAAGCTTATTTATGCTGATTATTTAGTTGTTACCTTCAGTTAACCTGGCGCGACCACCAGTGGGCTGGCAGAGAATCGTCGAGCATCCTGCACATACAACAACTCTCTGAGCGTGACTGAATACGGTTGTGATTTTGTAACATCCTGGGCATTTCACATCCATGAAGTATGAGTTTGGATGTGGCACCAGCCTTTTGAGCTTGTGCTTCCTCCTCTCTGACGCGGGCGACGGGTGCAATAAGTCAATTGCGAGCTGAAACAAAACAGCGTGTTTAGGTTAACTCTCACGCCGTCACTTACCAGCTTGTGCATCAAATGTTTTGTATCACAATCACTACGTATATTGGGAGGGAATTATGTTTGAATCCAACGATAAACGATAGTAATGTTTATTGAATTAATTTGCCACAAGTTTAACTTTTGTGTCACATTACAAACGTCAAATAGTGCCATGTGTTTATCTTGATTTGTACGCAGTTACAGTTTTCGCTGGATGTTTGCACATTACTGATCAACTGTTTATTTATTTGTATACACATTAATCACTGAATTTTGATGCTGTATCAGTTTATTCGGAGCCAAATTTTTAATAATACACACCGGCATGGTTTCAGCTTCGATGCAGAACCGGAAAAGGAAAAGCGATTTATGAACCACAGACAAGACAGAAAGTTCATAAATAGTTTATTTTATAGACAATGCTGCCAGTTTAAAATTTCAGTATTTTGCCATTAAAAAAATCTATGGATAATCTGAGATCATGCATAAATGCCTTGGGAACGATTAAACTTTTTGTATTTACTGTTTAATTTGATAGTTTTCGGCTATATTTGAAGTGATTGTCAAACATTGTTTGCTCAAAAATTGTCAAACATGGGGCCTAATTGTGTAACGCAAACGATTGAATTTGACAGTTGAAATCGTACGTTTTTACTTGTCAAACGGCTATTTCGGATTGTGCAAGCCAATGGAAAGCCATCGGTTGGGCATAGTTAGTTCATTACGATTAGATCGTTATTTTTATACGAAGAGTGAATGATTTGATATGATTTGACAGTTATTTGCGATTGTCTTCGAATTGTGTAAAGTTTTATGTTCATGGCTTATGTCAAAAACTTACGATGGGTCTTGAGTCACCTTTGATCGTAAAACGGACAAATTGTGGATGTCCAAAATTCCAAAATAATTATTTATATTTTATTAAATATCTAAAATTAATATTTTTTTCCATTCTAAATCTCTCAATTCAGTCTCTCCGTCCACAGTTAGCATTTTTAGGACGAAACTTTGCGAAGTGTTTTGTTTGTAAACAATGAACTCTGTTAAAAAGAGTAATAAATAATATATTCTTTGCAATGAACCTATAAAGTCAAAACAATGAAGTTAATTGAGTGCTATTAATCGATTTATATAGGATGCTGAGACTTGGACTCTGAGAGAAAGTGAGAAACAGAATATACACGCTCTAGAAATGTGTTGAAGAAGAATGCTTGCATATCCTGGACACAGTCTCACTCCTCCAAGAACTGGGGATCAAACAGCATCTTTCTTCCAGCATCCAATGTCTTTTTACACATACTTTCTTTAGACGTACCAGAGAAAGAGACGACAAGTCCATAGAGCGACATAAACACACTACCTACGATATTTAATACCATACCATGTTTTAGATTTCTGCGACATCTTGCATGTTGTTGTATCCAATGTGTTGGGATCTGTGTTCCAGGGCTTATGTGTGTGGTTTAGTTAAGTTTGCTGGTTATTAAGCAAAAAGGAATCGAATTTCATTTTTAAAATTATGATTATGGCAAATGAACTCTTTTGTCATCGCTCATAGGTACATTTACATTTTCCATTGGTGCATGCTTACCCTAGGAATCCTAGGATTCTGAGCTACCGAATAGGAATAGGAAATAATAGTAGATAAGCCAATGGGTGGGAGTAGAATAGGATAGGAATAGGGAATGAGTCAAAGCGAAGCTTGTCTGTCTGCTATATTATCTTAGTACACAAACTACACTTACATTGAGACTAAATGTTGATGTGTGTATTTTATAATATGCTCAATATTAACAATTTTGCTTTACAGGATATTTGGAATATGCCCTATAACTGCAGACTCCAATATTGCAAAAAGCACCTGCAATACAGTGGAATAACATATTGGTGTGCTGAAGAAGATGGCAAAGGCTTTTAGCTGATAGGACATTTGTACTGATGACCCTGTTATCTGGTCAAATCATGTGTGTATTATCAAAATATTTGTATTTGTATATTTGATATTTGAAAATAAAAGAATACTTACTTCGCTGAGTTTGTTTTTTGTAGTCTTTTCCAAAACTAAAGCTTTTTTAACATTTTACTATTAATATTTTTTTTTACCATTACAATAATTAAATAAATTATTCAAAAAAGTGTAGTTGTAAAAAATACATTTATAATACCCCCTGCAGTTTCACCCACATAATTCCTGTTCCCGTGGGAAGGAATACATGGCCTATAATACTCAAATGTGGATTTTTATTGGTAAAATAATCTTCAACATTGGTTCAGTAGTTCCAGTGTTTACCCCTACAATCTCACAAACTGTATCTTTTTATTACAGTATCTTGACTACTAGTATTCTAAGAATTATGAAAATGAGGGTGAAATAGGGGTTGGAAGTTTATAAAAAAAAGATTTTTTTAAGTTTATTTATTATAATAATAATAAATACAGTAAACATAGACTTTCAGTTAGACATTTTTTAAACCCTGAAACCACAAAGCTTAAAAATAATCAAATATATACTTCTCATCCAAACAGTAGGCCTGTACAGTACTTGCAGACACTGTTTTGATGATTAGTATATTTTCTTAAATTAGAATATAAATCTGCTAAAGCCTAACTAGCTACTCCATAAAGGGGCCAGACAAGACACTGAGGGATCATGGATTCAGCCCTGCCCACTGTACTTGAAAACATATTGGCCATACTTAAATGTTAAAGCATGTTTATTTATAAATATGTTTTACCGTAAATAAATTATTACAGATGCTATCTTTCTAACAGCTAGCAGGATAGGTACAATGAAGTTACATACTAAATAATCAAATTTATTTTATAATTAACAAAAATGAGTAAGAATATAGATGGATGGCTGACATAGAGAGCTCCTGGAATTAGACACACACACACCACATAATTCTTAAGCTGGCTCAGCTAGTCAGTCTTGTTGTCAAAGCACTCATCTTCATGTCTCTGAGTCAATATCAGTGGTTCATCATAATGGTCTGTTCATAATAATCAATTTAGTCTGAAATTAAAAAAAAAATTAATATTTCATACTAAAAGTTAGATAGAATCTTTGAGAGGAAAACATTAGCAGTGGTGTCCTGGGTTTGATCCCTGGCTGGGCCGATTGAGGTTTTCTTAATTGGTCTAGGTCTGGCTGGTGGGAGGCTTCGGCCAGTTACCACCTTACTGGCAAAGACCTACCACTAAGCGATTTAGCATTCCGGTACGACGCCATGTAGAAACCAAAAGGGGTGTGGATTGTCTTACTACTCCTAACAAGTTAGCCCGTTACCATCTTAGATTACATCATCACTTACCATCAGGTGAGATTGTAGTCAAGGGCTAACTTGTAAAGAATAAAAAAAAAAACCTGCTCCAATGTGGATTGGTAGTTATGGTGTTAATATACCACTATCAGATGTTAATGATAATTACTGTTCCGAAGGTCTTGTGTTTGATCCCCGGCTGGACCAATTGAGACATACGGCCAAGCGATTTAGCATTCTGGTGTGATGACGTGTAGCAACTGAAAGGGTTGTGGATTTTCAGTTTAACTTGTAAAGAATAAAAAATGAAATAAAACAGTAACATTTTGCTCTCAGTAGAGGATTTTGAATGATATATTTAAATGCCTAGATAAACTAACTCTGCAAACCCATTGTAATTATGACACTGTTGTTGGCTGGTGAAGGAATAAAACACCCTAAAGAGCTATAGAACTATTCAAATCCTTTAATAATAAGTCTGTTTGTGAAGTCACTCATCACACACTTAGGTAAACCTATGTATATTAGTGCCGATTCATACGAGACTTAGAGATTAACACTGGGATAAAAATAACATGCGGACTTTTCTAAGAGACAGAGGAAATGCCCACCCTCTCCTTTTGCGCAGCCCGGATGTGCTAAATACTTCCCAACAAAGAAATTACTGCTATAACTAGTGCAGGGACATGTAGTAGACAGCAGCGCGATCACTTATTAATCGGGCATTGTTGATTGTTCTTCAGTTGGCTAACTGTAAGTTAACCACTTGTAGTTACGCTAACCACCTTAGCCCTGCCTTGCCTGAGTTAAGGGTTGTTTTAATGAGAAACTTCTTAAGAAATGGACATCGACAAAATTATATAGAGGTAGTTTTCTTTTCTGTTTACTTTTATATTTTTGATTAACAATAACACAAACGAAGTAAACTTTGCTCCTAAGATCAATATAATTTAGTAAAACTTTGCTCAATTTCTAAATTCTCTTTAAAACCTGAAAAATAAAAATTTTGTTTTGTTTTGATAAATTAAAAAATAAAATTTCTAATCCACAGGTTATTAATATGCTATGTTTCACCACAGACTAATAGGATACCCCGTTATTTTGACACTAGCCTACACAGACAACAGAGAGATTACCAAATAGTCCAAATAGCCCTTGGTTAAATTCGTTAATTGCGTTTTGTTACTTGAGTTGCATGTACCATTTTCTCACGCTATTTTCTTCAATAGTAGATATTTTTCGTGAAATTTAATGCTTCTTTAATGTTTTAAACAAAAGACATAAAATTTTGTTAAAATATATGCATTATTATGGAGTTTGACTTAAATTTGATAATATTATTAACGATAGTTTCACTATCGTTTTGCATAAACAATACGCAATCTTCATGAATGATTTCAGTTCATCGTTCACCATCCGGTCTTCATATAATGAACTGATTTAGACAATACCAATGTAAAGTTACGATTGATCGTTGATCGTAGCCGATCGTATAAACTTTACGATCAATGAACTCCGTTAGACAATTAGGCCCATGGGCCTAATTGTCTAACGCAAACGATTGAATTTGACAATTGAAATCGTACGTTTTTACTTGTCAAACGGCTATTTCGGATTGTGTAAGCCAATGGAAAGCCATCGGTTGGGCATAGTTAGTTCATTACGATTAGATCGTTATTTTTATACGAAGAGTGAATGATTTGTTAAGATTTGACAGTTATTTGCGATTGTCTTCGAATTGTGTAAAGTTTTATGGTCATGGCTTATGTCAAAAACTTACGATGGGTCTTGAGTCACCTTTGATCGTAAAACGGACAAATTGTGGATGTCCAAAATTCCAAAATAATAATTTATATTTTGTTAAATATCTAAAATTAATATTTTTTTCCATTCTAAATCTCTCAATTCAGTCTCCCCGTCCACAGTTAGCATTTTTAGAACGAAACTTTGCGAAGTGTTTTGTTTGTAAACAATGAACTCTGTTAAAAAGAGTAATAAATAATATATTCTTTGCAATGAACCTATAAAGTCAAAACAATGAAGTTAATTGAGTGCTATTAATCGATCTATATAGGATGCTGAGACTTGGACTCTGAGAGAAAGTGAGAAAAAGAATATACACGCTCTAGAAATATGACACAGTCTCACTCCTCCAAGAACTGGGGATCAAACAGCATCTTTCTTCCAGCATCCAATGTCTTCTTACACCCACTTTCTTTGGACGTACCAGAGAAAGAGACGATAAGTCCATAGAGCGACATAAACTCAATACCTACGATATTTAATACCATACCATGTTTTAGATTTCTGCGACATCTTGCATGTTGTTGTATCCAATGTGTTGGGATCTGTGTTCCAGGGCTTATGTGTGTGGTTTAGTTAAGTTTGCTGGTTATTAAGCAAAAAGGAATCGAATTTCATTTTTAAAATTATGATTATGGCGAACGAACTCTTTCGTCATCGCTCATAGGTACATTTACATTTTCCATTGGTGCATGCCCACCCTAGGAATCCTAGGATTCTGAGCTACCGAATCTGAAGCTAGGAATAGGAAATAATAGTAGATAAGCCAATGGGTGGGATTAGAATAGGATAGGAATAGGGAATGAGTCAAAGCGAAGCTTGTCTGTCTGCTATATTATCTTAGTACACAAACTACACTTACATTGAGACTAAATGTTGATGTGTGTATTTTATAGTATGCTCAATATTAACAATTTTACTTTACAGGATATTTGGAATATGCCCTATAACTGCAGACTCCAATATTACAAAAAGCACCTGCAATACAATAGAATAACATATTGGTGTGCTGAAGAAAAAATGGCAAAGGCTTTTAGCTGATAGGACATGTACTGATGACCCTGTTATCTGGTCAAATCATAAATGTGTGTGTATTATCAAAATATTTGCATAGATTGTGAAATGCTGATGATATTTGATTTGGTCTTTGATATTTGAAAATAAAAGAATACTTACTTCGCTGAGTTTGTTTTTTGTAGTCTTTTCCAAAACTAAAGCTTTCAGTTTAACATTTTACTATTAATATTTTTTTTTACCATTACAATAATTAAATAAATTATTCAAAAAAGTGTAGTTGTAAAAAATACATTTATAATACCTGTG
The DNA here is from genome assembly GCF_947172395.1 of Bicyclus anynana. Lineage (NCBI taxonomy): Eukaryota > Metazoa > Arthropoda > Insecta > Lepidoptera > Nymphalidae > Bicyclus > Bicyclus anynana. The sequence continues at coordinate 8,280,728 of NC_069104.1, read as the reverse complement.
TATGTTCACCCCCCTGCAGTTTCACCCACATAATTCCTGTTCCCGTGGGAAGGAATACATGGCCTATAATACTCAAATGTGGATTTTTATTGGTAAAATAATCTTCAACACTGGTTCAGTAGGTCCAGTGTTTACCCCTACAATCTCACAAACTGTATCTTTTTATTACAGTATCTTGACTACTAGTATTCTAAGAATTATGAAAATGACACCTCTGAGGGTGAAATAGGGGTTGGAAGTTTATAAAAAAAAGATTTTTTAAGTTTATTTATTATAATAATAATAAATACAGTAAACATAGACTTTCAGTTAGACATTTTTTAAACCCTGAAACCACAAAGCTTAAAAATAATCAAATATATACTTCTCATCCAAACAGTCAGCCTGTACAGTACTTGCAGACACTGTTTTGATGATTAGTATATTTTCTTAAATCAGAAAAACGAGTCATCATCATGGATCAGTCATCAATCATGGATTCAGCCCTGCCCTATGTACTTGACAACATATTGGCCATACTTAAATGTTAAAGCATGTTTATTTTTAAATATGTTTTACCGTAAATAAATTATTACAGATGCTATCTTTCTAACAGCTAGCAGGATAGGTACAATGAAGTTACACACTAAATAATCAAATTTATTTTATAATTAACAAAAATGAGTAAGAATATAGATGGATGGCTGACATAGAGAGCTCCTGGAATTAGACACACACACACACCACATAATTCTTAAGCTGGCTCAGCTAGTCAGTCTTGTTGTCAAAGCACTCATCTTCATGTCTCTGAGTCAATATCAGTGGTTCATCATAATGGTCTGTTCATAATAATCAATTTAGTCTGAAATTAAAAAAAAAATTAATCTTTCATACTAAAAGTTAGATAGAATCTTTGAGAGGAAAACATTAGCAGTGGTGTCCTGGGTTTGATCCCTGGCTGGGCCGATTGAGGTTTTCTCAATTGGTCTAGGTCTGGCTGGTGGGAGGCTTCGGCCAGTTACCACCTTACTGGCAAAGACCTACCACTAAGCAATTTAGCATTCCGGTACGATGCCATGTAGAAACCAAAAGGGGTGTGGATTGTCTTACTACTCCTAACAAGTTAGCCCGTTACCATCATAGATTACATCATCACTTACCATCAGGTGAGATTGTAGTCAAGGGCTAACTTGTAAAGAATAAAAAAAAAACCTGCTCCAATGTGGATTGGTAGTTATGGTGTTAATATACCACTATCAGATGTTAATGATAATTAATGTTCCGAAGTTTTGTTTGATCCCCGGCTGGACCAATTGAGACTTACGGCCAAGCAATTTAGCATTCCGGTGTGATGACGTGTAGCAACTGAAAGGGTTGTGGATTTTCAGTTTAAATTGTAAAGAATAAAAAATAAAATATAACAGTAACATTTTGCTCTCAGTAGAAGATTTTGAATGGTATATCTAAATGCCTAGATAAACTAACTCTGCGAACCCATTGTAATTATGACACTGTTGTTGGCTGGTGAAGGAATAAAACACCCTAAAGAGCTAGAGAACTTTTCAAATCCTTTAATAATAAGTCTGTTTGTGAAGTCACTAATCACACACTTAGGTAAACCTATGTATATTAGTGCCGATTCATACGAGACTTAGAGATTAACACTGGGATAAAAATAACATGCGGACTTTTCTAAGAGACAGAGGAAATGCCCACTCTCTCCTTTTGCGCAGCCCGGATGTGCTAAATACTTCCAAACAAAGAAATTACTGCTATAACTAGTGCAGGGACAAGCAGCAAGTAGTAGACAAGCAGCGCGATCACTTATTAATCGGGCATTGTTGATTGTTCTTCAGTTGGCTAACTGTAAGTTAACCACTTGTAGTTACGCTAACCACCTTAGCCCTGCCTTGCCTGAGTTAAGGGTTGTTTTAATGAGAAACTTCTTAAGAAATGGACATCGACAAAATTAGATAGAGGTAGTTTTTCTTTTTTGTTTACTTTTATATTTTTGATTAACAATAACACAAACGAAGTAAACTTTGCTCCTAAGATCACTACAATTTAGTAAAACTTTGCTCAATTTCTAAATTCTCTTTAAAACCTGAAAAATAAAAACTTTGTTTTGTTTATAAAATTTAAATTTCTAATCCACAGGTTATTAATATGCTATGTTTCACCACAGACTAATAGGATACCCCGTTATTTTGACACTAGCCTACACAGACAACAGGGAGATTACCAAATAGTCCAAATAGCCCTTGGTTAAATTCGTTAATTGCGTTTTGTTACTTGAGTTGCATGTACCATTTTCTCACGCTATTGTCTTCAATAGTAGATATTTGTCGTGAAATTTAATGCTTCTTTAATGTTTTAAACAAAAGACATAAAACTTTGTTAAAATATATGCATTATTATGGAGTTTGACTTAAATTTGATAATATTATTAACGATAGTTTCACTATCGTTTTGCATAAACAATACGCAATCTTCATGAATGATTTCAGTTCATCGTTCACCATCCGGTCTTCATATAATGAACTAAATTAGACAATACCAATGTAAAGTTACGATTGATCGTTGATCGTAGCCGATCGTATGAACTTTACGATCAATGAAGTCCGTTAGACAATTAGGGCCATGTGTTTGAGCTTTGATCATGCCCTCAGACCAATTGGTCTGAGATCATGCTTATAGTTGGTCATCTGAGTTATAGTTATTAACGATAATCTGTGGTTCTGTTCTGTGGTAAAGCTGTAGAGGTGAGTCGTACTCGCTAAAACGCGTACGGAGTATTACGAGTACGAGTACGCCGAGAGACGCGCTCCAAAGACTAGCTCCACGAGTATTTAGAAGTACGAGCCATTAGGACCTATAGAATAGATACGTACTCCTAAATACTCAGTGGCCAGCGATTTTACATCATATTATCTGATAGTAAGCGTACATTAATTTCAACCGAGTTCTACACAGTCATTTGGACTAGTGGTATGTACACTAGGTACGATAAACTAAGAGTCCTGAGTCCGATCCCGGGTAACAGAAAATCACTTTTGTTTTTTATTTTGTTTTTCTCAATTGGTGTCTTCAACTATTTTTGGTTTTTGTAATCCACAAAAAAAAAATTTGCAAAAAAAAATATTTCAGTCATTAATTTCAAAATTTCAATTTAATTTTATTATTTAGTTATTTCTTTTAATATTACCTCATGATACTGTCGGGTTACATTAACTTGTTACTTTAGCGGATAAATATTCATACTAAAACAATAAATGATCACACTATGTTTTTAAAATAAGGATTAAAATCAGGGACTCACTCACGCATGCTTCAGTACGATGTTTGGAGTATTAAGAGGTATACTGCTTTAAAAATTCGGTCTTATGTTTGATAAGGTAAAGACAATTTTTCATCGGCAATGGGACGTCACTCACACATTCTTAAACGAACGCGTCCGGGAACGCGTCTCGCGATTTTTTGACTGTTGGAGTATGAAGTGTTTATTGCGTTGAAAAACCGGTCTTATGTCTAGACAACAAAGATTATTTTCTTTCGGCATTGATAGAAGTCTCTCACTCACACATTACTAATCGAACGCGTCTCTGAACACGTCCCGCATTGGTTGGACCGTTAGAGTATTTGCGAGTATTGGACTCGCACTTTGTTGACGTCTTGCGCTCCTCGGTACTCGGTACTTCTAAATACGCTTAATACGTGTTTATGTCCCTGCTCCGTACTCGTACGCCATATGTCTTCCAACAAACCTAGTGTTAAGACCTGCTCCAGTATATACGCCTCACCTCTATAAAGCTGTTAAAAAAATCAATCTCGAATTCCAAGTGGTGTTTTCAATTTTCTTAATTTTTGTTTTATTTTTTTTTGATTATTGTACAGGCAAATTAATAATAGTTATCATATCCATTTATTCATCAATAAAACAATGGCTGACGAAGAATACGACGCAGAGGATGGCGGAGCGGATTATGATGACATTGCTGAAGAGGATAACAACATCGAAGAAGCAGAAGAACAAGAGGAGGAACCTGGATATAATGTGCAGTGCATGGCGCCGGGACAGGCCGTCGGCGGAGTAGAGAAGTCCAAGCGGATCACCACACGATACATGACTAAATACGAAAGGGCTAGAGTGTTAGGTTAGTAATCTTCGATTGGATGTGCTATTGTACTGCTTAATGTTAACATAAATTGATTTCGTGTCATAATAAGACCAAGCACATCACCACACCTTATTTGATTGTTAAGAAAGAAAGTGGTTGGTTAGTTAACTTGGATCTTTACAACCTTATTGTTTATTCAGAGAGGTTGCTGATTTTTTTAAAAAAAGGAATACTACAAACTTTTTTTTTACATGACTTGATGCAAGTTTCAATGTAAAACTGGCAGTCAAGGTTCAATTCAGCCTTTATTTTATGAAAAATCCAGCTGGATATATTTGATCTATCAATAACCTCTATAGAAACCATTATAATATTGTGGTTATGGCCTAAATTTATTTTCTGCACCCACATTAGTTTATGTGGAACAGATAACTTTAACATGCTTTTACTTTGAATAAGCTTTTTATATTTTGCAATATTTTTTTATTAAAAAATGGTATGGTGGATTTACAAGACGTAGAGCCAATTGAGGTTTTCTTAAATATTGGTCCAGGCCTGCTGGTGAGAGGCCTTGGCCGAGGCTAGTTACCACCCTACCGAGAAAGACATACTGCCAAGCATTCTGGTATGATGACATGTAGAAACTGAAGGGGGTGTGGATTTTCATCCCTCTCGTAACAAGTTAGCCTGCTTCCATCTTAAATTGCATCATCACTTACTATCAGGTGAGATTGTAGTCAAGGGCTAACTTGTAAAGAATAAAAAATATATATATTTTTGTGTTTTATATTTTATAGGCAATTATACAAATAAATTAACTCAATTATATTTTTATTGTAGGTACAAGAGCATTGCAAATAGCCATGTGTGCACCAGTCATGGTGGAACTAGAGGGAGAGACTGACCCTCTGCAGATAGCCATGAAGGAACTGAAGCAACGGAAGATCCCCATCATCATAAGAAGATACCTACCTGACCACTCCTATGAAGATTGGAGCATAGATGAATTAATTATCATAGACCACTAGATATTAAATTATTTGTAAGGTAGTATTAAGTTTAAAAATAAGACAAATTATATAATAAGTAAAGAGATGTTGTTTCTTTTTATATCAGTTACTAATTTCCTAGCTGACGAGTCATCAGCAGGCTAATTCATATGTTATGGCTTTGACATTTAAACCAAATTGAGATTTCATGTAATAAATGTCATCTGGTCCCTACTGACAACCCTTTGTGGATATCATATAAGTAGTAGGTAGATGACATTTCTCAGCTGATGTAATGGTTATTTTAATATGTTGTTATTAAAAATTAACTTAGTGAATAGGCCAGCTGGTGACCAGTTAAAAAAAAATATAAACAGGAACACAACTCTAAAACATGCTGTGTCCGGTGGTGTGCACAGGGTTCTTAACTAGGGTGAATTTACAGAAGTATAAGTAGACGCCTAGTGACGAGGCGGTGCGGGTCGAGTCCCGGGTGGGTCTAATGAGCTACGACCTTTAGACCAATGCATCTTTGAAGCCTCTTAAAATTTTTTTGTTAAAAAGATTTTATTTTTCTGTTTCTAGTGCGTCCAAGCATAATGACCATAAACGCCACTGTATGCAATTCAAGGCAATTTCTGTCACTTATTTTGATTTAAACAAAAAATTACTAAACCGATTTTCGTGAAAATTAAATTTGGAAGTATATACATTTACAGGATGTCCCTTAATTTATGGATAAAACCCAAATGGTAGATACACCACCTAATTATCTAAGACTATTTTGAAAAGTTTCTAATATCCAAGTTATATTTTTTTTCTGATTTTTCTAATTTTCTACTTGAATCAGTTTTTTCAATACTGTAGCTGGTGTGATTAAGATTTTAAAGTTCTGATTTTAGTTGAACACTACGGATTAAATTACATTGCATATACTCTTTCAAACAAAAAAAAGAATACTACTGAAACTACATGAATGTAAAAGTAACATCTTTTAAAAAAACTAGCCGACAACCTAATGTTTCACCGCTTGGCGCTTACGTATTCCTGTGGGAATACGGGTATAGAATATTACCTGTGACCCTCTTAAATATCGTCGCTTGCTATTGGTGAAAGTACTTCCAAAATCGGTTAAGTAGGTCCAGAGATTAAGCTATACCAACGGATTTTGATGTGCTCACAAAATTTACCTCTACAACGGATTTTGATGTGGTTTTAATCATTAAAGTCAGTGATTCAAGAAGAAGGTCCTAGTTTAATATTGTTCCTTTCTTACACGCAAGTCGCCCTCTTCCGCTAGTAATTTCTGATTAAATTGGGTACTGAAATCAGCCTTTTAAAATAAGTCTGGCTACCGCAGACTCGGTCCATGGACTAACTCAACGAGACAGTTATAGACATGTTATTAGCATATTTATATCTGTTACACTGACTGATGATTCACGTGCTTTTTAAACAGTCACCTCCTAGGCGCCATAAATTACTTACATAATACTATATCCGGCCTAGATATAGCTACAATATGCGCTATTTCTACGGCCAGCAATGAGTCGCCGGTGTAGAAACAACAACCAAGAACTGCCACGGTTAGTTATGATATTTATTGAAATAATAACTGTCTAATAATTTATTGCCGATAAACAAATGTATTTATAGGTATTTATTGCCAACTAGCGGACGCACGCGACTTCGTCTGCCCTTAGACCTCTTTAATCCAGCCCATAGAGCTGTATCGCTGTAAAAATGGAGTAGCTTCTCTCGATTTCCCAGTATTTCCCTTCACTGCTCTGCTTCTATTGATCGTAGCGTGATGAAAAGTATACTATAACCTGCCCAGGAGTATGAAGAATAATTGTACCAAGTTTCGTTTCTATAACGAACATACAGACAGACGAAAATTTTACTGATTTCATTTTTGGCATCAGTATCGATCACTAATCACCCCATAAGTTATTTTGAAAATGTATTTCATGTACCTACACAATTGACCTCTCTACAGATTTATTATAAATATAGATTATGTATCGAATACCTTATGCCATAAGATTCGCTTGCGTTTATAAACTACCCGTATTTTCTTAACCTCGGGAAATTTATTTCTATATAATATCGTCCATGATCAACTAATATTATTTTTCTAGTGAAATATTAATTAAGAAAATTTCTTCACATCTCGGTAATGAGTCCGAAACCTTTATTACCACTGAGCAGTAAGCTATAAAGGCTATCGGGAGATTATTCTCTTTACTGGAAAGATAGATTAGATCTATCATCTACCTCCAAAAGTTCTGGGTCAGACTCGGATCTCAGAAAGAGACAGGGACCAGTACCTTCTGTAACACCGTTGAAATGACCACTCTCTCTCCAGTCATGGGACTGGACTACTGGAGAGAGAGATATCTATCATCTACCTTTCTGAAGTGACGGTATATATGACGTACCGTTAGTTAAAATGGACAAGCAAATGACGGAAGTCAACTCGCGAGAAGGAGCGATGTAATTTTAAGAATGGCAGCTTGAAATATTCGAGCGAGTGGCCGATCCGTCGCGCCGTGCCAACTGATATTGTAATCTGATGGCCGGTATTAATCTTTGGGTGTTCTGGCGTCTAACTTAATCTCTTAAATTAATTTTGTTAATGATCTATTTTACTTGTCTGGCCAATGTTCAGCATTGCTTTAGCAATGAAACCTGAGAAAAGGCAGCTCCCAACAGCTTTAGTTTCATAGGGACCGGCAGCATACAGTAAAAGTTAAAACCGAAGTAGAGCGTTCACTACGAGGGCCTAGTGATACCTTGTCTGTGCCTAGAGCAAGGATTAGTTAGGATCACGATTTTATTGTGTGAGCTACGGTATAAATAAATAAGTAAATTATATCTATAAAATATTTTTTAAATAAGTAGGTCTGCTTTTCAGTATACAATAGTTGCTATTTGCTTTTAACAAGACGTTGTAAAATTTTGGAAATTAAATAACAGTAAATAGTAAACGAAGGGTGGTTTGGTGAAGTACTGCACGGCAAGTTAGTCGTTGACTACAATCTCACCTGGTGGTAAGTGATGTAAGTTGTCTCCGCAAAGCTCGAGAAGTGCACTTAAAGCATCATGGCCATGGGCTCCGCTACCAATAGGTACATACCTACGCGCCCAGCAGGGTTATTATGTATCTCGGTGTACAATTTAAATAATGAGTCACTGCAACGTTTTTCAACATATTTTCTTAAGCAACAATCTAACATCGTATTTTCAATGAAATGACATAAGTATCTTAATTTTTCGTAACGTGGCAGTAATATAGAAGTGGTAGTAGGAAGTAGTAAGATTATTTCAACGAAAACCCGTTATTTACGTAATTTCGTTGAAATACTCATGTTAGATGATCATAAAACAAAAAAATCATTGCAATTTGATGTAAAATGACGTAGTCAAGATCATTGCGTTGAAATGAATGTTAGATGAACACAATTCCGATAATACGATAAAAAAGGTTGTAGTGACATAAAAATTGAATGGTACACCGAGTTACATAATAACCCTGCTGGACTAAAGTAGACAATTTTTCCTTATTTCAGGAAATGAACCGTAAATTCCTATTTCACGAACGTTGCAGTAGTAGCTCGTAGCGTAGTGACGCGCACGCATGGCCGCCGCCCGCCCAGCGATTGGCACGCCGCGCTCTGAATACGACAGCTCGGGGGGAGCTCCGCTGCGTGCTCACCGCGCGCGCCAGTACCCCTTCGACCAGCGATGCTGTGCTGTCTCCGGAAATAGAGTACGTCCGACGTTCCTCCCGCGGAGACCGCACGTCACCGCGAGTGACATCGCGACCATTTAAATTGCGGTTAATTTTAACGATCACTATCAAAGTCATTCAGTCGTATACCGTAGATGCTCTGAACGATCGAACCGCAATTTAAAGGCGGCGCTTGCGATTTGCATTCCTGCGGGAATGCATTTCGCTCACGGTGAAGTTCGCTTTCAGTGTAGTTTGTGTTTCGCGTACACAGATCGACCGATCGGGTGCGGGAGTGAGTGCAAATGACTGGTAGCCCGGCGTAGCGGGCCGGACCTTACAAAATGTGGACCGAGAGATCGCAGTGGTGGAGGTTTACGTGGTGCGTGTTGTTGGCCGTGTCGGCGCTCGCGCTCGCCGCGAGAGGTGAGTGGAGCCGCGCGGCGAGCTAGGCGCTGTGCGCTGTGCGTCACTACAGCGTTGCTATTTTCGGTGTAACTTGCGCTGAAATTATGTAAAAAGAGCGTTTGTGCGCTATTCTTGGCTATAACCTTAGAAGAATATTTAAACTACAAGGTTATTATGATTTAATTATCACTCGTCGCGTTCGATCAGAGCTTGCAGCGAGCGGGACGGCGTTAGACGTGTCACGCTATAGCTACGCAAATAGAAATACAGGGATTCTTTATGCGACGCCATCTTGTGAAAAACGATAGGATCATGACGACATTATAAAAGTGAGACACGGAAATAGGTCACATCATAACTTTTACATAACTACTGACCTACATTAGCATTACGACTAGCACGTACATCCATTCATTTAACAAAACTTTCCATAAACACGTTTTATAAATAGGTTCTACATGTAGTTAGGTATAGCCCCGAATATTACATGGATCTCACAACTTTTTACGGCAGAACAACTGATTTACGAAAATTGCTATATTTTAAAAGTGTTGTTTTTGATGGAATATGTTTGAGTAGGTATTATAAACTGTCTGTTTTCATTTAGATATCTCCTAATCATCTACTGTCTAAATAACTCAAGGTTATCTACCTTTAAATGGTTCCTTTTAACGTATGGTAAATGTAGGTAGGTACATAGTATATATACCAAATTATAATACTTACCTACTTACAGAGTTTTCATATGAAATTTTCGCAAATACCTAAAACCTATTTCATTCAATAATTCGGTTCGAAGGACCAATATTTGATATTCTTTGCGTTTTGCCATATCTACTAATTTTTATTTAATTTATTATCATATTTGATTGTTAGCTACCTAATACCTACTGTCCTCTTTAATTAATTAAAAAAAATACTAATTTTCCATACTAACATATAATAAATCTGGAATCAAACAAATCATCCGTACCTTCTCGTAGAAAGACTACAGTGGTCAGTGAGGAATGCTTGAAGGTCAAGCATTTGGGTCATACGGGCAAGTAGAAACTAGAAAGCAATAAGAAATATCGTAAATCTAAAATAGCTTGTATGACCTAGGCATTGTTTACTTTGCCACTATATGCGTATAAAATAAATGTTATTGCCTATGTAATAGTTACTTTGCAATAAAATTACGTAAAAATAGAGCTTTTAGAAATTTGCTTTAAAAAGCTTCAAGTCAAGATCTACTACAAATGACTTTTGCAATAGCAAAAGTCATTGTAAAAGTTTATTTACTTGCAACGAATCAACATAGTCAATGAATGGAAATTTTTGCAATGAAACTTACAGCGTTCTTTAGCAGATAGTTAGGTATAGCTACTTCACTTTTGCAAGTTTATTTTCTAACAATACAATTAAGTAATTCTACAAATTGATATTTTGCAATGATTAATGAAATTACGAATAGTCAGAGTTTTTGTAAAAGTTAATTTAAAAACAATGTAACAAATTATTGGAATCGTAACGTATTGTATGCAATTAAAATGAGCAATAGTTAACATAATTTAAAATATTCCTAAACTTAAAGTGGAAGAAGAGAAGTTCCTGGAAGCCTACAAAGTGAGTACTTGAGTAGGAATATTTAAGTCTAGTCTAAAAACGAATAGGCATCTTCTAGGGAGCCGTTTAAGAAATTAAATATACCTACCGGACTTTAAACGGCGAAGGAAAGCATAGTGAGGAAATCTGCATACTTTAGAATTTTCTTAACTCTCGTGTCGAAGTCTGCCAATCCTCATTGAGCCAGCGTGAAGGACTATTAGCTTATTCCCTCTTATTCTGAGAGAAGACTCGTGGTGGATGATAGTGGTCTTCTAGGCAACCGCCATTTGCCATAACTCATAATCTGCATGGCTGTTTACCAACAGGCGTGATTGCACTATAAGCCCCTAGCTTCTCCTTAATTTTTCCCTCGTATCTGGCCATGGATAATCAATTGCAGTAAGTCAGACTTTAACACTCGAATATGCCTCACTCAATAAATGACGGATTTATACGCGTTGTTGTTGTTGCCTTGGCCTTGAAAAGCTTGAATTTTGGCTGGTGGGAGGCTTCGGCCGTGGCTAGTTACCACCCTACCGACAAAGACGTACCTCCAAGCGATTTAGCCTTCCGGTATGGTACGATAGAAACCGAAAGGGATGTGGATTTTCATCCTCATACCAAGTTAGCCCGATTCCATCTTAGATTGCATCATCCCTTACCATCAGGTGAGATTGTTGTCAAGGGCTAACTTGTAGAGAATAAAAAAAAAGGCCTCTATGCTGATTTTTCATTGACTTCGAAGTTCGGATGTAGAGAAAAAAAATATTTAAGATGAATCATGTTCATAAATAAATTATTAAGATTATCGTTCACTTGATCAAAGTTGGTAACGGGCTTTCGCTGGTTTTTAAGAAATTAAATATCACATGTCTCAAACAGTGAACGAAAAACACCGATAGGAAACCTCGACACGCAACAACACAACGACCCTCTGAAAGTCGAAATTATTGTTAATTAATACTTTCTTGTAATTAATCCCCTATTGAGCAATAATTAGACTTTGTGAATCTATACTTCTCTAAGTAGGTACATAGGTACCTACTTATATTATAGCCAAAGGTAAAGTTTGTGGTATTATTTAGATTTACTGAACCAAGTTTAAAAATCCTTTTAACACAACTTTTAGCTACGTTATTTGTCAAAGGCTATATTTTAATCCCCGTATTCTTATGGTAACGAGAACTACGCTGGTAAAATCGCGAAGCAACTGTTGCTAATTTGTACTAATATTATATAGGGATAAAGTTTGTGAGGTTGTTGGAAGTAATTTCTGGATGTACTGCACCGATTTTGAAAACCCGTTTACCACTAGAAAGTCCTCGCTTACCACTTAAAGAGTGGATAATATATAGCTTATAAGCTATATGTCTACTAATATCTCCATATTCTCAAGGAAACGGGCACTACACGAGTGAAACCGTGTGGCGTCTACTAAAATCTTATAAAGAGGTAAAGTTTTTGATATTGTAGGGGGCAATCTCTGGCTCTATCATCAATCATCCCCTATGAGGGTCCCTGAGGGTTTTCCTACCCTCAGGGACGGATTCTTTTTTCCAAATTTATATGGGAATTTTCAAATTTCCAAATGTATTCTAATGAAATAAATAAACAAGTGTTCATACATACAAAAAAATATAGGTAGGTACACGACGAATTGTTAACTTTTCGTCAGTTAAAAATATAGCGACACTCACAAATGACGTGGCTATCAATAGACTAATCTTTTACCAAAAGGTAAAGATTTTTCTACCTCACAGACACTCAAACTCACAAACTTTCATCATGAGCAACCTAAATTCGGCTCACTGTTGAGCAGGAGTTTCCTCTCAGGATGAGAGGGGTTAGGCCAATAATCCACCACGCTGGCCCAATGACTTCACATACGTAGAGAATTAAGAAAATTCTCAAATATATAAATAGGTTTCCTCGAGATATTTTTCACCGTTTGAGACACGGTGATATTTAATTTCTTAAAATCTTGCTTACTTTACTATTTTTCACGTTTGTTGCTCCTTTAGCGATATTTAATTTATTGAGATGCACATAACTGAAAAGTTGGAGCTGCATGCCCCGGACCGGATTCGAGCCTACGCTCTCGGATTCGATGGCAGAGGTCATATCCACTGGGCTATCACGACTCATTCAGAAACTTTACCTCTGTATAATATTTGTAAAGATATAGCAGTACAGATGATCATATGAAACAATTTACAAGATCTCTTTACTACTAGACTATTTGTATTTACGTTTCTAAAGAGAGAATGACCTTCGTCAAATCATAACTTATCCATAGTATTTGAAATTTAGGAGTGTGGTTATTAATATAGATTGTAGAGCAAGGTACGGCTCTGATTCGTGAACTCCAAAAAGCTTGGACCAAGATTACACATCATTATCAGTCAATATGCATCCACTGCTGGATTTAGGCCTCTTTTAAGTACCGCCAGCCCGCTTTATCTCTGGCTTTTTGCATCCAATCGATGCCAGCCACCTTACGGAAGTCGTCGCTCCACCTAGTGGGGGGCACACTTCGTTTACCGAGACGCGGTCTCCACTCAAGGACCTTACGACTCCAACGACCATCGGTCGTCCGACAGACATGATAAGCCCACGGCAACTTCAATGTACTATCCCTGAGAGCTATGTCGGTCACTTTCGTTCTTTGTCGAATCACTTCGTTCCGGATTTTATCCCTCAAAGAGATTCCAAGCTCTCTCCATAGCATGTTGAGCGACTTGGAGTGTGTGGACTAGCTTCGTTGTCAGTGTCCATGTTTCGGCACCGTAAGTTAAATAACACACACAACCACAGAAGTCAATGCACACAACACATTAAATATTTTCGAACATTTCAGCGACCACTATAAGTATCATACTAATAATACTAATAATATAAAGCTGAAGAGTTTGTTTGTTTGTTTCATTGAACGCGGTAATATTAGGAACTACTGGTCCTATTTGAAAAATTCTTTCAGTCAGATAGCCCATTTATCGAGGAAGGCTATAGGCTATATATTATCCCCATACTCCTACGGAAACGGGACTAACGCGGGTGAAATCGCACGGCGTCAGCTAGTGTTATGATAATAGTGGTAAGAGATAACAGTGGTAGTGATCGATACAACGTTTAAATTGTATCCATTATATAGGTTAAGCCCGTTAACCTCCATAACAGTAAGTGCACAAACTGCAGCCTTTGCAAAAGAACGTAGGTCAAAGCCCTGCAAACGCCAAATTAGTTGACGATGTTAAGAAGCTTAGATATAGGTATTTAGTGTTTTGTTTGAACTATTATTTACTTGAGTGTTTCTTCCAGCCGATGACGACATTCCTTCCGAGTCACAATGCCGTCCATATATCGAAAAAGCACTTAAAGAACTCGAATCGGGAGACACAGAACCAGGTACTAAATTTTGACGTATTTCAAAAAACAAAGAATATCCTAGAACCCCTTGCGAATGGGTCAATATTATCAAAAAATTATGTAGATATTGAAAGTAAACACTAGATTTCATGAAGGTAAATATGAATTTTAGATTTATGTTTTAGAATCTACAGAAAAAAACGAATCAAGTGAAGTTAGTGTAGATGACGATACGAAAGAAGAAACTTCAGCAGAAGGAGGCGAAACGGCAGAGGGCGACAGTGGTGAGGACGCAGATAGCAAAGAAGATGCGCCATCAGTAGAAGTTGCAGATGAACCGTATGTGTCTCAAGTATCCTATGAAGACGAAGGAACCCCTGCCGATACCGACTCAAAAGAAGATGAGACAACAGAAGAGACTGATAGTGCCGAAAAAGAAGCAGACGATAGCAAAGAAACTCATGGAGATAGCAAAGAAATTGATGGAGACAGCAAGGAAATTGACGGAGACAGCAAAGAAGACGCATCTGCTGACGAACAAGAAACCGAAAAAGGTTGTTTTTTTAATAATAATATTAGTATATTTAATATATATAATAGTCCTTATAGTATATATAATAGTCCTTTAGTGGCCACCAATACAATAAATACTAATGTGTATGTAATCATACGTACACATTAGAAACTTACATAAATGACATGACATGCTAATTTTATAAAAGCGAAAGTTTGTGTGTGTGTTTGCGCGTACCTATACTCGTATATTATTACTCCTTGATACCGCAATTACTAAACCGATTTGAGTGAAATTTTGAAGGAAGGTAGATAATTATCTGAATAAACATATTACTGTTTATGTAAAGACTTATCCTTGTAACTTTTAATCCCGGAAAAATCTAACTGAATTTCACGCTAACGTTAGTTTATAAAGTCGATACTTTTTGCCCTGTATAAGCAAATATTGTTATTTATTGTGTAAAATATAGTACTTAAAAAATTTGATTATGTAGCAAAATTACATATATTTAAAATTTATAAGTTACAGATTTATAGACTTAATAATCACAAATATTTTTTAGAAAGTGGCGAGGTAGCTGACGAGGCTGAGAGCAAGGAAGATTCCGAAGATAGCAAAGAAGATGGTAAAGACAGTAAAGAAGATGTTGATGACAGTAAAGAGGATGATCAGACTAAAGAGGATTCAAAAGAAGATGAAGCTGAGAGCAAAGAGCAAGAAGCAGAATCCGAAGAACAAGAGGCTGATGATACTGCAGAATCTGAAGCAGTAGCGGATGAAGACAAATCTGAGGAATCTACTGATGCATCTGAAGAAGCTGATGAAGCCAAGGCTGAAGGTGAAAGTGATGAAGACACTAAAACAGAAGGTGACGATGGATCTCAAGAAAAGGCTGAATCTGATGAAGTAGAGGGACCTAAAGAAGACACGAGTGATTCCCAAGAAGAAAAAGACAAAGAGGAGTCTGAGGAAGAAACTGTAAAGGAGGAGGCAGAGGAGAAATCTGAAGAAGAACAAGAGTCAGCAGAGAAAGATGAATCTGTTGAAGGTGATACTGCAGAAGATAAATCAGAAGAAAAAGAAGATGACACTAAAGAAACTAGCGCAGAGGATGAGGTAAAGGAAGAAAGCGAAGAAAAAGAAGTAAGTGAAGAGGATTCTGAAAAATCTGAAGAAGCTGGTTCTGAAGAGGGCGAAGAAAGTGAAGAAGGTGCACCAGAAGAAGATTTACTTTTAGTAAGTTTCCATATAAACTTTCATATAATCAATAGAATTAGCAAATTTTGTATAAATAT
Organism: Bicyclus anynana; assembly: GCF_947172395.1. Classification (NCBI taxonomy): domain Eukaryota; kingdom Metazoa; phylum Arthropoda; class Insecta; order Lepidoptera; family Nymphalidae; genus Bicyclus; species Bicyclus anynana. Next base: position 8,264,736 of record NC_069104.1, on the reverse strand, counting down.
ATAATGTAATTGGATTTTTTATTTACAGACAGGTGAGATTCCTGACAACCTGAGGTCCCGTGACCACATTATTCAAATCTTAAGATTAGATGAAGACGCAAGCGAGGCAGAGTTAATTATTGAAAAATCAGCCGATATTGTGCTAAGAGACTTGAAAAGACTTTATGAGACTTCTATAAAGCCACTGGAAACTCTTTATAAGTACAGAGACCTGAGTAATAGACATTTTGGTGACCCTGAAATATTTTCGAAACCCTTAGTGCTATTTATGGGACCATGGAGTGGTGGAAAATCTTCAATATTGAACTATTTGACTGGAATAGAGTTTACAGAATGGTCCTTAAGAACAGGTGGGATATTTTCATTTACTTATTTCCTGTAAACTTTTTTTTTATTAATAAAGTAGAAAATAACCTAATTTATAAATTTTTTAAGGTGCTGAACCATCTCCAGCTTACTTCAATATTTTAATGTACGGAAAAGAGCCCCAGGTGCTAGATGGCACTCAATTGGCAGCTGATTGGACCTTCTCCGGGTTACAGAAATTTGGACAAGGTTTAGAAGAACGTCTAAGGGGTCTTAGGTATCCCAGTAAATTACTAGAAAAGGTAATCAGTTAGGTGCTTGAAAAGTAATAAATATTGATATTGGTGGTGATTAAGATTTATTTGTAAAATTTTAGGTAAACATTGTTGAAATCCCTGGAATACTAGAGGTCAGAAAACAAGTATCGCGAGTGTTTCCATTCAACGACGCGTGCCAATGGTTCATAGATCGCGCTGACATCATTTTCCTCGTGTACGATCCATCCAAACTTGATGTTGGACCTGAAACAGAGGCTATCCTCGATCAGCTAAAAGGCCGAGAATCTCAAGTAAGTTTTCAGGACAGCTTCATCAGTTATGTGTATCGTATAAAAATTGAAAATTTTGAAAAACCCCGAATGTCATGAAATTATTAATAACGCTCTCTATGAAGTCATCAATGTTCGTTTTTCAGTGCGCTTTCAATTGAGACCGCACTCGAGTATATTTGCTGACATTCGGGACATTTTTAACCCCCACAACTTTTGAACAGCTCAACCGATTTTCGTCAAACACTCGCCCGTAAGTCACCTTTGATACAAAAAAACCTAAATTGAAATCGCTTCATACGTTCGGGAGCTATGGTAGGTACCACAGACAGACACGTCAAACTTAGAACACCCCTCTATTGAATAATTTTGTCTACAGTAATAGGAGCTATACAAGGTTCATAAAAAAACCGGAAACACTACTAAAGCAGCCTTTGCCTAGAACGTTAAACAGTGCAATTCTTTAACAGTGTTTTTATGACTCAGTGACATTTGAGTAGATTGCCTAAAAATCTCTTGGGCAAACTATAAATTAATTATTAATGATAGTTAATAATGGTCAATAATAGTTTGCTCAGCAGATTTTTAGGCAATATACTCAAATGAACACAGTGTGGAGTTATAGGAACACTGCTATAGAATTGCGTTAATGTTTAACGTTTTTGGCAAAAGGTGCTTTAGTAGTGTCTTGGTGTGAAGTGTATCACTCGTAATATATATTTTGATATAAAAAAACTTCATCCTGTAAACAAATAGGTGAAGGTCTAATTCGGATCATAAAACCTATATTTTAATTAAATTGACGATCATCTTATGATCCATGAGAATTCAAAAATAACAACACGTCATTGAATTATGTGTGATTAATTATGATTAAAGTGAATCTAATGTTTAAAATGTTCGTTAAACAGACGCGCATCGTGCTGAACAAAGCGGATTCAGTGAAGCCAGAAGAGCTGATGCGAGTGCAGAGCGCACTGATCTGGAACATATCTCCGCTGATGAGCTCCCCACAGCCGCCTGTGATGTACACAGTATCGCTGTGGTCGCTGCCCTACGAGCCGGGCGCGCCGGTGCGCCTCCTGCAGGCCCAGGAGAGGGAACTGCTGAGAGACCTACGGCAGGCGGTCGATCGGCGTATCGAGAACAAGATAGCCAGCGCCAGGAGATTTGCGGTAAGGACTATATCTATCGTCGACCTGTAGGCATAAGGGTTCCTTTACACGAGCGGCAATTCTAAAGATGACCGCAGTCGACTGCAGTCAGCGATGTCTCGGCGGCGGTAATCCACTGCAGTCGACTCCCGTTGGCTGCCGACGAGACGTCGACGGTAGCAGCTATCGCTCGTGTAAATGAACACTTAAATAAACAGGAGATACGAGTAGGTATCTATCTCAGAAAGTCACAAAGACATAAAATTGACTGTTGTCGACCAATAGTGCGAATCAAAAATATTATTCTATCTTTCGTTATACCGCATCGAAAGGGAGAGCGATATTATGGATTCGGCAGCTATTGGTCGATTTGTAATTTCACAGATGTTCTAATTCTTTACAACTAAGAATTAGAACATCCTGTGATTTCACTCGCGTAGATCTAGTTCTTATGAGGATATCATTGTATCCAAAAAATAGTTTCATCTATTTTACTAGACTAATATGTCAATCATAGTACCTAACTGTAAATTATCATTTTTAACCGACTTCAAGGATGAGGAGGTTCTCAATTGATTGTTATTAATGAAAATGATTATTATAATAGGTATAAATGTAAATTAAAATAGCTTGCAAAGAGCTGTGATTGCCCAGTGGCCTTCGAATCGAGGGCCGTAGGTTCAAATCCGGTCCGGGGCATGCACCTCTAACTTTTCTGTTATATGCAATTTAAGAAAATAAAATATCACGTGTTTCAAACGGTGAAGGGAAAACATTGTGAGGAAACCTGAGAATTTTCTCAATTCTCTACATTTGTCAAGTCTTCCTTGGGCTAGCTAGCGTGGTGGATTATTAGCCTAAACCCTCTCATTCTATAAGGAGACTCATGCTCAACAATGAGCTGAATATGGGTTGTTCATGATGATGATGATGATGATGATGAAATGTTAATTGTAACATTTTATCCTTATTTTTAGGTCCGCGTAAGGAACCATGCGAAGATGGTTGATTGCTATCTAACGACGTACTACAACCACAAAACCATCTTCGGCAATAGAAAGGTTATTGCCGACGCCATCATTGAGAACCCTCAGAATTACCACATTTACGAGGGTCTCAGCACCCTTACCAACATTTCCAGGTTTGTATTTATACCTAACGAGCACGCTCCGCGGTTTCACCCGCGTAGTTCCCGTTCCCGTGAGAATACGGAGATAAAATATAGCCTATGACACTAACACCTGGCTTTCTAACGGTACAAGAATTTTCAGAAATTGGTTCAGTAGATCCCAGAGATTACCGCCTACAATACCACAAACTTTACCTGTTTAAATAGATTTTATTTAATTACTTTATCATATTAAGACACTTGTTTTTTTTTTCTTTACAAGTTAGCTCTTGACTACAATCTCACCTGATGGTAAGTGATGATGCAGTCTAAGATGGAAGCAGGCTAACTTGTAAGGAGGAGGATGAAAATCCACACCCCTTTCGGTTTCTACACAGCATCGTACCGGAACGCTAAATCGCGTTAAGACCTGGACAAGTTAAGAAAATCTCAATCTGCCCAGCCGGGCATCGAACTCTGGACCTCTGTTTTGTAAATTCCACCGCGCCACGGAGGCCGTCAAAAAATACACGGCATGGACAGTGGCGTTCACAAGGTCTTTAACTAGGCACTATTTGTAAAAATGGAAAATAGATCTTTCGACTAATTTTGGAACAGCTAAGTCGCTTGTCCTACTAGCAACTTGTAGTAGATGTTTATAAGTTAATAATAAATCATAGGAATCGTTGTAATAAGTATATTTATACCTCAACTGAGAACTCGAACTCAGGATCTCGTGATTTTAAACCACATAAGCTAATCTGGATTAACGAAGATGTTATTGTTTAAGTTAAGCAATGAGAGTGTGATGAAAAAGATAATAGGAAATAGGAAAAAGGAATACTCTTCCAGAATCAGTTTTCTCCACCACCTACAATATGGGTATCTTCAAGAGTGAATATGCAAAAAAGATGTGGAATACTCTTCCAGCCTCCGTTTTCTCCACCACCTACAATATGCGTATCTTCAAGAGTGAATAGGCAAAAAAGATGTGGAATACTCTTCCATCTTCCGTTTTCTCCACCACCTACAATATCGGTATCTTCAAGAGTGAACAGGCAAAATAGATGTGGAATACTCTTCCAGCTTCCGTTTTCTACACCACCTACAGTATGGGTATCTTCAAGAGTGAATAGGCAAAATAGATGTGGAATACTCTTTAGTTTCCGTTATCTCCACCACCTACAATATGGGTATCTTCAAGAGTGAATAGGCAAACTTACCATCAGTCGTGATTGCACCTAAGCGCGTTATAAAAAAAAACTGATTTAGTTACCAACCATATTGTAGGTGTGACCAATTAATTTGTTGTTTTTTTTAGGTACGATCTTCCTGATCCCGAGACGTATCGGGACTTCTTCCGGCTGAACTCTCTGTACGAGTTCCAACAGCTGTCGGCCACGTGCACCTACTTCCGCGGCTGCCCCATCAATCGGCTCGACGTGGCCATCGCTTACGACCTGCCAGAGCTGGTCGGGAAGTACAAGAAGATGGTAGAAACTGCCACCCCCCAGGGAATGCCCAAGAGTTGAGACAGCCCCTTGCCACGAAAAAAAAAATAACACCCGCTTTTTATTTTAGCGTATTGGATTAGACGAATTTTTTGGGCACATAATGCATTTCTTTTTCTAATTGGGCGTCGAAACACTGTTAAAGTAAACCCGCATTTTCTATTCATTCGTTTAATCGTATAGTATGTAGATTTTTTATTTTGCTTGAAAACTCGCTTGTTCCTTTTTTTTTTTCACGTGAATGTTATCGTGTCTGAGGGTAGCTATACCTGTTTGAAGACTTTTTTTTTCATTTAGCAAACATAGACAATGCAACACTTCCATTTTTTTCTAATTAACCATTTTTATACGACTTGAAAAAAAAATATTAATCAATCTAGTCATTACGTTTAAAGTTTTGTTAGTGAAACGTTGTTACTATTATTTATTTATTTATTTATTGAGGTGCGTTCCTGGAGTTCTAGGATCTAAGTAATTAATTTTATGCGGTCTCAGTCCTGATTAATTCTACATTAGAATGAGACACTATGTGAAAACATAAATATAAATTAAATAAAATGTTATTACCATTGTTTTATTTACCAACATTTACAATTTTAGTTTAATGTTGAAAGAGATAATGTCGAACAAAAGTTTACAATATTTGTCAGGGCAACTTCATAACAAATCAAAGTGTAACCAAAATAAGACCTTAGAATGGCAGAGAATGACCTTCAGTTTAGTTACGAAGTTGTGAACGTTGTGTGTAGGGTTAAAGGATCCTTTGACAGTTAAGACACACTCCCCTTTTCCACAAAAGTCTCTTTCCCCGCCTATCCCAATTATTTCATAAAGAATTACACAACAAGAAACGTGGACGTATTATATTAATTTACTCTTTGGTGGACGTCTTGAACGTCACGAGCATACTGAAGCCTTCTTCATGGCAGTGTTACCAACTCTCCAAAATATTTATCCCTAAAGTTTGTGTCAAAAACCCCTAAAATCGCCTTAATTATTGAGTTCTCCCCCTAAAAAATATAAATTCATAATTATTTAGAAATGATATGCTGTAATATGTTTCAAAAGTCTATATTTAATACAGAAAAACATTACGTCTTTATCTGAAGATTCATATTTTTTGAAATCATACATGTTGACAATGAATAAATTTAACAATTTTTATTATTCGATGAAAATTGCCGCCAGTTGCCTCAGAGTGGTTGTAGAATAACGTATTATATGTCGTTATAAGTCGCTAGGCCAAGAAAGAAATATTAAAATTATCATCAATTTAAAAATATTAAAGAGTCAAAAAATCCCTGAAAATACCCCTAAAAATTTCAGACCCCTAAAAAAATCCCATTTCACTTATTTGCCCCCTAAATCTGGGGGGAAAACCCCTAAGTTGGGAACCCTGCTTCATGGGTTACTTGGGATAGGCGGGGTGAATAGCTTGAGCAGTGAATGGTGAGTGTGAGTATATCGGAAGGGATCCCTTAAACCTGCATCCGGAGTCACAAGCCTCTGGGACTGCTCAGGGTATTCTTATCCATTCTTCATTGTTTTAGTTATAGTTTGAATTGTTAATTATGTTGTCCTGACAAATATTGTGAATCATAACTCTTGTTCGACATTGGTTTTCTTATTTTTGTAATCCACTTCTGAGTCTGCTAAAATATAAACCATGAAAAGCCCTCCAAGCTTTACTCCACAGATAAAATGTGTACTTGCTTTCTCTGTCAACGTATAAGACACAGACGACAAATAAAGGTAATATATCTGTTACTCTGTATCTATTAATCTGTGGTAATCGTTAACTTTGACAGTTTTGACACTTGATACTGATAGTTCTAAAATCTAAATTCTAATTTAAATCTGTGGAAAAAAAAAGGTTAGAAATATTTTGTTTCACTAATTTGCTTTTGTGCTTTTTATTATTAAAAACGTAATGCACACGGATTTAGCGCCTCATTTACATACAAATGAATGTAATGTATTAATAAAATTATTACAGGACTGCCACGCTGAGGTAAATTAATTTTTTGTAAACTAGTAGAAAGAATTTTTCTTTCTTCAATAACAGTTACAAACAAAAGATAAAAAAACTGTCTTATCGTCAATTATTACATAAAATTTTCGATCAATGATTAATAATTATTAACGACTATTTTTATATTGTTTTAGCACCCATTTCGAAAATTCATGGGCTATTGTAACGACTATGATCGAGATATGAGAAAGTGTTTGAAGGCAGAAAGAATACAGCGCCAAACGGCGAACAATGAAGAATCTATAAGAAAGCACGCAGCAATTCGCGCCAGAATATATGCACAAAGCCAAAACCAACAAAACTAAGTTAATTTTATAGTTTAAATTTATATAACAACATGGAGTACAACATCTTAGATTCCATAGACCTCAATGACCCAGCTATCTATAAATCTTTTACAGACAGATATTTCAGTAAAAGATACATATTGAATGTAAATGGAATTGAAAACAATGATATTATGCTAATGTTTCATTCTAACAGGATCACCTTACTCTGTCTTGCACCGAGCCATTTCTTTTTCAAGAAGAAGGATAAATATACTCTGAACTTCAATATAGGAAAGATTGATCGGCTAAGTAACAAAGTGAAGGGAAAAGGAAAGAAAGGCGGGCAGGCGTTGTTTCCAGATTCAGTTATTTGTAAAGTTGAGTGGAGCGATGGTTCTTCCTTTGGTATACCGTGCGGCATGAGAGGCACTCTGGTAGAAATCAATGAAAATTTAATCAAGAATCCTGAACTTTTGCAAGAAATGCCCGACTCTGATGGCTTTATAGCCATAATGTTGTCCAGTATTGCTATTACAGATGCTACTAAAAACAAACTTTTAACTCATGAAGATTACATGAAAGTTGTTAATGTGTGATAAACGGTTTGTTGGATTAGATTTAGAAAATAAATGATGTTTATTTTGAAATTTTATTTATTTCTTATTAACACTTGCTCATACTAAAAAATAGTTCAGTTACTAAAAGAAACAAAAACTGAATTTTACTCCTATCTCGTTCAGTACTTGTAGGAGAAGGGTCTTGAAGAGTTTAAATTCAAATTATTTATAATTATTAACATTTAACTAATAAATAGTGTGCAATCATGACATAAATATTATGTCAAATATTCCTTGAGGTTATAGTAGCTCTTATCAATATGCCAGTTATTTTAAATGAGGCTTAGTTTTAGGGTTGATAATGTTTAGACCCTAACAATTTAATCATCAACTATTTACCAATATTAATGGTAGTTACATTTACACCACTAAGGGCTGCTACTGCGATTTTCCTAGAAGAAATAGAGCTCAATACGTACTTGAAGAATCACTATCAATTTACAGATAATTAAAATTCTTTCTCCAAAATGTCTGAACACAATCTTAATATCAAAAGAAGATTGTTATATATTACTTTATTTATTGTTCTCACTGTTATCAGTGAACAGTATAACCACCGCGTGACCTTTGACCTATCGTTATTGGCATCATGATAATTTGTAAGCGTCGAGTTAATTTCACCCAAATAACAGTCATTTGTGTTTGAAAATGTGTTCAAGAAGCATCACCCTAGCTAAAAATAGACTGTCTCCAAGCCATGTCAGTATCACGGGTATACAAATCCGCAGATTGAGTGATAGTGCTGAAAAAGTTAGGAAAACTCCATTATACAATTTGCATAAGAAAAATGGTGGCAAATTGGTTGATTTTGCCGGTTTTTTGTTACCTGTTCAGTACTCCGATTTAAGTGTGTCCGCGTCTCATCTGTTCACAAGAAGCAATGCTTCCATTTTCGATGTTTCTCACATGCTGCAAACTAATGTATGCGGAAAGGACTGCGTTTCGTGGTTCGAGTCTCTCTGTCCGGTTGATTTGAGAGGAATGCAGCCGGGGACCGGGTCGCTGACAGTGTTCTTGAATGAGAAAGGTGGGATCATCGATGATCTTATTGTAACCAAAGTGATGGAGGACCAACTGTACATAGTTTCCAACGCTGGACGTTTAGAGGTCGACAGACAGCACATGAAGGAAACGTCTGATGTGTTTCGCAAAAACGGCAAAGATGTGACAGTTAATTTTTGGGACGTCACCGAAAGGGCTCTGATAGCTGTGCAAGGGCCAAAAGCTGCGAGTAATTTACAAAGTTTAACAGACATTCCACTGCAGGACTTAACGTTTATGACGTCGCGTGAAGGATCAGTTGCAGGCGTGAATTGTCGTGTAACTCGGTGTGGTTATACAGGGGAGGATGGTTTCGAGATATCCATACCAGCAGACAAAGCGGAGAGTGTAACAGAAGCACTTTTAGAATCAGGAGACGTAAGACTAGCAGGCCTCGGCGCGAGGAATTCATTGCGTTTGGAAGCTGGTTTGTGTTTGTATGGGAATGACATTGACGAGAACGTTACACCAGTGGAAGCTGCTTTAACGTGGTTAATCGCTAAGAGGCGCCGTACAGATACTAACTTTCCAGGTAGCGATGTAATAATGAGACAAATCAAGGAAGGCGTAAGTAAACGAAGGGTTGGGATTAGGATGGACACTGGAGCGCCTGCTAGAAAAGACGCAGTTATTAAAAATGTTGAAGGGCAAAATGTAGGTAAAGTTACAAGCGGATGTCCCAGTCCTTCTCTTGGAGGCAACGTCGCAATGGGTTACGTCTCTGAAGGGCTAAAGAAAATTGGCACCGAATTATACGTCAACATTCGAGGTAAGGACGTGCCCTGCAAAATCGCCAAAATGCCGTTTGTACCGTCCAAATATTACGTTAAAAAATAAAAATGCTTATTAATAATACAAGTAGTTTTATTTACAATTATTTTATTAATAAAATATTAATAGATATTATTATAAACATTAAACAATAGAGAATAATTAAGTAACGATTCTAAATTACCTATAACTTTGACAATCAATGGAAAAATACACGCATTGCGTGACGCAAATGTCGAAGTTAATTTAAACTTAAATGCTTAGCTTCACTAATAGTAGAAGACCCGAATTAGAAATTATCTTCAATCATCTGTCTATTGGATGAAAATAAATCAGTAGATGTTGATACAAAATATACTCAGAGGTACAATTATCCGCCCATTTTAATATACTCACGTCATATTAAAGTGGGCGGATAATTGTGCCTCTGAGTATATAATATTGTAAGTAGGTTGCCTTGAAAATTCCATGCCACACTATGATAGATTGGCCAGGAATGTTTTAGGCAACCTACTGCCAATACATTTTAACATGCTAAATTAGATTTATAAAAGTTTTCATCTATTACAGATGGGTGATAGACGTTTCTAATACGGATCTAAGACTATAATATTAACACAAATAGAGAACCTTTGAACTATACAAAAGCGCGGACACACAAATAAACTAATTAACATAAATAGTAACAATTGAGCAATAATAAATAGATAAATTCGATAATAACTGGATCATACAATGCACCAATTACAATATACTTAGTGCAATTTATATACTCAGAGGCACAATTATCCACCCACTTTAATATACTCGCGTCAAATTAAAGAGGGCGGATAACTGTGCCTCTGAGTATATTTTATGTAAAAAATATTCTGGAATTTTAAGGAATGTTGTGACAATGTTTTTTGTATATTAATACTGTTTGTTTTATATTTATTATACATACACAAATTTTATCACAGGAATAAATCCTAAATGGAAATCTTTATCAAAAATATATTTAATATGTTATCATTACTAAGGCTTATTCATAGTTATTATTATTAGTAGGTAATTAATTGGGGAATATTTGTTTTTGTATTCAGTCAATCTTGGGGTTTTAGTTCATGTTAGGAAAGAAAATAGGAACAATACGATTATTATAGTATACTGCAATGCTTTGTAGTGGTGCGACCTAGGTTGCTATCATAATAATTATTATACACAACATCCTGTATATCTCTTCAACTTGCTCTTAAATTATTATTCCGAGGCTTGGAAAAATATGGCTTTCTAAGTTAATACTTCATTCGTCGTCATCAACCCATATTCGGCTCACTGCTGAGCTCGAGTCTCCTCTCAGAATGAGAGGGGTTAGGCCAATCGTCCACCACGCTGGCCCAATGCGGATTGGCAGACTTCACACACGCAGAGAATGAAGATAATTCTCTGGTATGCAGGTTTCCTCACGATGTTTTTCCTTCACCGATTGAGACACGTGATATTTAATTTCTTAAAATGCACACAACTGAAAAGTTGGAGGTGCACGCCCCGGACAGGATTCGAACCCACACCCTCCGGAATCGGAGGCATAGGTCATATCCACTGGGCTATCACTGCTCTGCTATGGGCTGCTGCAATACTTCATTCACATTAATATTAACACTCATTGAGTCAAAATTAAAAAAAATCGGCATGTGCTTTGGAGACTTAATAGACCTCTTACTAACTTTTTGTGGAATGAGTCCAATCTCTTAAATAATAAAGAGTTATGAAAATAATTGATATCTTCCACAGAATGTAAGGAGTGATTGAGTATTTTTTTTCATTACAGTTCCTCAATTTTAACTTTTAGTAAGAAGCAAATATGTCTATCTGTCATAATCATACACTAGTATCATACTTAACGGATGAAGTATAATGAAACAGTAAATGTCTTGTAGATCTCCTAAAAGAGTGAATGTGTTAATTTAAAAAAAATACCAAACCAGATACCGGAATATTTGTACTATTAACGCAACCGAATTTGCACCATTGGATTATTTCATTTTGAATGCATACCAGTATAAATGCAAGTATTTTGTACCTAAAAACTGTTTTTTTTTAAATGAGCTTTTCTTTTTTAATATAGTTTGTGGGCTCAGTACTTAACTTATACTATTAAAATAGTAAAATATAATTTACAGTATATTCTTATGTTAGATAGGTATTACACGTTCCAAAATTTTATTAAATGCTTATTCATACATTGAAAATTAACCGTCAGTTTTGTAATTAAAAAATTTACAAAAACAATTAAATATACCAGCACCTCGTTTATACCAAAATTTTGTAGTTTTAGTTTTTAAACCAAGTAATTATTTCAACGAATTAAATGACATGGTTTAAAAAGAAATTAATAAGGCATTATGTAGTCTAAATGACCTTGGTGATAGGTCCATTTTTCAAAATTAAAATCTCTGATCAATTGTATAAACAACATTAAATTTAACTTTGAAGCTAATAATATTGCATTTCTTAATTAAGTACTCCATAAAAACTAACAAAGTTTTGTAAAATTAATTTGAACCAGAATGGAGATCAAAAAATCATTTTTAACGTCACTAAAAAAACTGCAATACATCACAATATCCTATAAAGCTTTTTAATAAAATGGAATTGCTAATTGTGAGCTTTGTACTAGAAAATAGATTCTAATTTCTAAACTAATGCATATTAAGGCAATTTCAATGTTTATTTATCTATACTTAATAAAGAGGTAAAGTTTGCAGTGTAGAGAGTTCTATTCAAGTGATTTTGAAAATTCCTTCACCACTAGAAAGGCAAATTATTTGCGAGTGTCATAGGCTATGTTACATTCCCGTATTCTTACGGGAACGAGAACTACGCGGGTGAAACCGCGGGGCGTCTGCTAGACTAAATAAAAATAAAATTGCTCTTTAAACGATTTCACAACTGTTATTATAAATTCGAGTGTATATTTTACATAATATTTTACTAATGCCACAGAATAATTTCATTTATTATTTTTAATAAGAAATTGCTTACCTCAAGGCAGAAGCAAGACAAGGCAAGAGTTTTGTGTAGGTTTACTTATATGAATTAAATTTATGCTTGAGGATCAAACATAAAAATGTTTAATAAAATGAAAAACACCAGTACAATTAATTTTCATGTTTAGAGGACTTTTTAGGAAATACTGTTGTTGATTTTATTTGTTTCTTTTAGAACCTTGATCTCAATGATTAATAAATAATTAAATTATACTCCTATAAATTAATTATCTTTAAAGTAAAGTGAACTTTAAGTAATAGTGATTGAGTCTACTTTGCTTTGAAAAAAAAATTAAGTTTTTCCATTTTATTAAATATGGCCAGTAGAAAATGTAAGCTTTTAAGCAAATGCCGGCAGTAAATTTATGCCCTATATGGAATGCATATTGGTATGATATAAACAGTAAGTTAAAAACTAAAATAATAAGTAGACTCCGCGCCACAAAAGAAGTCCCGCGGCTAAGACCTAAACTAATTTTTTTTTTAATTCTTTACAAGTTAGCCCTTGATTACAATCTCACCTGATGGTAAGTGATAATGCAATCTAAGATGGAAGCGGGGAACTTGTTAGGAGGAGGATGAAAATCCACACCCCTATCGGTTTCTACACAACATCGTACCGGAACGCTAAATCGCTTGGCGGTATGTCTTTGTCGGTAGGGTGGTAACTAGCCACGGCCGAAGCCTCTTACCAGCCAGACCTGGACCAATTAAGAAAATCTCAATCGACCCAGCCGGGGATCGAACCCAGGACCTCCGTCTTGTAAATCCACCGCGCATACCACTGCGCCACGGAGGCCGTCAAAACACGAATGACATAAGACTGCCATTACCAAACGACAATGAGCGACAATAAGACATTAGCGCCGCGTCTACGGGACTTGTTTCGTGGCGCGGAGTATAAAGTCGATACTGCCAAACTTCATGCGACGACATTCGTTATTATTGCGAAATAATAGCAGTGCCATAAACAAAGAAAGAAGAATGTGAAATAATATTGTCACATTCGGCCTCAGACCAATTATTGTATTGGACCTGTCTCGCTAGACGTTACTTTTCTGTCAAAGTATATGATCAACGACCTAATGCAATTATAAAAACTGTCTCTATAGAATCGATGTTAAATAGTTGTAATTGTTTTCGTCGATTAAAGAGCTCCTTAAAAATTTTTTTTTGAAGTTCAATTGTGTAAAAAACGGGCAAAAACTTCTAGTTTAGTATAAGATATATACCAAATCGAAGCTCGTTTTCTTCAGAAAATGACAGACAATTTTGCTCGTGACTATGAGTGTGATACAGGTCCTTCTATAATTGGTCTGAGCATTCGGCAGTAGTTCATCAAAATTATTTGTAAAAAAAAATTACCAACCTACACGAAAAATAGTTTTAAAATTTGATTTCTTTGTATAAAGTGTATGTAAAATTTCAGCTCAATAGGTAATAACTATTAGTCTATAGTCCACGCCAAACTTTTAGTCTTAGCTCTGAAGTTGCAAATTGCTACACACCAAACTGCGTATGTATAATCCCCTAATTAATGGATAAAACGCAAATGGTAGATACACCACCTAAAACTAAAACTAATTTGAATAGTTTTGAAAAATCCTTAGGGTGACCAAATTATATCTATATTGAATAAATTTTTTTCTATGCTGTATCTGCTGTATTTTTTTGCCAAATTAAATTACCAATGTATTATGATACTATTTTTATGAATAATGTAATAATTTGTTTTTTAGAAGAAACTTTGAGAGCAATAATAATAAACTTGGTCACCCTAGGGATTTTTTCAAAACTATTCAAATTAGTTTTAGTTAAATTGGATGGTGTTTCTACCATTTGCGTTTTGTCCATTAATTGCGGGACATCCTGTATATGTTTTTGTACACTGCACAATCATACGCCTCGTGTTCAGAGCGGACTAAGAGTTTGGCGAGATTTGTACAATGAAGTTAAACAGATCCACTGTCCGATGTACATTGTACGTCAGTGAACGCTGTCCGGGCTATCCTGGAAGTTAGCTTGAGCTAGTCTCGCGAAATCCTCCGTCAGTTCATTCATTCTTGCTGTATACTAGAAAATAATAAAATGAAACTAAAAGTATTGTATTTATTTATTTTATGTGACATTGTACAATTTGACAAGATTGTCAGTAACAAAAACATAATTCAAAGTTCCATTTACTCTCACATGGACATAGAAGTTTCTCTCGAGAAAATAAAAGGTTCCCAACATTTCAAAGACCACTTTTAAAAATTGTGCTGGTTCCGGTGGACCCATTGCAGATAACATTTCTACCATTTCCCAAAAATTCGACAAAAAAATTAACATTAGATCTATGCCTATGGGACTATTTGACTATGGAATAATTCGTTGCTTTCCAACAACGAATTAACAGTTTTCGAAAAAACAGTGAGACTTGATTCATCGTTAATTAATTAATTCATCGTGCTGTGAGTGGATGTCAAAAAAAAAGTTAACCAAGCAAAAAAGTGATTCCATCCAAATTTACTGTTTTGACAAGTACTCAAGCAAGCAATCAAATCTCACTTATTTTATTTAGAAAACTCATCATTCTGTATGGTGATAAATTAAAAGAAGAAAAATTTTTTTATTTGCAAAAACTGACTGTACTGAATATGGAATGACTGAAATGCTGAATGAAAGTTTTTAAGTAACAGTCACAGAGCTTCTTAAAATATTTATAGATGAAGTCAAGTGAACGTTTTATATCATTATGAAACCTGATAAATCGTAGATCCCGCTTACGAATTGTGAACCCCGATTTTTTGTCACATCAACATAGACCCCCGTCAAGTCTTCCGTGGAACGCTAGTAGTCTATCTGAACCACTTTGGGAATCAGTGGTATTGACTAAAATTGTGGGTAATTCGAAATAAAAAAGATGTAAGTACTCACATCGACCGGCGAGTACTGTTGCGACTGTGAGGGCGTGCGTTTCTCCTTCTGTTTCCTCTCTTCCGTCAAGCGCGAGTTGACGTAGTAGTTGATTTGGTTCTGCAGTTTGACGAATATCTTCCTGTACTCGTTCTGTATCCTGTTCATTTCACTGTTTATGTGGTTGTCTTTTTTTGACATGTAATCCTGTAAAAACGCCAAAAGTGATAGTACCAAGTTGGCTTATTGTCTTTTACTTTTAATTTTTTGTTTAAAATAAAAAGAAACTTACAGTATGTTTTACAAATAATAAATGTAACTCATAGAAGATACTTATTATATTTATCTTATTTTTCATTATTTACAAATTCACTAGAATCTCACCTAAAGGTATGTGATGATGCAATCTAAGATGGAAGCGGGCTAACTTGTTGTTAGGAGGAGGGTGAAAATCCACACCCCTTTCGGTTCTACACATTGTACCTTAACGCTAAACCGCTAGGCAGTACGTCTTTGTCAGTAGGGTAACTAGCCACGACGAAGCCTCCCAACAACCAAATACTAAAGCTATACTTGATGTGCACTGTTTACCAACAAACAAATTCGAAATGAAGGTAGAAAAGCATGTTCTTTGTGACAAAATAAACGTTTTAAACCTAAAACCTAATAACTTTTATGAGGAAGGAGGCCCTCCTCTGTAGTGGGCTATCTATACTAATAATATGTAGTGGCGCGACTTGTTTTCGTAAAAAGTGGGGGGTTTGAGAGGGGTACCGATCGGTTGGCGGGAACGGCTTGCGATATAACGCGCTCGTCGTACGTTCTTCTTCAGTTTGCTCGTTGCTTTCAAGCCATCCACATTATTTGTTATGTGATTCTTTATTGCTTTAGGCTTACTTGGGATGGGTGGGGAGTGACTTGAGTGAAAAATAGGAGTGTTAGTTAACAGGCACCTTTAACCCTACACACAACGTTTACAAGTGGGTGAGTCCACTCAAGTTCATTCTCTGCCATTCTAGGGTATTATTTTGGTTACAGTTTGATTTGTTAATTAAGTTATCCTGACAAATGTTGTGAACCACGCTTGTTCGACATTGGTTTTCCAATTTTTGTAATCCACTTCTGAGTCTACTAAAAGATGATTATTCCATAAAAAAAATCTTACCTTATAAGTAAGAACCGTTCTCTTAGCATTTTTATACTTCTCCTGTATAATTTGGTGTTCAGACTGCAGTTTGGTGTATTTCTGATCTATTTGTGTTAAATTCGACTGCAGCTCCAGTATTGTGCTCTTCAAGCTCTGGCATTCCTTCGCACTGGAGCTTGTCTTCTGTTTCCAGTCCTCCTTCTCCTTTTTCAAAATGTCTTCTAAGGAGCCCAGGCGGGATAAACGTTCCTTAAATGTTAGTAATGGCTATTAGTTTTTTTGCTATATATTAGTTACAATTTAACATGTATAGCCCTGTGGATATGACCTCTGCCTTCAATAAGGAGGGCGTAGGCACACTTTTCAGTTAAGTGCATTTTAAGTAATTAAATATCACATGTCTCAAACGGTGAAGGAAATACATCGTGAGGAAACCTGCATACCTGAGATTTTTCTTAATTCTCTATGTGTGTGAAGTCTGCCAATGCGCATTGGGCCAGCGTGGTGGATTAAGGCCTAACCCCTCTCATTCTGAGAGCAGACTCGTGCTCAACAATGAGTCGAATATGGGTTGTTAATAATGATGATGATGAACTGTGGTTTTTAACCGACTTCCAAAAAGGAGGAGGTTCTACGTTCGGCTGTATGTATGTTTTTTATTAGCTGTTTTTATAATTTCTTTCATACAAAAATACTAAAATAATGACGAAGCTCGATGCAAAATATTTTGCGACCTATTCTCATAGTTATAAGAATAGGTCGTAAAATCTCTCTCCTCCTTTCTCTTTCTACCAAATATATATTAAAATCGGTAGAGCTGTTTAGCCAAATGCCTTGATACAAGAAAAAGACAATGTTGACCAATAACAACAGAACTTCTTCTTCTTTGGTAGGACAAAGCTTGTATGAATATCGTTAATCCGTTTAAGTGCTACTGTAACATACAAAACTTGGCACCTTTCTATTGGCATAAAAAATGAAAATACTTGACATATGTGTTTACCTTATATTTTTCAGCTTTGTGCCTCCATTCAACGACTTCATCTTTTGACCGCTGGCATTCATTTTGCAGTTCATTATGCTCCTTTATCAGCACCGATATCTCATTCTCCTTAGACTCCAATATTTGGGTGACTTTTGCTCTCTCAGACAATATAAACTCCTTTAATGTGTCGATCTCTTTCGCCTTCCTTTCCAACAAGTCCTTCAGTTTGGTGACAGAGGCTAACTGTTCTGTCTCCATTTCTTTTAGACGCCTCGCGCAGTTCATTTCTATGGTTTTGATTTCTAATGTAAACTTCTCGGCTATCTGGTCCCGTATGGCTTTCTCTTTCATCATTAAGGCAGTCTATTTAATGAATAAAAAAATCATAATATCAAACAAATATGACGTAGGTTGAATATTTAAAAATTATTAAAATTAGGACCGGTTTGACTACCTTCTGATGAGTGTCGGATGGGCTAAACGTAAGTTTTGTCCAAGTGACAGACAGACAAAATTTGAATAAGTTACGTGCAGAAGAACCAAAGTCACTGACATAGCTCAGTGAGTGGAGAAGCTGTATCTGGCAGGGTACATAGTAAAAGAGTCGATGGACGTTGGGGTCCCAAGGTGCTGGAATGACGACCCCGTGCCGGAAAGCAGTGTTGGTCGACCTCCCACTAGGTGGACATCAAGCTTGCAGGAAACTGCTGGATGCCGGCGGCTCGAGACCGTTGCGTTTGGGAGTCCATTCAAGAGGCCTATGTCCAGCAGCGGACGTCCATCGGTTGTTACTGATGATGATTCAACACTTATCAGAAGGCTGGTTGTTGTATATGATTCATATATTTTGTGCATGAAAATAATACCTGCCAAATATTTTCGTTTACTACCAAGTACACAATCCAAAATTTATGACATCCAATTAATCAGAAAGACTATTAGGAGTTGGATAAAAAAGAGCAACTGTCTCGCTGTTTCTTTTAGATTCTCAGAATTTGCCTTCGTTTGTGGTGGTGGTGGTGACGATGATGATGATGATGATGATGATGATGATGACAATGATGATGATGATGATGATGATGATGATGATGACGATGATGATGATACCTTAGCGTCGAGAGCGTCCTCGCAGTCGGTAGGCGGCGCGGCGGCGGGCGGGCGCGAGTCGTCCGTGTTGGTGCCGACCGATCGCAGGTCCGTCAGCTTCTTGTACCGCTCCATTATGTACTTCTGGAAGAACTCCGCCTTCCCCTTTAACTCTTTCATCAGCGTTTCGTTGCTTTCTTGAGACGCTGGAAAAGTATAATCATGGAAAAATACAAATATATCCTTTCAATAATATTAGTGTACACTAGCAGAGAAAATAAACAAAAAATAAAGATATAACGTTAGGCAATCAATTTCGTTCAAACTGAATTACACCTTATTATGTCGTGGTTAGAGTCGCTATTTACTTCAATGATTTTGCAGCGTGAACTTTCTGTACTATGTCTTAGTAAAAATGACGTTGCAGAGTGAACCTTTTGTATGCTGTGTATGTGTTAAGGAAAAAGATAGAAATAAAAAGAAAGGAAAATCTTACCCAATTTCATATTGTACTTGCTCAACTGGTCTTCTAAAGTCCTGATGTGTTTCAACTGTTTGTCGCATTGTGCACACGCTTCTTTCTCTTTACGCATTGCAATTTTCTCATCTGCAAATGGAATTTGCATTTGTAATTTATGTAAACATATATATTAAACTAGCGATCGCCGGCGATTTCGTCCACCGTTAGATATCGTTAATCCGTCCCTGTCGCAAAATCCGTTCTTACTTCAATATCAAGCAAAACCGAACAAAAAAATCACGTCTTTGTGTCATGGGATCCCGATTATACAGGATGCTCGGGAGTATTTCCCATAACTTCAAGGTGTTGACGAGTCCATTTATAGGAGCCGAACTGCATAATTAATATATTTATAACTAAAAAATAAAAACTTTCTATGTTTTCATAGAAAGTAATTCAAATGTAACACGCCTTTATCTATCCTTGCATTTTAAAATACGTCAAACTTGGCTATGACATAATGATAAAGATGCTTTTAAGAGACACATTTTGACATCTATTTACAAAAATAATATTATTTACCCCAAAAATATTAATTTCACATGTTCCTTTAACATTTTGAATTAATTTTCGCTAAAGAATATAACCCCAGAGTTATGGGAAATACTCCCGAGCACCCTGTATATTTATTTTATTGTGTTTTTAGTATCTGTTATTATAGAGTGGTGACAGATAGACGGGCGGACATTGTTTTAGTAATAGGGTCCCATTTTACCCTTTGGGTACCAAACACTAAAAAGTAGGTAACAGATATCTTTGATCATACATACCTTCTAAAAACTTGTTCAGTTTATCAGTGAATTCCTTCTGTTTGTCTGTAAACTCCTTTTGTAACTCAGAAATCCTCTTATTAGCTATTTCCAATTCTTTTCTCGCGTTTGTCAAATCTGTTACAAACTTCTCTACCAGTCTTTTTTCTTTCTCTATTCTCTCTATGTAATCTCTCTCTTGATTTTTGTACTGTTCGATTTCCCTTTGGTGTTTTATTTGTACGTCTTTTAGTTCCCTTGTAACTCCATCGCGTGCACTACATACCTATTGAATGTTACAAACTTAATATTATGGACTAGCGGGCGGGTCTAATAAATAAAATTCTCGTGTCACAGTTTTCGTTGCCATACTCCTCCGAAACGGCTTGACCGATTTTGATGAAATTTTTTGTGCTTATCCGGTATCTATGAGAATAGGCCAACATCTATTTTTTATACCCCTAATTGTTAACAATAAAAACTCGAAGAATATATAATTTTGACGGCCGCGTGTACTTTGGGGCTAGATAGTGATGTGTATTGTTTAAGTATATTTATTTATTTATTTTTGTTCGTGACTATGAGTGCGATACAGGTCCTTCTATAATTGGTCTGAGGTTACAAATAGTACCTGCTTCCCGCCTATTTCGTATAGATAAGTGTCGCCGCCTAGCGTATAGTAGCGTCATTTCATTTCATACTTTTATGACTTCCGGTTATTATAGTTAAATTTAATTAAGTAACAATGATTATCAATCCGAACAGGTAGAGGTTATTATTAATTATTTATATAAATATAATTATTTATTTTACATGATATAAATTCATCATTGGTTATTTTACTCTTAACAAATGTGACGTCACGTTACGATTTAGTTTGTATTTAATTTCTCAAGTTTGTGTTTCGATATTTAAATATTATTTTACGATAGTTATAAATATCCTTTAATTAATAATATGTTTTAGATAGAATTATAACGTTTGGTTTGTATAATAATACTCCGGAACTATTATTAAAACGTACTTGTATTGTTAACATATTCGTGCTACCAACAGTAGACACTAACTTTGCAAATATTATAAAATAGAGGGTTGTTTAGCAGATTCATTGATATACAACCATCAGCGTGTAATATTAACATTATAGCGGAAGCTATGCTGAAATTGTTATCGAATAAATTTGTGTACAGTGAAACTATTATTTTACTTCTCCCACCTTCTGTTACAGATCACTATGTCAGTCAGTCACCTTTGGGTTTTATTTATTTAAATTACCTGTAAATATAATGTTTTCAGCTCGCCATTCTCCTTCAGCGTATCCTTAAGTCTGCCATTGTAAGTGTCCAACTCTCTCAACAGGTCAGCGTTCGCTTCTTGCACGAGAGACGCGCGGCTGCCTTTCTCACTTTTCAATTTGTCGTATTCCATTTCGAGCTCCGCATATTTCAATTCCAGCTATATTTATGATAGAAACATTAGTTGGGGTAAATTATAGATTCACATTAATTATGACAAAACACGTTTAAAACTGATGTGACAAGATGTCGGTGTGTGCCCGACTATTTTCGATACGAGGCCCTTAATCAGGAGCTGGTTCTTGCTACGTGGCGTAAGGCATACTCGGACGATGTGTCATGTGAATTTTAGCCGTGATTTATAGTAATTATCCAATAATTTAAATCCTAAAACATGTTAACTTTTATCTGTCTGTCAAAACCTAATTTTCTGTCTGGAGGTTTGGTGCTGTGGTAAAATGAAACTTTACGCAGTTAAAAAAAAACAGCCAACAGCGAATAACAACCTATATTAGTTTATGGCTTCAGTCTTTACATACAAGTACCTCCACTTTTCAAATTGTTGCAAAAATCATTATCATCGTCATTGTCATATTCATCATCGTCATCATCATCATCATCATCATCATCATCAAGTAGTGCCAGTTACTTTCGGAGGTCGTCATTCTACCTAGTATTGGAACCTCTACCTAACGGTATTCACAATTTTACGGTGACATATCTTTTGTGATAGAGCTGTGATAGCCCAGTGGATATGACCTCTGCCTCCGATTCCGGAGGGTGTGGGTTCGAAACCGGTCCAGGAGCATACACCTCCAACTTTTCAGTTGTGTGCATTTTAAGAAATTAAATATCACGTGTCTCAAACGGTGAAGGAAAACATCGTGAGGAAACCTGCATACCAGAGAATTTTCCTAATTCTCTGCGTGTGTGAAGTCCGCCAATCCGCATTGGGCCAGTGTGGTGGACTATTGGCCTAACCCCTCTCATCCTGAGAGGAGACTCGAGCTCAGCAGTGAGCCGAATATGAGTTGACAACGACGAGGATTCTTTCATTATGGACCATTGTAACTAGATATTAAAATATTAATTATAACTTACATTTTTAAACTCAGCCCTCAGTTCCTCGGAATCTTTCCTCATCTGTTCGTTCTGCAGCTTGTATGTGTCAAGCAGCTCGCTGTCAGTATTTGTCCCGAGCAGTTCCAGCTTGTTCTGCAGCACGGCCAGCCGCGAGTTGAGCTGCATCTCTATGCCTTTCTGCTCCTCCAGCTTCGCTCTGAGGTCAGACTCCTGTTTTCTGTGTTGTTCTAACCGCTTTTCGCTATTGGAATAAAAAAAAGTAACTCAATTAAAAACAAAAAGTAAAAATTTGATGATTTTCTTTTTGAGTAATGTAAACTTGACGTGTACGAAACAATAATTTAAAATACAAATTTTATTTAACCGGCTTCAAAAAAAGGAGGAGGTTCTCAATTCGATGGGTATGTTTTTTATGTTTGTTACCGCATAACTTCGTCATTTCCCAAGTAATTTTAAAAATTCTTTTTTTGTTTGAAAGAGTATACTTCCAGACTGGTCCCATTTAATTTTCATGAAAATCGGTTCAGTAATTTTGTGTTAAAATGAAAATAACGAAATTTCCCGTACTGTGGCGCTGCCAAGCGGACCATTTCGTTGTTTTCATTTTAACACAAAATTACTGAACTGATTTTTATGAAAATTAAATGCTAGAACACACTAAAAACAGAAAAATAAAATCTTTTTAACAAAAAAATTTAACTGACTTCAAAATCACTAAAATAAACTCAAAAGCGAAAAATAACATCGTATGTGCTACCTTCTGATCACTTTGAAGGCGATACCAACACAGTGATGCATTAATTAAAGCCGATTAAATCATAAACTTTTAGGATTCAAAGACAGTTCTTTCCCGTGGTTCTTTCAGAATCGGCTTTAATTAATTCACTGGCTTGGCACCGCCTACAAAGTGATCAGAAGATAGCACATACGATGTTATTTTTTGCTTTTTAGTTTATTTTTGTGATTTTGAAGTCGGTTAAAATTTTTTGTTAAAAAGATTTTATAAGACTAATACCTAAACACTGAAATGTCAAATTATTATCCTCTCACACAAGGAAGCCATGCGATAGCTACCAGGGGCGGTGCGTTCTAACAATACGATTCCTTCCGGGTTACCTTTTAAAAATCCATACATACAATATATTCAACAGCATAGGTATATAATATTTCAACAGCATTTCTACAATATGTACAATTAACGCCTCCGCGCAACTAAAAAGCAGTACATATTAATAATATCTATAAGAACTTAGACGTAAACTCGCTTGGTCATTCAGACTAAAAAACACATGAACGGGTTACCTACTAGAAAATTTCAGCCTTCGCTACTGATAGCTACAAACACTGCCACCTGAAGCTAGAAGCAGCGTTTTGTTTGTGTGGACACTAATAAATACATGAAGTTTTATAACAATGAATAATAAAAAACACTACCGTTTCGCTATTTCCTCTTGCATTGTCGAAAGTTTTTGAATCTGTTGTTTATGACGACTCAACACCTCCTTCAAGGTAGCCAGCTTCCCGGGAGATGGCGGCTCACCTGTGAGGTAAAACATTATAATTTTTTTTTTATCAAATAATTTACCCTATTAGGGAGAAAGTGGTCAAATATAGTCCAGTATCCGTCGTTGACAGTCAGTCCTATAGCTTGGCAAGTTGGATGATGACACTCCCATGATATGCGGGCGACTGGGGACGAAGAACTGCGCGGGTGTGAAGTGGTGCGCGCGGGGCAGAGGCTGGAAGTGGTTTTTTCTGTCACCGCTATCCGCCTCTCGGCCCCCATGGACCATCGGGAGTAAAAGTACATGTCAGTGACTATGGTTCTTCTGCGAATCTCCTCACTTTTGATTCGATCTGAGTGACTTTGAGCCTCATAGTTAGCGACAAAGTCTTGGATCCGTAGGTCATCAAGCAACACGCACTGTTTGAAGACTTTCGTCTTCAGGCATTGAGCAATCTGATCAGTGGGCCCTAACCTCAGACTAATTAGATAAAGACCTGCCTCACAAAACATTATTTTTCTGTCAAAGTATATGATCAACGATCTTATGCGATTATAAACACTGTCTCTATAGAATCGATGTTTCGTAGTTTACAACCGTGTCCGTCGGTTAAAAACCTCCGTAAAAATACCTTTTTGTGTATTTAAATGTGTAAAAAACAAACTAAAACTGCTAGTTTAGTATAAGATATGTATGAAACCTAAGCTCGTTTTCCTTAGAAAATGGCAGAAAATTTTGTTCGTGAATTTGGGTGCAATACTAGTCCTTATGTATTTAGTCTGAGGCCCTAACAAATAGATGATGCAGTGCATCTTCAGAATTTAATTTATTTAATATTCAGTATTATATTACTAAATTAATTATTTATTATACTCTTAGACGTTAATATTACCTAGACTGTAACAATTATCCGGTAGTGCCTCCTTCAATATCTGGTTGAGCGTTGTCCTCCAATTCTCATACTCCTTCTGAGAAGCGGCCATCATGTTTCGGCACGTGACCAATTCTTGAGCAGTGTCTTTTAATTTTGACTGAAACAAAATTCTACAAATATTATGAAATTAAAAAAATGTTATCGGCTAATATTCCAAAATATTGTTTTTTTTTTCATCTGTCTTTTGTTTTATAATTTTTTAAATATCCCTGACTTAACCTAACAATATAGTTATTAATTATAATTAGAGAAAACATACACTTGAATTGAGAACCTCCACATTTTTTTGAAGTCGGTTAAAAAAGAAGGACAGAACAATCTAATATAAACAGTAGTTTTATAGAAGATTCTTTGATTTTTTAAAGTATTTTCCCATTTTTACTAAATAGTATTTTTCATTTGGAAAACGATTGGATAATTTAAATTTTTTAAAAGTTTTGTAATTAATGTCATTCATTGGACACCCTAACAATATTTGAAAACAACCCCACTATTTTATATAAATTGTTCATCCCCACTTTAACCCTCTAAGCAAGTAAGCGCCTAGATTGATTTTGATGAAACATATCTAACAATCATTGCTGGAATACCAGCTTCCAAATAAAAAACCGCCTCTAAATTGTTTACCTGTAAGTCTATGGTGCCATAGACACAACAACCATCTTTTTGGATATGGGGTTAATATGGGGTTTTTGATAAAACGCAAACTCTTAAAAAATTCTTATTCTAGTAATGGATTATTTAGACGACAAACAAGCTTGGCATAGAATAGTACAAAAAACATACACAGAGTAATAAAAAAATAAACCCTTGCAAAGTTTTTTGTGGGTTCTTCTCGAAACAAGGCGCATTTGGAAACCTCGTAAATTTAAGTTATCTAATTACATTATAACCTGACGTTTCGAAAGTGCTTGTAAACTAAGCATAATTGAAATAAGTGTATTTGCTGTTTTTAGTGTATTATGTGTGTGTGTGTGTCCAAATAAAATAATTTTCTTTCTTTCATTCTTTCTTTCAACTTCGACTTAAAATTGTTTAAAAGTCACTTACCCCAAGCACTTTAACTTGTTCTCTAGCAGTATTCCTATCGCTGGTCAGCTGTAGAAGTTTGTCTTTGAGTTGAGCAGTCTCTCCATTCACAAGTCTACTCTGAGCCACTTCTAGCTCGTTGGCCAAACGATTTATTGTAGCACCCTTGTCTATTAGTATTTCTTCTTTCTCTCGGTCGCGTTCCATACATCGTTTTTCTAATATTTTTATTTCGTTATCCTATAATGTAAGAAAATTATGTAATAACCGTGCCGAGCCGTGATACAGTGGATATGACCTCTGCCTGCCAGGGTGTGGGTTCGAATCCGGTCCGGGGCATGCACTTCCAACTTTTCAGTTGTGTGCATTTAAAAAAAATTAAATATCATATATATTTGGATGTTTGTTACTCTTTAACGCCGCAACTACTGAACTGATTTGGCTGAAATTTGTAATAGAAATAGATTTTACTCTGGATTAACACATAGGCTACTTTTCTTCCTGTCACCCTTAGTAAATTTAGTCTTGTAACCCTGCGACCTTTTAGAGTATGAAAATCTCTGTCTACAGTACTGTTAATTTATAATTAATAAAAAACCAAGTACCTTTTCATCAAGCCTACTCTTTGCCTTCATCAAGTCGTTTTGCAATCTGTCCACTTCTTCTCTGTGTCTACAAACAGATATAAGTAGGTTTATAATGGTTTATCAGCAAACTAATTGTTTTTCTATATTATATAAAAATATTCTTAAAAAAACATTTCCTACTATATACACAGTGTTCAAAATTATTCATAAATAAGTGAATTTTTACCTGTCTTGCTGTTCCCTGAACAGGGCGTCAGTGTCATGGGAGTGGGCAACCTGTAAATAAGTTAAACATATACTAAGGAATAAATTGTTTGTCAATATATTATGTTACTTACGAGCCGTGATAGCCCAGTGGATATGACCTCTGCCTCCGATTCCGGAGGGTGTGGGTTCGAATCCGGTCCGGGGCATTCACCTCCAACTTTCCAGTTGTGTGCATTTTAAAAAATTAAATATCACGTGTCTCAATCGGTGAAGGAAAACATCGTGAGGAAACTTGCATACCAGAGAATTATCTTAATTATCTGCGTGTGTGAAGTCTGCCAATCCGCATTGGGCCAGCGTGGTGGACTACAGCTCGAGCTCAGCAGTGAGCCGAATATGGGTTGATGACGTAATATTATGTTACTTAACTATGCGCCTTATTAATTGGTTATGAACACGGCTAAAACTCACGTGATATCAGGTCGGAGTATGCGCGACTAGTTTGAACCCATACGGGGCCCTTAGTCATGAGCTGGTTCTTGCACCGCGGCACGATCCAAACTGCGTGCCGCGCGTTGCAAGCCAGTTTGGATCGTGCCGCGTGTGATCCGAATATAGGTTGATAATGATAAATGATGATTTATGAGGTGATATGATAGAGGTAGGCTCGATTTTAGGTAGGGGTAGGGTAGGGGTAACCTGCATGGTGTGCAATCGTTGCTGCACGTCCTGCACGGCGATGTTGGCGGCGCGCAGCTCCATCTTGAGCTGCTCCTTGTCCTGCTCGCTCGCCACCAGCTTCTCCCTCAGTGACGTCATCTGCTGCTCCAGCTCTATCGACTTGTGCTTGCCTGACGCTGGAAAATCATATATTTATGAAACAGACAATGAAATACAAGTGCTGGAACACATACATTGACTACAATGTCACCTGATGGTAAGTGACGATGCAATCTAAGATGGAAGCAGGCTAACTTGTTGCGAGGAGGATGAAAATCCACACACTGTTCACTTTCTACACGACATCATACTGGAACGCTGAATCGCTTAGCAGTACGTCTTTGCTGGTAGGGTGATAATTAGCCATGGCCAAAGCCTGCCAGCCAACCACAGAATTGGTCCGCAATTAAGAAAACCTCAATCTGCCCAGCTGGGGATCGAGCCCAGGACCTCAGTCTTGTATAACCACCACGCACGCCACAAATCAAGGGAACCAAATCATCATAAGTAGCAAAGCACTGGAGACATTGCACATCGTAGCAATCCTACCGCTCTGAACAAGAGTACACAACTGCATACTTGTAGAAGAGTTTGTCTGAGACGTTTTTGGAAGTAGACAAGTGTTTTTGGAATCATGAATCTTAGTTCTAGTTAGTCTTGTTGTGGAGGCACCATTATTTTCTCTGACTGTAGATGTAGGTTCCAGGGCTGATACTGAGTAACGTGACAATAATCCAAAAAATTCTAAATTAAGTTTACCAAGTAAACGATGAGCTTCTTGCAGAGAAAACTCTGCCTTGTCTTTGTCTTGTATGGCAGCTGTGAGCCTTGCTCTGAGACTTTCAACCTCCATATCATGTTTTTCTATCTGGTTTGCTAGATGTTGACATTCTTTTAAACGCATCTGTAACAAACAATATATGTATCAACATTATCGACAACTAAGTAATAATGGCTTAATAGAACACATTCATTTAGTTATAACCTTGTTTGTAAAGGTGGGTACAGATTGGTGCAATGCAACATGTAATGCAACATGCAATGCAAGAATTTGACGTCCACATTGCTGCAATGTATCACGAATGCTCGTGGTTTGGACGCCTCGCGCGCACGAACTGCGCCTGGGTCGCGCACGCTCCGAGCGTTACAACTCGTGCGCTCGTTTGGAACGAACACAAAGGGGCGCGGAGTGTGCGCAGGACTGAGCCGACTGATTCGTAGTCAATGCGCGTACCGCGCGCGCCACACGTCCAAGGCAGCAGGGAACATGCAATGTAAGGCAGAATATTTACATTACATGTTGCATTGCACCAATCTGTACCCACCTTAAGAAATTAAAATATATAATTTCCCTCACAAATAAAGTGGCTTTCTAGTGGTAAAGGAATTTTTAATTTTTCAAAAGTAGTTCACAAACTTTACCTCTTTACATTATTAGTATACATTAGAAAACATTCTGAGCTGAAAACCACCATTTTGATCACGGCCCCATGAGATTTCACCAGACCAGCCATTCTACAGCCGGAGATCAAACACAGGACCTCCGTCTTGTATTCATCTTGTTATTGTATACATATGAAATAATTGAGAAGATTAAAGAAAAATGAAATGGACCACCTTACCTCATATAAGACTCTCAGATTTTCTTCATTCATGTTATAGTCTTGTCTGGCTTCAAAGTTATTAATACCATTGATATGTCCTATAAAAAGTGTACAAACAAACTTAATAGAAATTGGTAAGTGCTGTTAAAATATTGCTGTCTCTACCAATATGATGTTATGAAAGAGAACAACATTTTGTACTCCATGGTATTGTTTATTAAAACATTTTTTTTTGTACAAAATAAAGAGTGTGGTTTATCACTGTGCTAAATTTTATCCAGCTCTGTTCATGTAAAAACAAATCTTATAATAATCTTCATTGACCTCAGAAGGTCTAGGTCTTAACTATTTATGTTTGCTCTAGAACAGGTGCAGAAAAAAAGAATATTACTTAGGTAAATATTAATTATGGAATGTGTGTTAGTATTTTATAGGTATAAAGCTAACTTAAAGTACAAGTAACTAGCTAGTATAAATATACTACTCATGAACAAAATCATTAACCTTAGAAGGTCTCAACTGTTTTTGTTTGCTCTAGCACAGAGGCAAAAAATAATTACTTAATCAAATAATCAGCAAATCAAAATTCTTAGTTATGGAATGTTTTATTTTATAAGTATAAAGTTTACAAAAAGTACAAGTTACATTATACACAAATTACATTAGTACATTAGTTAGCTAATATAATTAATATACTATTCATGAAAAAATTGAAACGGTCCACAAGAACTGTTCAGGCAGACTTTCGATTTTGATGAGAAGTGTATTATCTGGATAAGACAAGTAAGGGAGTTTTATTACCTGCTGGTATTCCTCTGCATTCTTGATTGTAATAATGATTCTGGCCATCTCCAGCGCCATGTGGACTGTAACCCAGCTTGATGGGTTCCTCTATATTCAAGTGCTGCAAATGATTCTTGGGCGTTTGGCAAAATGGCTTGGATGGCTCAGTCACATGTTGAATTTCTTTTGAGCGGGTTAAGGATTCCACATATGTGGGCGGGCAGCCAGTTCTGATGGGTTGCTGAGCTGAAATAACATTAATATTCTATTTCATCTATACTAATATTATAAATGATAAAGTAAGTCTGTCTGTTGCCTGTTCACGGCTAAACGGGTAAACTGATCATGATGAATTTTGGAGTAATGGTAAATGGGAGCTTAGAGCAAAATAAAGGATACTTTTTGACACTAAAATAAATAAATATAAATAAATTTTTGGTAAAGAATGGCTTGATCAATTTCAATAATTCTTTTTTTATTTTGTTCACTCTTATTATAAGAGTGGATCATAAAAAGTCTTTACCCAACAGCCTTAGAGTTAATCTTCAATGGCTGTTGCTCTAATAAAAAATAGTCTTTAGTCCTTGACTTTGGTTACAAGTTAAAGATTGTAGTCATATTTTGACCATTACACTAATATTAGGCGAAAGTTAATGTGTGTGTGTGTGTGTGTGTGTATGTGTAAGTTTGTTTGTTGTTGTGTCTTTCACTCCACAACTACTGAACCATTTTGGGTGAAATTTAGAATGGAGATAGATTATACCCGGGATTAAAACAGGGGCTACATTATACGCTGGTAAAATCCGCAGCTTCCGAGGAATTTGTGAAAACAGAACTTTACTCGTAATTTTTTATTAAGTAAATATTTTACCTCCATTGGGGCAAGATGCGTCCAACGTATAGTTTCCACTGCTGTTAACGGAACTATTATCATCGTCGTGAAGATCGTCGAATGCATTTACGAGATTACGTTGCAACTAAAACCAACAAAACTATCATGTTAAAAATGTAAACAAATATCGCATATGGTTCCCATTTCGTACAAGGTTACCTCTTCATCGAGCCGCTTTTTATCAGCTAGCTCTTCCTGCTCTTCAAGTCTGTCTTGAGCGCTATTATTTATGTGAATGCTTGGGGCACCTTGAAACAAACTCATACCAGGACCATTCATGGTACTTTCGAGCTTACAAACACTTTATTAACAAAAAACTTATTAACTACTATCAATATGTTTATTACGTAAATAAAAAACTTATGATATTCTTAAAAAAAAACTAGCATTGTTATGTAACAGAAAAGCTTTTTAAGTTTTGTTTGATATTGTTTAGCAACTTTCATGGATTGTTTGGCATTTTTCCCATTGACATTGACTTTTCGACTTTCGTTTCGATTCGACTTTCGTCATTTGACGTTTCATATATATTCTGTGACAACTGACAAAAGTATTTTGTATTTTTTGTTCCGATTGGTTCTGATATTTGGATATGGTTGTTTATGGTCTTCATTTGACGTCTGTGGTTATGGTCACAGATATTTTACGTACTAAACGGATTTTCATATAATTTTCATAAAAGGTAGTTTTAATATTAGCGGGTTAGCATATAGGTGTTTTGTTAATTGTTTTATTACGATAGTCGATAGTTAGGTTGCTAGTATTAATCTGTGGTTGCTACTTGCTAGCTACCGTAGGTACTTAGCAAACACATTTTTCTCGAATTCGAATGGCATACTTACCTATTTACTCCACTTCATTAGATAATTTTAAATCGCTAGGTAACCACTGTGTACCTAACACAATGGTTACCTAGCGATAAAATTAATATATCCACTATATCCTTTGTTAATTAAAATAATGTACCTATGTTTTCTTAAAGGAGCAACTGTTGAGTTTACTGCCGGCTCATATCAGCAGATTCTGCCTTCTGAACTAGTAGAATAGTAGGTAGTCACTATAATCTATCTAGTCCTAACAAACAGACAGAACTGACGTTTCAAAAGTGTTTGTAAATAATTAAAAACACCTTGGAATCAATTATGAATTGTGATGATTAAATAATTATAATATTTGTCTTCATATTATTATAGAAATTATTTGCGTGAATTGCGTTTTTAGTACGTCATGGTAGTCAGATAAGATAACAACACAGACAATTAAAACGATGAATGGCAATACGTAAACTTTAATTCAAGGCAAATATCACCTTCCTTTAGATTACATGACTTTCCATCACTTCACATGTTTTATTCGACTGAACAAGGTTGGCGTGTGTAGCGGCGGTATCTTTTTGGTAGTGAAATAAAGTTTTCTATCTCTACAAAATGGCATATTTTAAACCGGTTACTCATGTATTGTTCGATATGGATGGGTTACTACTGAGTAAGTCTATTCTTTGCTATTTTATGTGACGTTGCGTCGGCTATATAGATTTATTTATTTTTAAAACATTGATCGATATTCGTGTTTGGAATTTTAGTTAAATG
This sequence comes from Bicyclus anynana, assembly GCF_947172395.1. Lineage (NCBI taxonomy): Eukaryota > Metazoa > Arthropoda > Insecta > Lepidoptera > Nymphalidae > Bicyclus > Bicyclus anynana. Next base: position 8,232,738 of record NC_069104.1, on the reverse strand, counting down.
TTTCATGCCTACGTACAAGTAATATTTGTCATAAAGCAAGATGCCTTGGTAATTTAAAAGCATGATAGGTAGATTGTTAGGAAATAAGAAAATGGCTGTACAAATTTTGATAAAAATTCTACGACAGTTAAATAGGTTTTTACTTACTTATTTATTTTATATAATTAATAATTTTCATTAAATCGGTCATATTTTTAGATACTGAGGACTTGTACACTATAGGATTTGAAAATATTGCATCTAGATATGGCAAAAAGTTTACATTTGAACTCAAATGCAAAATAATGGGGCAACACAGCAGAGAGTTTGCTGGCAACATTATCAAGGAGCTGGATTTACCTCTAACCGTTGATGAGTTTCTTGTGGAGACTAGAAAGATTTTCGCAGAACTATTTCCGCAGTGTAAAATTATGCCTGGTACGTAAAATAAATGAACTAAAATAGTAAATTGAATGAACTTTATATAGTTTCTGAAGTAGGTACTATCCGACGCCCTGCTTCTCCCGCTTAGATTCTGTTGCCGCCGTATGACATACATACACTGTGGAAACGTGGCTTTCCAGGGATAAAAAAAAATCCGTTAAGTAGATCCAGAGATTACTTACATCCTCTAACAAAAACAAATTAGTATGTTGAAACAAACGCGTAAGTTTCTCCTCCATTTCAGGTGTGGAAAAACTCATTAAACATTTATCCAAACACAAAATCCCAATGGGTCTAGCAACGAGCAGTAGCAAGGAGACATATGACATGAAAATAACCCGGCATCAGGAGTTCTTCAAGTTGCTGCCGTACAAGACGTATGGTTCGGATCCTGACGTGCATAGAGGGAAACCGAATCCCGATATATTTTTGGTTGCAGCTGCTAAATTTCCCCAGAAACCAGCTCCTGAGACCGTAAGATTGTATGACGTATCTTGATGTAGCATAATGTACTGGGTTTTCATATAAAAGTCAACAGGAGTACCTATAAAGTAGGTACTACCTACAATAGGTAGTCTGTCAGTATTATATTTCAGCTTATTTTAATTGAGCCAGAACCAATTAAAATATCCTCCTAGGACCTCATTCAAAGCCTCTTAAGCCTATCTTCTTCTTTCTTTTATGATGAAATGGATGCTTCTATCTGTCTATTTACTTCCATGTCTACACCCTATGCATTGGAGGCAGCGTGAGAAAGTAGTGACGTAGGTATTTTGAATGTGTGACTTTGGCGGGAAAATCGTAGAAACCTATTTAATGCATTTGGTTTAATAATTAAGTTGCACAAGTGAAGTGGAGATTGAACAAGAGTGTTAATTGTTGTTATTTTAAATTAATGTTAGTGATTAATTCGATTTTCTCAACGAAAAATTTTAGGAAGGTTGCCTTCGCCTTGCTTAAGCATGACACGACCTGACTGCTAACGACGAACGATGGACTATATTTGACCACTTACGCCCTAATAGGACAAATTATTGGATAAAAATTATACTACTTGATGACTGGCTAAATGTATTGTTTATGTATTATGTGCAGTGTTTGGTGTTCGAAGATTCATTGAACGGCGTAAAAGCAGCAGTAGCGGCCGGCATGCAAGTAGTGATGGTCCCGGATCCTCGCTTCGATCGCAGTTTGGCGCCACAAGCGACGCTCATTCTAGACTCTATGGAAGATTTCCGTCCAGAAATATTTGGATTGCCTCGATTTTATTGACACTGTTAAAGCCCTTTCACACTGGCGTTTTACAAGCGTGCGTAGGGATGACGGTGCTAGCTATTTGCTTAACTCGATCGCTTTCCGTAAAATTTAGGCCAATGAACTTGTTTGTAATATAACGGTTTTTTTAGAAAAATAGTTAAGCTATTTGAGAATTAAACAAACGTGATTATTGCCCTCATTCATGAGCTTAGTCACAAGTGAAGTGAACACGGCCAGAACCAGCTTATAACTAAGAGCCCCGTATGCTTTCTGAACTAGTCGGTCATACTCTGACGTTGTATCATGTGAGTTTTAGCAGTGTTTCATAATAAATTAATAAATATGCTATTATATATTTTTTGTGTCACCTAATGAAGTTGTAGTGCCAAACGTAGATCAAAAATACTAATGACTAATGTAATACACGCAGGCTCGGTTGAAAAAATGATGCGTAATCGAATGTTATGAGTTATTTTGTTGTTTAAAATAAAAACCACAGAATTTGTTTGGTGTTAAACAATTTTTCATAGAAGATGGTTTCTTTTAAAAAGCTTATTTACCTTAATTATCTTTTAAATATGAGATATACCTATTTGAGCTATTGAGGTTTCTTTTAAGTCACTCGATGAAATTAAAATGTATAACAGAATCGGAAATAAACACTTTCAAAGAGATCGAGTTAGCAAATCACGCTTACAACGGTCAAGATCAAGACATAAACCGCGAACATTACATGCTAGTGTGAAGGAGTTTTACTCTGTTAATTCAGGAATAGACCAAGGTTGTGGTTTTGTTTTTATTAACTGTAGTTCTTTAGTTATAGCATGACCAGACAATAAAAAACCTGGATGGTGCCACGAGTACTAATAACATAGGCTAGGGAAATTAGTTCCATTTTATTCCGCAACAAGACGAGGTTTTTACTTTTTCTGGCAGGAAATACCTACTAATAGCAATATCGATAGTTGTTAAAATATTATTTTGTGGATACGTTTAGTCATTTAAGTTGTTAATTTGAATCTCAGGATATTTTAAAATATTCTCGAATTATGTGTAAGAGTAGGTAAATAACTCCTGTATTTTTTAATATTTTTTATTAGGAAAAAATGTTAATTTTAGTAGCTTTTGTTGTTATGTGTTGTTTGTACATGTTTTATTGTTAATGATAATGTTTGTTATGAAAAGATATTGATTTTAGCTAGGTATAATATTATTTTATTTTTGGTTTATTATTAAAAATGTATTGAATTTATACATACATACTTTCTAACTAATCTCTTTGAGGGATTGATACATAATGATACAATCAAAACAATAATGCTTCAAACATTATTTCAGTGTTGCCAGTGTGGTTGTAATTGAAATTCTAAAAAATCGAATTCATTTTAAAGTTATCCATAATTATTGTAAAATGAAATTAAGTCATTTTTCCACATTGTCCGCCTCAGATTTGATGCGCTCGGGCCCCATCTAGTATAAAATATCATTGAGGACAGGTTTAAAATATAAGAAAATTTAGGTTTAAATCTTAATCCATGTTTATAAATATGGCCATACTATGTGTACAATTTCACTAACTTAAGCAACGACAAAATCGCATTGTTACGGCGTTTGTGCTGTATTTAAAGGCTTGTTGTGAAGGGGCCCATATACAAAAGGTTAAAATGTACCATAAAATAGGTTAGTTGACTCATATCAAATTTAATCTAAACAATAATAATTTCGTGTAGTACGTGGAATAAGGGTCCAAAATATATCTATATCAATTAATAAAAGTTAAGGATTTCAAAACTTAATTTTAAATAATTATTTTTTCAAATTGTCCATCAAACGTCAAAAATGCTGTCATCCATTTTGGGACGGTACTAACACACACACACTCTTGATGATAATCGTCGAACGGTTGAAATAGACTGTCATGGCCGACAGGCGTTTTGGCTCTTATTGTTAAAAACATATTTAAAAACTAAAATTTTCTTAACACATCTCAAAAAATTATTTAAATAATAAAAACTAGTCTAGTAGAACGTTAATGAACTATTTAAGGCCATTTAAAAAAGTGTCAACTAGCCTATTATGCTAGAATATTATTATTAAGTTATGCAAAAGGGCCTTTATTCAAAATGCTGCAAAATTATGCTAAACAATTTTATCAAGTAATTCAACAATCATTATGTCATTGACTTAAGTTATTTACATAATCGTTATTATAATCAACTGTCTTAGAAGTGTATTGCAATTTATTAAAATAACATAAATTAATTCTAATTGCAATGACAACAAAAAACGTATAGATACTTAAGTAAAGAGATTTAATAACAGGCACTATTCAATACTATACACTATGAGTCCTTTTGTAGTCTCCTGCCAATCTGCATTAGAGCAGTTTGGTGGGTCTAAGTTCCATATCCCTTTTACTATATGGAGGGATGCCTGGTTTTGCAGTGGGCCATTAGAAAAGATTGATAATAATATTATGCTTATTTCCAGCATGTTCATTCATAAGCTGGAAGACCAAACAACTCAGGTTGGAATTCCTCCAAAGAGTTAAGTACTAAAGTGGCGTTTTTCAAAAGTTTTTTGTCTATCCGAGGGTCTGGAACTGCTACCACTTGCATGTTAGCTGCACAGGCAGCTTTCACTCCATTCACAGCATCTTCAAGGACTAGGCACTGAAAACGATACATTATTTTCTTTTAACATAAAATAATTAGTAATTAAAAATTTCATTTTTTTTAACAAGTTAGCCCTTGACTACAATCTTACCTGATGGTAAGGGATGATGCAATCTAAGATTGAAGCGGGCAAACTTGTTAGGAGGATGAAAATCTACACCCCTTTAGGTTTCTACAGGACATCGCACCGGAACACTAAATCATTTGGCGCATAAAATAAGTAAAAATATTTGAACCATACACAAAGAAAGATTAACAGTTTTAATTATTTAACTTACATCTTCTGGTTTTGGCTTATCAGGAAACCTAGAGGCGCAGACAAGAAATATAGCAGGGTCAGGTTTGCCCTTAGTCACTTCAGGGTCTGAGGAGCCCATTGTAACATGGTGGAAGTACTTTAAGAAAGCCTGGTGATTTTGCATCTTCATGTTGACACTCTCTTGACTGGAACTTGTTGCCATAGCAATAGGCACTCCATTGTTGTAAAGATGTTCTACTAGCCTTTCAGCTCCTAGAAACATTGTAACATAACCATTGTACTGATTTTTCTAAAAATCTAAAAGCCTGTGTATGTATTTACATAGTGAGTTATTGAATGAATAAATAGGACCAAATAAAAAGTCTATCTTAGGATGTAGGACAAGGTACAGATATCCCAATAATATATTGGTCAAATTTAAAAGATATAATGGCAAATATTCTTTTAAAAAAATAACAGGTTATTAGGTGGATGGAATCTTAAACCTAATTTGATTTTGGCCTTTAAACAGTTTAGCAATAAACTAACAAATGCCAAGCAATGTGAGATGTAAAGATGAATTAAAAACCCTAGGATTTTCTGTGATTTTACCTCTACAGAACATACCCATGAGATTAGCTATCTCATGGGTTTATTAGTTTATTTTTTTAAATTAATTTTATAACCTCTATCTCATATTAATTATTTCTTTATATTTACTAGCATTTTTTGAAAAGTCAGACAGATTTATAAATGGAGATTTAGTGCCTACATAAATCAATTATTTATTCTCTTTTATAATGAACTGCTGCAAGCATCGCCTGTGTCTATTCAGCACTGGCGTTACTTGGTAGAACAGCCTCATTGGTTAGGCAATGTGGCTTCGGATCACATTTCTTGCTACTTAGATATTTTCAGTAAAATTCCCCAGCCTGGAGTAAGTCGTTGGTGTTACATCCTTGTACTTCGGACAGCATCAGTCCTGTGATTATCATATTTAACTTTATGACCCTAAGCTCGCCAAGCTGCATTGGTGCAGTTAGCTGGGTCTGAGGTCCTCTCCCCATGAGGTCCCCTATCCCCTTTCCTGTCAGGAGTGAGGACTGATGCTATAGTGCATTAAAAAAGGAAAAAATCTAATGCTTGCTAGTTAAGATAACAGGAATAGCAGTACAGATCATACATAATTATGAGTATGAGTAAATTTACCCACCTGGCATTAAATGTACATGTTGAAACACGATCTCGTAAACTTTTTGGCATTCGCCCATAAACTCCTCCTTAGTTAAAGGCAAATCTAACGCGTTTATAATTTTAGACGCGCATTCGTGGCCCTGAAACCCCAGTATTGAAGATTTTATCTCCCACGTAAAACATTTTCCGTATTTTGCACATACCCTTTCAAATGCCTCAGTGTATAACCTCTCTGAATCTGGAATTAAAACAATTTAGAAAATAAATCAAGTACCTATAACATTAACAATCACACAGTAGCACTTAATAATAAATATTACCTATTAGAAGACCGTCTAAATCAAAAAGTACATGCGTAACTTTTTTGTAAGACATTTTATTGGGAGACGTTGTTTCTATCGCAATATTATATTTGTATGAACAATTCCCAAGATCTATTTAGAAAATGTTTAAGTTTATGATAATTTATATTTTCTTTGGTTACAATACACTTATTGAAGTTATGGTTCAACGTCGTAATATTCTTTGATTTTTGCGTTAAATAAATGCGAACAGGTAATACTTGTTCTTGTTTTTCAATGGGAAAAGGAAAATCGAGGGAAATCGAAATTCGATTCGATTACCTATTTTGAATTTTGAATTACGAAACGAGATGTCAGGTAATGATGACATTGACTTTGTCAAAAGTGAAGTCCGTGATTCGAAGCTAAACAGTGTAGACAGAGAAAAGGACAACATTTTAGGATTGCTTTGCAAACTTGTTCAGCAACAACAACGAGCTTGAAAAACAGCACGCGTCTGGACTTAACGAAAGTAAAGAGAAGGCAAATAACGATTTGCCTTCTCTTTGGCTTCTAAAATAAATGGTATTTAATTTTGAACAAAAACTTATGGAATGAGTATAATGAGGAAGTCTGAAAGTGGCGCCAGCGACAGGAAAATTGAGGTGAATTAATATATTTGGTCTGTGGGATGGGAGTATAAGGTTAGTTTTGTAATGGTATGGACCTGCTGTAATGCGGAGGTATATAAATAATATCGCCAGAAGAATTTTGAAATTGCAAGTAAAAAGACACAAGAGAAGAGCAAGTGCAAAAAAGAGATGGTTGGTTGTGTGTGTGTAAGAGGACATGTCTGTGGATTGGATGAAGGGAGTGGATGATGAGTTGACGAGTAGGAAATATAGGTGAATGAGCCATTTAGATATTTTGCCAACCTCAATTAAGTGGCATAAGGTAAAGGAGATGATGATGAATTTATGATGTTGAGCTAATGTGATGGATGTAATCAATTCGTCTATTTCTTTTTTTGTCTACGCTTATAGACACAATCAGTACTTTTTTATACAGTGGCATTACAGCTCTGAGTTCTAGGTTACACAATTGATATATTACTGCTATACTTTATCACATTTTAATTACCAATGATAATTTTATACTATAGATTGGTCACGTCCCTACAAAATCACCGCAAAAAGTGATCCGACTAAAAGGCTATAAAACTGAGCGCACCTATACACAATTTTGTCTTTAATTTCATTATATATTTATGTATATTATAGTTTTTACTCTTCCTTAACACACAACTCGACATTTTAGACGATATTTAGGTATTATTTGTTTAAATAACGTTCGTTGTTGACCACAACTAACATTGAGATGTGGAAATTTCCTCTTTTGAGCGCCTCATTTATTTTCATGACCTAGTAACACATCTAACAGTATTTAACATCATTGGTAATTACTATATTAAAGTTTAATATATAAATTAAAAAAGACATTGTTGATTAGTATTTTTTTTAAATGATTATACTACACTTTTCCATGGAGTGAATGCTTATTTCTACATATTGCATTTCAAAACCGCCAGGCGTTTATGATGTTAAAATAATGAGGTTATCAGGTATGCAGATTGCGGATGCTAATGTAGCTCAGACCAATTATTGTATAGGACCTGCCTCTCTAGACGTTACTTTTCTGTCAAAGTATATGATCAAAGATCTAATGCGATTACAAAAACTGTCTCTACACAATCGATGTTAAATAGTTGTAATCGTGTTCGTCGGTTAAAGAGCTCCGTTAAAATTCCTTTTTGTATAATTGAATTGGGTAAAAAACGGGCAAAAACTTCTAGTTTAGTATAAGATATATGCAAAATCTAAGCTTGTTTTCCTCAGAAAATGACAGACAATTTTGTTCGTGACTATGAGTGCTATACAGGTCCTTCTATAATTGGTCTGAGTAATGTAGGTATTATAATTAGACCCTTAGAGCAGTAAAGTCTCAATCAGCTGCCGACCAGCGCGGAAATGAAGTCATGATTTATATGTATTAAGTTCCATACAGCATTCTTTTTAAATAATAAAAAAAAATCTGTCTATAGCATGTTCTCAGTCTCGAGGATGAAATGAATGGTTTCATAAAACCAAAAATAAATTTAATGATTTGAAATGAAAAGAAAATTCGGTAAATAGGTAAGGGCCCAATACAGGCTCAGGCTCTTAAGGCAGTGACGTGCACGTCACAGATGCATTGCTTATGCTTACTCTGAATTTTAGACTAATAATCTATAGACCCGCAACACCTATACTCCGCGCCACGAAACGAGTCCTGTAGACGCAGCGCTAATGTCATATAGGCGCTCGTTGTTATTTGGTAATGATGGTCGTATTGTCATTTGTTTATGGCGCTGTCAATTTTAGTTCACGTTTTAGACCGCTGGACTTCATTGGTGGAGCGGAGTTTAATTATTTTTCACTCCAAACGTAAGCCACTTCTGTGACTATGTGAGTGTGCGAGCTAAGTTAAACCTATATATACTCTCCGACACGCACACAAGCGTACTTATCGTAGCGTAGTGATGCGTCAAGGGCTCTCATTTCGGGGCACATAAAATGGCTTACGAATCCTAACACTATCTGTGTATCTATGCCCTGAATATTTTATTAGTTATCTATGGATTTGGAGGGAATTTCCTATTTTGTACAGTACCTACCCTTAGCTAAAAACCTTGTGTACGCCACTGTTTATAGGGAATTTGAAGCTAAGACCCACCACTCCGCTCGATCACGGTTACTATTATACCTATTAATAAAATATGAGTAGCTTTAATAATGCTTACTATTGGCATAATTATTTTTACTTCGAATTAATTGATATAGATATCCTCTTTTTGTCGGTAGTTTCTATTTTTTAAATGTCATACCGAACTTTAATAAATGCGAAACATAAATTTAAAAATATATTAAAAGTATTTTCGATAGATTCACTTTTTATCGACAAGTCACAATCGAGTGACCTTAGTAAAATATTGATACCTTTTTGGACCACCCAGTAAACTATAGGCTTTGATATTTATACATACGAGTATAATAATATGTACGTCTAGATTCCCTTAAAAATAATAACTAATATTTTGTTTTTTAGGGTCAAACCGGCAATTCTTTGTCGATAGAGATTTAAAAAAATGTATCTCCGTTTATTTGATTGTATATGGTCCACCGGACACTTTTAAAAGATCTGAAAATCGGTAGAGATTTTTCAATGTACCTACTTCCTTTTAGAAGGAAGCTACTTTCGTTTACCTGTGATGGATGCGAACCTACGCCCTCCAAATCAAAGGCAGGAGGTCCACTGGTCGAGCACTTCTATAATCAAAGAATACCCATAATTGAAAATAGAAATGATATGACAGAGATGAAAAGAAATGATAGAGATGAAAATATTATTAAAACCTCTTTATGATATTAGTATTTGATATCAGAGGTAAAGTTTGTGGTATTAGGTGATTACCTAATACCTGGCTCCACCGAACCGATTTTGAAAGCTACGTTATTTGCAAGTGTCTATAATATCATACCACCGTATTCTAACTAAAACGGGAACTAGGCGGGTGAATGTCTAATAAAAAATATTATACATACTCTTTTAATAGATATGTGTTCAATAAATCTTCATTAGATGTATATTTTTGCACTAGTGATGTAGGTAGTTCTCACGAGCTACATTGGATTTTTTATAATTTATGATGTAATAGGTATAAATAAAGCGATTGGCGTCGGACATTATTTTGAAAGCTTAGCTATTACGCTTATTTTTATTGAATTATTATTATTAATAGCTATACAAAATATCGAAGCGTATCATAAAAGTTGTAAATGTTTTTAATTAACTTATCCACATATAATTAATAAAGCCTCAAAAGCTCAACGGTAAGTGCGGTTGGACTCATCACCGAGGGGTGGTGGTTCGATCATCACCCCGTTGGTCTATTGTCGTGCTTACTCTTAGCACAGTCTTTCCCGACTAGTTGGAGGGGAATGGGAATACTGGCCATATTATAAAATATATGGCAAATGTTCTTTAATAAATAAATAAATAAAAAGAAATCTTCTGTACGAGGTACCCACCTACGTGTTTTGTCACTCACGTCTGCTCACGTCCTCCTAAACGGCTGGACCGATTTTGATGAAATTTTGTGTAAGTATAAAAACATATTTTTTATAGGTTCCTGGATGGTTTGAAAATATAATTGGACACGGTAAGCGACGCGGTTATCGGGAAAAATTCTAAAGCGCCGGGTCAGTGCTAACATGCATAAAGTGGTTAAGAGTATGAACTAAATTTTTTTTGGATTGTCCTAAACTTATATTTATCATCATCATCATCATTAACAACTCATATTCGGCTCACTGTTGAGCACCAGTCTCCTTTTAGAATGAGAGGTGTTTTGCCTTAGACCACCACGCTGGCAGACTTCCACACACCTAGAGAATTGTTAAGGAGGTTTTCTCACGATGTTTTTCCTTCACCGTTTGAGACAAGTGATATTTAATTTCTTAAAATGCACCTGAAAAGTTGGAGGTGGGAAGCTTGGCTTTGTAGTAAGTATGCCGTTTATACAGACTGATAATGATGCTGATGAAATAAAGGTTTATAATTATAATCATGGACGTGCATAGCAACTAGATTTACATTCAATGCTTCTGTAGTTATAATGTTAAACACCGTATAAACTATCTAATTAATAATCGTTACATTCACAGAACTTAATACGCACTGCCGACACTTGATCCATGCTTCATTGAGTAAGTGGGTTTTATTGCTAGCTAGCAAGAAATAGCAGTGATTCCATACTTATCGCGATATTGTAATTTGTACCTAAGAAAGAGTATAATCTACTCGTAAAATATATGAAGAGGTAAAGTTTGAGGGCGTAAAGGGTGTAGTGTCAGGATCTACTGAATTCTTTTACCAATAGAAGTTACGTTATTTGTGAGTGTCATAGGCTGTATTTTATCCATGTATTCTCATGAGAATAGGAACTACGCGGGTGAAACTGCGGGCGTTGATAGTTTTATATAAGTCGGTACAGGATACCTACCTGGAAAATAAATGTATAACTGATTTTAAAAGGAGTGAGGGATTTTAGGATTTAGCTTTGTAAGGAATTCTGATATGTTAGTTTTCCGTTTTCATTTCTTTTCTATCTATACTCTACACTTATAATAAAACTGGTCAAATTCATACATTAATTCGCAATTTGAGATTTTACTTATACCATTTGTGACAACAAACGTTAGCGTGGCATAACGGACGACAGCGCCATCTAGAATCTATACTTATAATACGAATTCTGTACATTACGAAGTCGGTACAGGATACCTACCTACATTAACTATGTTAACTATACTGAAAATAAAAGTATAATTGATTTTAAAAGGAGTCAGGGATTTTAGGATTTAGCTTTGTAGAGAATTCTGATATGCAGGTTTTCCATTTTCATTTCTTTCCTATCTATTTCTATCTTCTATACTTATAATAAAACTGGTCAAATTCATACATTAATTCGCAATTTGAGACTTTACTTATACCATTTGTGACAACAAACGTTAGCGTTTCATAACGGACGACAGCGCCATCTAGAATCTATACTTATAATACGAATTCTGTACATTTTGTACATTCTGTATATTGAAGATATTTGTTGGGGGGGCATTATATAATCAATACTGAAGCTAAAAATATTTTTTTTCGATTTTTGTCTGTATGTCTGTCTGTCCGTGTTTTTTTGTTATTCGGGCATCAGGCTGAAACTACTGAATGAATTCAAATGAAATTTGGCACGGTTTAAGACCATAATAAGGAGAAGGTTATAGGATACTTTTTATTGAGAAAATAAAAAGAAGGCGGTGAAATAGGGGTCGAAAGTTTGTATGGAAAGTCCTTCATTTTTAGAGTTACAGTTAAGAATTTTCAAATCGGACCAGTAGTTCCTGAGATTAACGTGTTTAAGCAAACAAATAGACAAACTATTCAGCTTTATAATATTACGAGTACCTAGTATATATTAGTTTCTAGATCTACCAGCAATATACGGTCATGGTATACTTAACAAAAATAAAAATATTAAAAAAGCATAAATATGTAAGAAGTTACATAAATTAAACAGAATAGTTCGTTATGTCACAATATTAGCAGTTTTATCAAACGATTCTTGTTTTATTAATGCTTTTAAAGACGATATAAATGTTATTTTTTTCTCCCTACCTACAGCTGATAACTCTCGGCTAAGTTTAATGACTTCAATATCAACTAATAATATGTTTGTTTCCTTACGGTAATAGGGATCTGTATATATATCCAATATCCCAGTGGATATGATCTCTGCCTCCGATTCCGGAGGGTGTGGGTTCGAATCCAGTCCGGAGTATGCACGTCCAACTTTATTTAACTTTATTTATTTAAATGTCTCAAACGGTGAAGGAAAAACATCGTGAGGAAACCTGCGTAACAGAGAATTTTCTTAATTCTCTGCGTGTGTGAGGTCTGCCAATCCGCATTCGCATTGGGTGGACTATTGGCCTAAACCCTCTCATTCTCAGAGGAGACTCGAGCTCAGCAGTGAGCCGAATATGGTGATTTATATATCCGATATTTCTTTTTTATTCTTTACAAGTTAGCCCTTGACTACAATTTCACCTGATGGTAAGTGATGATGCAATCTAAGACGGAAAGGGGTTTAACTTGTTTAGTATATATCAGTATTAGTAAAGATATTGTGTGATGGTGAGAACAAACGTCTAGCTGAGGTTATTGTGCCGCGTTTGGCATTTCGCGATTCATTAAAATCATTATTTTAATTTTAGAAGAAAACTAATAAAAGTTAAAGTTTAAAGCCTCAATAGCTCAACGGTAAGAGCGGTCGGATTCATCACCGAGGGGCGGTGGTTCAATCCTCACCCCGTTGGTGTCTATTGTCGAACCCACTCCTAGCACAGTCTTTTCCGACTAGGAGGGAGGATGGATTGGAGGGGAATGGGAATATTGGTCATATTTTAAGATATATGGCAAATATCCTTTTTTTTTTTAAAAAAAAAACCAAATGTATAGTGTTGATATTTCGAAATAAAACCGCCGTTATAACTAAATAAATAAAATTTGAATCCAATTTCAAAATATAATTTCTTAATTAACATAATGAATACGCGGACAAAACCGCGTGAGGGAGCGAGTAAGAAGTAAGATGGAAAAAATGATCTACAAAAAAGGGACAATATTTAACAAGCAATTGATCTTATAAAGGCACACGCGCACGGCCTTGATCTACAATATTTTTGTCGGGCCCTTACATTTAATTTTATTGGACATCAAAGAAAGTAATTTAAGTACACTAGCCGAAGCCCCGCGGTTCCACCCGCGTAGTTCACGTTTCTGTGAGAATAAGGAGGTAAACTATAGCTTATGGCACTCACAAATTACGTGACTTTCTAGTGGTAAAAGAATTTTCAAAATCGGTTCAGTAGATCTAGAGATTACCCCCTACAATACCACAAACTTTACCTCTTTAAAATATTAGTATAGATATAAATTATTAGCGAATGCCCACGACTTGGTGAACGTGAAATTCAGTAATAAATCCTGCGGGAACTTTGGCTTTTCCGGAATTAAAAGTAGCTCAACAACAACTCCTCTGTGTTCCAACGAAAGTCCTATTATAATCGGTTCAGCCGTACTAGCCCAGTCCAGATAAAAAGATAATGAGACAGATAGACAGAAAAATCTTAAATTATTTAAGTTATTTAAGTTTTTTTTTATTATGTTAGTTAATATCGTGTAAATAATAATTAACGTATAATATATTTATGTGTAAATAACTATAATTTTAGTTACATTACACAATACATACAAATTTTTTAAAAGGTTTTTGTTTGTCTGTCTTTTTGTCTCTCAAACAGCTGAGCAGATTTTAATGGGACTCTCAGTGGAATATAGAGGAGGTTGTTGAGCAACGTATACGTTACTTATTATTCCGAAAAATCCAAGGTTCCCGCGGGATTTGTGCAAACTGAATTTTACGTTGTCTATTATTTACATTATAATCGTTTGAGAAAATCCAGTTATTTTGATAACACAATACAGGTACTTCAATTTTATTTAGATACTAGTAGAGGCCGCGCGGTTTCACCCGTGTGGTTCCCGTGTTCCGTAAAATATGGGGATAAAATATAGCCTATAGCAATCGGGGATAGTGTAGCTTCCCAAAGTGAAATAATTTTTCAAATTGTTTCTTATCAGTAGTTTCAGAGCCTATTCGATGCAAACAAACTAACAATTCTTTTAATGATTCAGAAATCCATGTAAGCTTTCAACCCCTACTTCACTACCATGAGGGTTGCATATTAAAATTTTTTGAATCATATTTCGTATTTTTTATGATTATTTAAATTTAAAACTGCAACTCTAAAAATGAAGGACTTTCCATGCAAACTTTCAACCCCACTTTTTTTTCTATGTTCATTCTATTTTTAATTTGGGGTCAAAATGTTCTTTATGTTTTGCTCCAAGGTCCCATTTATCATAATACCAAAATTCACCTTGATCGGTTCAGCCGTGAAAAGGTAACAGACAGACAGACTTACTTTTACATTTATAATATTAAGTATAGCTATAATATGTATTAATGTATTGATGGTCGATTGGTATCCAAATGTCTAAGATCCACAGTTAGCTCGTAGATGTAGAGCATGAAATGGTTCAGCAAGAAGTAGCGAGATAATATATAGGGGCGATCGTCTCGCGGACTCCTCAGTCGCTACTCGCCGGTTCATGCACCCTCAACGTTTGTTGTAGCAGCAGATACGACTATCGGCAAGGAGTTTCTATGTACGGTGATGTTAGTAAACAATAAGTGTATATATATAAAAAGAGCAATTTGATCCCGCTGTCAGTCGTGGTGTGAATTTAAATGGACTATCATGTCTCTTCCGGGTGTCTTCCTTTTTTCACATTACGTGGAAAGCTTTTGGGTGAGTTTTAAAAAATTGTTAAATGTAGATTATATACAGTAGAAAATGTGTTAAATGTAGATTATATAGAACAGTAATGATTTAAAAATATTTAAATATCTAGCAAGTAAATGCATAGTTAATAAATATTAATATTTTACATAATATGTTTTAGTAACTTTTAAAATAACTAAAACATATAATAAGTCACAAGTCACAAGCTAAAGTATATTTCATAACTTTTCGTGTGTGTGGAAGTTATAATTATTTATATAATTATGTACTCAGAATTTGTGTTTAATTATAACAAAATAAATTACATACTAAAGCAAATTTTATAGTGCAGTAAGCGAAAAGATTTTCTTCGTGTCTGTGAAAAAGTTTTCAATGAATGAATTATTATTATTATAGAATTCGTGTTGTTTTAGTGTGTAAAAATTAAAAGAAAACCCTATGAAATATGTAACTGAAGCTTAGTTTAAATGTTTTATTTATTGTAATAATTAAACTAAGTTACATTTAAGTAACTTTTCATTACAAGTTTGTATTTCAGTTTGCGATAAACGTAACGTACATTTCGTGTGCGTAAAAAACGCAAGATTAAAAATTGCAGCATATTAGTGTTTCATGTAGCTACATAAACCATAGAACATTAAACTTTTTCTGTCTGGAGTCTATACATTATTCAGGCATATATTTCTTTTGTATCCACGTTGATTAGACGGTGTTGCGTGTTTTGGAATCGACGTAGAACGTCCGTCGGCTTTGAATTTACTTTTTACGTTGAATTAATTGAGAATGTAACGAAAGCTCTTTTCTTTTTGAATTTGCACTGCGAACAGGTGGACTAGATACTGGATGGAAGATACTAATTAATAGTATTTTTTAATTGCCAAATATTAACTTAGGATTGTGCTCATACATTTCGACTTTACTTACCACCATTCACCACCACAATCATGACATAACTTGACGTTTTAAAAGTGCTTGTAAAGTATTACTAATCGAAATAAAGGAAAATGTACATGTATACAATCCTTACCTACTGTCATTTCCTTCCTCATCTTAAAGAATAATCAATTCTTGTGGATTTCTTTTGTATTAAGAAATTTGTGCAATGTAGATATTGATGAAATAAAAGGATTTAAATTAGGACCAAGATATATATTATGTGTTAAATGATTACCAAAACATTTGCATCATTATTTTTTAAATATATAT
The DNA here is from genome assembly GCF_947172395.1 of Bicyclus anynana. NCBI lineage: Eukaryota > Metazoa > Arthropoda > Insecta > Lepidoptera > Nymphalidae > Bicyclus > Bicyclus anynana. The sequence continues at coordinate 8,216,444 of NC_069104.1, read as the reverse complement.
GGAAAATATTTTCCAAGCCAAAAGATACATTTCAAGATTTTATTATATAAACTTATGGCCAAGTTTAATAAGTTAATTCTACTCCAGAAGTCCATACTCTAACGACAATGAAAAAGAAAATGAGATATCATAGAAAATAATAACATACTCCGTGAAGTGTTGCTTAATAGGCTAGTTGATACTTTTTTAAAATGGTATGGCTTATTATCATTCTACTAGATTGAAAAAAAAAATTTTTTGTGATAATCACATCTCAATAAATGTGATATTTTTTTACGATGATGAATGAAAATTTTTATTTTTATTTTTTTTTTGACAAAACGATCCCAAACGCAAGTGGATGACCGTTTTTGAAGTTTGGTAAATAGGAAAACAATACACCATTTTTAAATTTAGTTTTAAAATCCTTAACTTTTATTAATGAATATCGATATATTTTGGACCTATAATCCACGTACTACACGAAATCAATATTGTTTATACTTATACCTAGTTGTAGTTGATTTTGGCGTCTAAACTCCAAAATGTACCCCAGCACTGCCGAATTATAGGGATGTATTGCACAGACTAGACTTTTGTCCTGAGGCAATGTGCTCTCACTGCACGGCGAAACGAATAAAAGCTCAGTCTGTGTACTTACCAGCGGCGAAGAGTCCAAGCAAACCGATTCCCGCTAGGTTACCTTTTAAAAAAATCATACATAGTCATTGTTGTAATAAATATAAATATGAATGGATATACGAGAAACCGGAGTCTGTATCACGCTGTTTGAATTTCCTTTTCTTAACAACCAGACTTAACCAAAATATTAAGCAATTTTGTAATTTAAACGGCTTGAATTGATACATCAATTGTTTGGCTTGGGTTAGCACTGTCTTCAAAGATTCAGAAGATAGCACATACGATGCTATTTTTCGCTTTTTAGTTTAGTGGTTAATTTTTGTGTTGGAAGTCGGTTGATTTTTTTAATTATTAGTCACTAATAATCTTCATTCAACAATCAACGTTGAAGGAAAAACTTCGTGAGGAAACCTGCATACCAGAGAATTTTCTTAATTCTCTGCGTGTGTGAAGTCTGCCAATCCGCATTGGGCCAGCGTGGTGGACTAAGGCATAACGCCTCTCATTCACAGGAGACTCGAGCTCAGAAGTGAACCGAACATGGGTTGATAATGGTGATGATGATGAATCCTCATTAGGCAATTGAGCACGATTCTCCTCTCAGAATGACAGGGGTTATGCTAAAAATCCACCACGCTGCCCAATGCGAATTGGCAGGCTTCACACTCTTAGAGAATTAAGAAAATGCTCAGGAATGATTTCCGCCTTGATAGCCCAGTGGAAATGAACATGAAGATGAAGGAAAAACAATGTGAGGAAATCTGCATACCAGAGATTTTTCTTAATTCTTTCATCCTTAACAGTGAGCCGAATATGAGTTGATAATGATTTCCTCACCATTTGAGACACGTGCTATTTATAATATCTTAAAATACACATAACTCAAAAGTTGGAGGTATATGCCCCGGACTGGATTCTTTGGATTCGGACCTACGGCCTCCGTGGCAGAGGTCATATCCACTGGGCTATCACGTCTACAATAAACTTTTTACTTATGTGAAACTCGTTCTAGCTGAAAAAACATGTAGGTGGACGATCAACGGTTAAATGGTGAGTGGGTAACATAAAGAATGCGCGATCCAATGTTCTACAGACATAAATTTTATGCGATTACAATTATGAAAATTTCCTTGCTCATCCATAAAGCTGGGACACGGTTGAAAGGGTTTCTTTAAAGTTCATAGCTTCTTGCACATCGGGTTTTAAAGATCAGTCTAGTTCAAATGATATGAGTATTTGACACGTAATATATCGGTGGGTTTAGGAAGGTAGGTTTCTGAGGGCCTCCGTGGCGCAGTGGTGTGGTCCTGGGTCCATTGAGGTCTTGATTGGTCCAGGTCTGGCTGGTAGGAAGCTTCGGCCCTGGCTAGTTACCACCCTACCGGCAAACATGTATCGCCAAGCGATTTATTAGGCTCGATGTCTTGTAGAAACTGAAAGCGGTGTGGATATTCATTCTACTCCTAACAAGTTATCCCGCTTCCATCTTAGATTGCGTCATCACTTACCATCAGGTGCGCACACCACTGTGACACGGAGGCCGTGGCAATATCTACCTATAATATAGATTGAGACTATACAGAATAGACAGGCAGATATGGATTTTAGACAGTGGTGGCTTTGGAAGGCAACAGGTTTCAACAGAACCCTTAATTGACCAAGTACCTATGGAAGAATTTTATTTTATATTTTCTACGAAATATTATGAGAAATCAAGTCGCTATGTGACAACCCTTCACTAATCCCCCTTAAACGCCTTAAAGCTTATATTTTAATAATGTTTTTGATATATGAATGATAGTACCTACCACTATCGTTGACTTGTGATATTGATCGGGACCGATGCGATGGCTTAACGTGCTCTCCGTCATGGCCGGCATGGCATATTATTTTAGGCTCAGGACTTGAATCCAGGACATCCAAAGCTCCACAGACTAATCACTGGACAACTGAGGCATTCGTTCCGTAAATGTGTAGTATAAAAATGATCTAATTAGTTACCTTACCGGCGCGGTTCTGTAACGTGTTACAAGACCTCATTGCACACCAGAAGCGCAATTTGTGAGCTTAGTTAACCGAATCGTTCAATATTCAGTAAGCAACTATAGTGGACGCCAAAGCTCTTGGCACTCTTCTCTAGTCGTTGTCAAAATTCATTTATTTCAAGTAGGCTCAGTTTACAAGCAGTTTTGATACGTCAGTTGACTATTTGTAAATACCACCGGTTTGGAAGGCAGGTTCTGAGAAGAAACCAGCAAGAAACTCAACAGTTGCTCTTTTAAAAAAATCATACAATATTATAATTTACAATTGATGACAACATTACAATTTCTTATAGTATTACTTCCTGTGTCCTGTGAAGGTGGAAGGTGATCCAACGGTCTCCAAGCATCTTTATCATTAAGGAACTCATCAATGTAACAATGTATATAAAATTGTGATGTGATTAGTAATCAAATAATTAGTAATTTTTAATCGACTATTCTCAATTTGACCGTATAATATTTTTAGTCTTTGTTGACGTTGTATTTTTGTAAAATATTTATGAGAGATATCGATAAAGATCGAACAATGATTATTGACGTATTAAGCCAGCAAGAATCTATCGTGGTCTTTCTTATAAATGACCGACTGCCACGAGTATTTGCCTCTACTATAGGCACTCTATGCCTATACCTGTTCGCTCATCACTTTTATGTTCAAACTACTCTATTCTACTCAAGGTTATTTTTTTCTAAGTTCTTTATTTATCTATTTAATAACTAGCTGATGTCCGCGTTTTCGTTAGCGGGGAATTCTGAGTTTTTTAGACAACTTTTCCCTTACGATTCTAAAGAAAGAGTGACTAGGTGTAGGTACCTAATACCAATACGTATATTCGTAACACTACAGTGCGTGCGCTATAGCATGGTGCGGGTGACAGTCCGTTTCACTCTTGAAAGTTCCAGATGTGTCGCGATCCACGATATTATGAACGTCGTATACGATAGTTAGGCCAAATAAAAAAAGTTAGCCTAACCGAGCTCAGCAGTGAGCTGAATATTCGTTGATAACGATGACGAACGATGACGAGACGACAGTTTATTTAGTACGTATTATAAACGTCTTATGGCAACTGTCACCCGCACCATGCTACAACGCACATAGTAGATGCCTGCGACTTCGTCCGCGTGGAAGCGTGTCTATAGCGTATAGCCTATCCAAACGTGTCTATCTTACTTAGTTCCAAACTTTAAACGAACAAATTAAAAAAAAAACGTATTTGCTTTGCTTTGCTTATTTCAGACAAATATATATTAAAATGCAACAAGACTAAATAAATATGTATTGTTTTTTTAAATATATTTAAAATAATATATGTTGATTTTGTTGCTTATTCCATAAAATACTATTTAAGCGTACTATATTTTTTTGTAACTAAATCTCAAAAAAATTTTAATAAAAAAAATTCAACCGACTTCCAAGTCAAAAAATAACTTTAACTAAAAAGCAAAAAATAACATCCTACCTATGTGCTACCTTCTGATCAGTTTGAAGGCGCCAAGCCAGTGATGTTTTAATAAACACTAACAAACGCACTAGCCGTCTCTACAACTTTCGAAAGTTCCCCTCAATTTCTCCAGGATGCCATCATCAGATCCTGACATAAAAAAAATGGGACCACCCTGGAAGTAAACCCTTCAAAACAAAAAAAGAATTTTCAAAATCGGTCCATAATTGACGGAATGGACTGGACATACATAAAAAAAAAAAACATACATACAGCCGAACGTAGAACCTCCTCCTTTTTGGAAGTCGGTTAAAAATACTATATTTTTTAGACAAAATGTTGGCAACCCAAGTATAAGCCGTCTCTAATTCAGAGCTTAAACTATTATTTTTGAGGGCTTATACTTCGACGTTGTTGAATAGCATTATTTTTATCTCCCATAAATTATTAGATTTAAGCCATTGTTTACTACATTGTATGTATAGTGCCATTTCCAGGAAGCGGATTTTGATGAGGTATTTAATATTTTTATAGTTCGTAATGGCTTATATTTATATTTTTGAACAAAAAATATATTTACTGGTTTGATCATTGTCACAAATACGAGTATACAAATTATATCGTCAGAATCTTTCTATTTTAGCCACCATAAGACCATGTCTTTCTACTTATAGGAGAGGGGGTGAAACTTAAAACCCCCACCTTTTCCAGATCCAGATTTTAATGATAGAGATCAGGGTCTGTAGCCATGTCACGTCGTGTCTCTTTCTACAAACGCTAACGCTTCGCTTAAAATTAAAAAATGTATGGGAATAACATTCATTAACGTTAGGTCACGTGATCAAGTTGTCGATACATTTTTTAGTTTTCGAAGCGATAGCGTTTGTAGAAAGAGAAACGACGTGCCACGTGACATAAGACCAACATCTTAACATGCTCACGCGGATGTAACTTGTACGACCAAACTCCAGGGTACGAATTTTTACTGGAAGACACAAAAGTTTTGCATACCCCAAGGCTCAAACCCTCGTGATCTAAAGCCATATATAAGTTAACCACTAGACCAACGACTCAAATAAGTGCTAATAGCTAGCAGATGGCCCACAAAATGGTAAGTAAAAAACCGGCTATTTTCCATGCTACTGAGCATTTCTTGTGATAGTAAAAAAAAAATCAATAGCCCATAACTAGTCCCATACAATGTAAACCTATTTCCGGACTTCGAGTCAGCAATCCACGATCGTATCATATTACTAAAACGCAGTTGTCTACATAAAATGCAGAAGGAGCAATTTTCAAATAAATAAGCCAAGCCAGCGTTATGTACATAATGTTACATTGACCTAAGGTACTACCTACTTTATTACAAGTTTTACGTTTAAAAAAAATAATAAAAACAATTCAACCGACTTCAAAAACATAAAACGTACCGACTAAACTAAAAAGCGAAATACAACATCGTATTATGTTCTACCTACTGATCAGTTTGAAGGCGGTGCTGACCCGGTGATGTATTAATTGAAGCAATGACAGAATATCATAAAGATAAAGATTTTTCAGATTGTGTTCTTTCATGTAGCTCTTGAAACGGCTTAAATTAATACGACACCGGTTTAGCCGCCTTTAACTGATCAGTTGGTAGAATCCCTAATGACAGTCACAACCGATATCTAGGTGAAATGTCCTCATCAATACAAATTAATCAAGCCCAATCACAAGATAGCTACTGTTCATCACTCAATATTGTAGCTAGACGGGGCTCTTACGATTTTTGAAAGTTCCCCTCGATTTCTCTAGGATCTCATCATCAGATCTTGACGTAATGAAAATGGGACCACCTCAGGAGTATACCCTTTCGAACAAAAAAAGAATTATTCAAATCGGTCTAGGCGTCTTCGAGTAATCAGGTAACATACATACAATAAAACAAAAAACATACACTCGAATTGAAAACATCCTCCTTTTTTTGAAATCGGTTAATAAAATTGAAGTGTCGGTCTGTGATTTCAAAATTTTCTGGCCGACGAAGTCGCGGGCGTCCACTAGTTGGACATATTATGTTGAATAATCTATCATTATTACTCGTTGAATATTATAAAGAGGAAACATTTGTTTGTTTACATTGAATAGACGTCGAAACTGCTTAACAGGTTCGAAAAATATTTTTACTGTTGGGAAGCTACATTATCCCCGAGTGCTATAGGCTGTATTTTATCCCCATATTCCTACGGGAACGGGTACTACGCGGGTGAAATCGCGTGGCGTCTGTCTATTTATACAAACAAAGAACCCGATCAAATCAAAATCTGTTGTTACGCAGTACGAGTAGGTAGCAAGTAATAACGTGGGAGGAAGTCAGAAAATTGCTTATTACGATGGTGAAGGTTCTTCGGTTTTCTTTTGTATTGAATGTGGAAATCGAATAACGAATCAATATGTACCTTCTAGGTAGTTTGCTACTGATTAGAAATATGTCTACCAGGTCTACCTACTGAGTATAAATTGAGAAGCAGACGCCCCGCGGTTTCACCCGTGTAGTACTCCCACGGGAATAAGGCGAAAATGTATGTTACTCGCTGATAATATAGCTTTCCATTGGTGACGGAATTTTTAAAATCGGTATAGCGGTTAAAGGGTGAAAGCCTATTAACAAACAAACCGACTCACTTTCGCATTTATAATATCGTAGACGCCTTGCGCGACTTTTCATCCACGTAGTGTCCGTTCCCGTGAAAATATGGTTATAAAATTTAGCATTTGTTACTCGCTGATAACATGGTTTTCTATTGGTCAAAAAATGTTTAAAATCGGTCTAGTACCTACTTTAGCAGCCTATACGTTACAACCAAACAAAACAATCTTTCGTATTTGTAATATTAGATTTGAATTACAATGATTGTTTTGTTATGAATTTTGTGTTTGATAGTACCTACATAAGTTTGAAACATCGTTATCTACGTATTATAATTTTAATCGTTTTGTATGATGGGCATTTTTTGTCACATCGCGTCATTAAATTTTTTGTGGTCATAAACTAAAAGATATCAATTTATTGATCGTAAAAGTCCTAAACAACGAGCTCGGTCATAGTCGGTCATCTATACTAATATTATAAAGCTGAAGAGTTTTTGTTTGTTTGTATGATTGAACGCGCTAATCTCAGATCAAAATTCTTTTAGTATTAGATAGCCCAGTTATCGAGTAAGGCTATAGGCTATAGATATATTATCCCCGTAATCGTACGGGATTCGTAATCCTATCGTGATAGCCCAGTAGATATGACCTCTGCCTCTGATTTCGGAGGGTGTGGATTCGAATCCGGTCCGGGGCATGCACCTCCAACTTTTCAGTTGTGTGCATTTTAAGAAATTAAATATCACGTGTCTCAATCGGTGAAGGAAAACATCGTGAGGAAACCTGCATACCAGAGAATTTCTTAATTCTCTGCGTGTGTGAAGTCTACCAATCTGCATTGGGCCAGCGTGGTGGACTATTGGCCTAACCCCTATCATTCTGAGAGGAGACTCGAGCTCAGCAGTGAGCCGTATATGGGTTGATAACGACGACGAATCCTACGGGAACGGAAACCACACGGGTGAAACCACGCGGCGTCAGCTAGTAGAGTAATAAATATTAAATTTTTCGGTGAAGCGTTTTCAAAGTTCGTAAATTTTTGTATGGGCGATGGCCAAAGTTCAAAGTCGCCATTTTGTTATTTTTTATAGAAATTATTGTCACATGTTGCGAAGTCGAGACCCTTGAGTTACCAATAAAATCAATCTCTTTTCCTAGAAACTGTATGATTATTATGTTTTTTGATCATTTACCTTATCGACCCATACTCCTAAGTTTGTGTTAAATCATTAAGATAAAGATAAGATAAATATACTTTATTTGCACACCACAAAGACAAAAACAAGTGAAATAAAAAACAAATTAAGAAGAGATCAGCATACAAAAGGCGGCCTTATCGCTAAGTAGCGATTTCTTCCAGGCAACCTTCGGTTTAGGAAAACTTAAGGACATCAGCAGGTGGCGTAAAACAAAAATAACCATAGTATTAGTAATACACATACATACAAATAATTTACATCCTAATACATAAACAATATTACACAAATACCTACAATAATGAATAAAATACATATCAAAATATACTAATAAATACCTTATATTGAAAAGAAATAATATATACAGATCGTCTTTACTGCACCAGATAATGTGTAAATAATCATTGTTTGGAAGCAGGATTCAAGGAACAAGTAAAATACGTGTTATAAAAAATATAATAAAAAAGAATTTGTAGCATTTTTCATACGATTACACTTTTGGCGAGTTCCAAGAAAATATGCCAGTTTGGTCACACCTGGCCTTTTTGATTTTGGCTTTTTGTTTTGGGCCTTTTATCGCAAAGTGGGTGGTCATTGAATGCGACTGTTATGGTTGTAACATTATAACTTTATAAACCCTTTATGTAGCTTGGGTATCGGCAATGGACACGCAACTAAAATAAACCATTTCAAATATTTTTTTATTATTATTTTATTGCGGTATTGTTTGTATACTGAATGTCAGAAAGGTCTTTTAACCAGACTTGTAAAAAAGGAGGTGCAATTTCTCTTTATCAGCATAGGTATAGGTATTATAATTAAGGATCAAACGAACTTACCTGGAAGTGAAGTTCGATCATAATTATATGATCAGCTTCACTCGACCCGATTTTATATTAACATATTGTAGTATACTCCTATGCTACAGCCAATGACACAGTTTTTTAAAGTTAATAGGAATTTTTCAAAATATCACCATGGCAACCCAAACACCACCCCCGCGCGGCCATAGGTCGCCATCTTCATTTAGTTTAGAGTTAGGGATATTGACTAGTTCACATAATGGGTAGGGAAGTAAATAAATATTTGCTACATATGGGAGGGTGCTTATTTATAAATCGGGTCGAGTGAAGCTGATCATATAATTATGATCGAACTTCACTTCCAGGTAAGTTCGTTTGATCCTTAATTATATTTCTCAGCTTCACTCGACCCGATTTTATATTAACATATTGTAGGATGTTCAGAGTAAATAAAAGTTATGTGAACTACATATGTAGAATTTTAATTCTTAATCATTTCCGTTAGGATTACATGAGTATAATAATCAGAGTATATTATGAACCATTCATATTATTGTTGTTATATAATATAGACAACGCAAATTGTTTATGATCGGATATGACTTCTCGATTATAAATTTTTTGCAAAGACTGAGGATGTCAGAGTCCATCCCGCTGTCTTCCTAATTATATCAAAATTAACCCCAAGTCTATTAGCTGCTGAAATGATCGCATGTCGAGTACCTACTATGTGCAGAGAATATTGACGTATCTTCACCACTGTTTTGAATTGTGTCTTTTATCCAATGGCTAAGCCTTTGGGATAAAATATTCTGATGATGATTTTTGATACTATGAAACAACCAGTCTTAATTTTTTGTGCGTAATAATCTAGTTTTTTTGTGTATATGATTTCATATCTTTAGCGGGACAAATTTCAGGTTTTTCATTGAAAAAACGGTAGTTTTAATAAAGGTTGAAATTATTATTTTTTTAAGTGTTCCCAGGCCAAAAAGTCAGATAAATAATTAAGCACGATGCTGGGATGATGGGCCAGGTCAGATTATACCTAGGACCTTTGTGGTCTTAATCTGAAAACACCTTTTATAAACCGTTTCATTCTGTCATTAACAGATTGAAAACCTATGAATAACAATAAAGCTGATTTGTAACTATTAACTGTGCCATATTTGGTACAATTTTGAAATGTTAATGGAATAGAAGGATCTAAATAATTAATTTGTTTTTTTTTTTTTTTTTTACAATAATCCAGCCATTCCTTAAAACACCCATCGTTGATACGTGTTAATAGTTAAAGAAGCTCACATAATCTCGACTGAATTAGGTAACATTTAATAAAGCTTGCCAGAATATGTCACGGCAACCAGGATAACCCTAGAAGAAATTTCAAATAAACTAATACGTGGACCAAAATAAATAGGATCTTTTACTGTAATTTTTTTATTTTTTTTTTAAGGATAGGTTACCACGCTTGAGTTGGCCAATAGGGCACAAATATTTTGCCTTCTGCTTTATCGCATATTATTTTTTGTAACATTTTCAAAATGAAGGAGAACGGAGGGAATGCATAAAATGATAAATGAAACCATGAAACAGTAAAGGCATTGACAGCCATGCATTGAGAACGTTTTTCGAGAAATGTAACGAGAAGTGGCACATACATTACATCAAGTAAAGAGGTCTATCTCTGATTTACCGAAAATATAAACTATTTTTAAAAGAAACATAAGAAACATATTCACAAAGTTCCTATGTCCCTATGCCTTATAGAATAGGCTTCAAGATTATCTTTAGCATACGAGGGAAACTATTATAGTATACGAGACAATCACTGTTATATTTCTTGTTTCACACTACTGCCATCTTGCCATCTCTCTAGCAATTTCATTCAGATGTATGATATAGCAGGAACATTATCAATTCGCAGTAATACTTCGTTACTATTTAAGCTTTTTAGCACAAACTTTCAGACCAAAGCAAGCTACTTTCATTTCAAGATTGATAGTATTTACACTTATTCTGATTAATGTATTTTATTAATGATTCTTTAATCTCTTTTTTTTTTTTTTTTAATAGGTAACTTTATAGTTATTTCTATCGCATCGAAGTCCCAAGTCTTTCTAATGATTTAGATAAAAAAATAGGCATGCTTCATATATCAATTTTTGCCATATAATAGTTGTATGCAATAAGCTTGGAGATATTTCTATAATCCTCCATTTTAAAAATGTGATAACAAATCTATTGCAAAAGTAATCTTTTATCGCCATTTGGTTTCGGAACTAAAAATATGTTTAAAATAAATTCGCCATTAATGTGTGCGTGCATCTAGATTTTGCATTAATATATAACAGACATTAGATTGACAGATTTATATAGATATAGATATAGCAATTATATCTAACAGACATTAGATTGATTAACAAAGTCTGAAGTATTATTCCGAATACGAATTGGAAATGAAGTAAAAGGAATTTCATATCCATGTAACCACGATGAAATGATGGGATCATCTGTAATATCACTCCAACATTTAATATAGCGCTGCAATCTAACTAAATAATTTTAGAGGTACTGTCTCGGGTACTTGTAAGTTCTCGGTGCTGGCTGGTCGGCTATCCCCCGCTGTTGAGAGCTGTTCAGCGCTACACGATGACCCTGGCTGCGGCGAGGCTTCTCTGTTTCAGACTTCAGCCCCGTTTTCCAAGGCAGGGTTTTCGAGATTAATCGATTATTATTAGGATTATTATTACTTCTTAAGAAATCTGAAAACAAACATCTTCAATATTTTTGTGTGATTTTCCTTAGCTAGTGATAATTCAATAGCTTGATTAATAGCCGCAACGGCGTTTCTGTTTAGTCATTAGTGATGAATCCCTCTTGACCATTGCCTGCCTTAACCTCAGGGTTAAGGACGGGCGCGACCAACAAATCGCAATTTTCGGGTATTCAATATTCTTGGAGTATCTTATCTTTAACCTCCTTTTGTAGCCCCTTACTAAGTATTTCAAGCCATCATGATGGTCTTTAGGTCTTTATGGATAGCCTTCCCAAATTTGTTGTCTACAATACAATCACCCAATAGAGCGAGCATCGCTTCATCGACCTCTGGCTCCTGGGACTCTGCCGGTGCATCACTTAAAACTAGCACGATCGCAGTGGCTGGTGTCGGGCTCCGGGCGCAAGATTGATTACCCGCTGAGCTTGGGCTTGGAGTACTGTTCGAGGTGGTCAAATAGGGATCGCTGAAAGATTTGTGGTAGAAGCCACAGGCATATTCTGCATGCTAGGGTTTGATTTATATTCGTCAGGCTGGTCAAGGAGTGAAGCCATATAAGCGATTAAAACCGAAATGTTTATCAATGCCATACCATTATCAGTTTTTTTTTTTTTTTTTTGTGGTAACAAGAAGTATAAGAATGCCTAATAAGTGTTTTTTACGTGACCAGCATTTTTTAGCCCAGATGGCGTCCCGCACTAATTTACATTATAAAAATGTAACAAGAATCGTAAATATGATCTTTGAGAATGGACTTAGCCCCAGTTGGGCTAAGTGAAAAAAAGGTTTTGCGACAGGGATAGCCCAGTTGGCGTCCCGCATCACTAATTTACATTGTAAAAATGTAATAAGAATCATAAATATGATCTTTGAGAATGGACTTAACCCCAATTGGGCTAAGTGAAAAAAGGTTTTGCGACAGGGATAGCCCAGTTGGCGTCCCGCATCACTAATTTACATTATAAAAATGTAACAAGAATCATAAATTAATATGATCTTTGAGAATGGACTTAGCCCCAGTTGGGCTAAGTGAAAAAAGGTTTTGCGACAGGGATAGCCCAGTTGGCGTCCCGCATCACTAATTTACATTATAAAAATGTAACAAGAATCATAAATTAATATGATCTTTGAGAATGGACTTAGCCCCAGTTGGGCTAAGTGAAAAAAGGTTTTGCGACAGGGATAGCCCAGTTGGCGTCCCGCATCACTAATTTACATTATAAAAATGTAACAAGAATCATAAATTAATATGATCTTTGAGAATGGACTTAACCCCAATTGGGCTAAGTGAAAAAAGGTTTTGCGACAGGGATAGCCCAGTTGGCGTCCCGCATCACTAATTTACATTATAAAAATGTAACAAGAATCATAAATTAATATGATCTTTGAGAATGGACTTAGCCCCAGTTGGGCTAAGTGAAAAAAGGTTTTGCGACAGGGATAGCCCAGTTGGCGTCCCGCATCACTAATTTACATTGTAAAAATGTAACAAGAATCATAAATATGATCTTTGAGAATGGACTTAACCCCAGTTGGGCTAAGTGAAAAAAGGTTTTGCGACAGGGATAGCCCAGTTGGCGTCCCGCATCACTAATTTACATTATAAAAATGTAACAAGAATCATAAATTAATATGATCTTTGAGAATGGACCTAGCCCCAGTTGGGCTAAGTGAAAAAAGGTTTTGTGACAGGGATAGATAGCTCAGATGGCATCCCGCATCACTAAATGTCATCATATTACGTATGAAATTAAATTATGATAGCAAATCGTTTTCTTACAAGAAAATGTGGGTATATTATATTATACAAGATGTTGAACTGACCTGACGACTTACTCCCTGAATAATGATGTTTTTCTTCTAACATCATCGGCCCTGAAGATACGGTTCGACGCCGCGTTGACCTATCGAGTCTTGCCTCGATTTTCCGTAATTTTTTCCTAATATCTGCATATTTTTCATTACTTTTACGTTTACGTTTGCCTTTTGGCATGACTAACTAAATAATTTTATTTAAATTTTATAAATTCTAAGATTTCCACGATTAAAATTATTTTTATTTGAATTAGCGTGTCTAGGCTTTGAACACAGAAACACAGAATGAAGATGGCGACCTATGGCCGCGCGGGGGTGGTGTTTGGGTTGCCATGGTGATATTTTGAAAAATTCCTATTAACTTTAAAAAACTGTGTCATTGGCTGTAGCATAGGAGTATACTACAATATGTTAATATAAAATCGGGTCGAGTGAAGCTGAGAAATATAATACACAAACAGTTTTCTACTTGTATTAGTAAGTAGACGCTGTCTTGCAGCTGTGGACGTACATCGGCTGATATGATGATCATACCGATGCAAAACTGACAATCATTATTTTTAGCCGAATTCAAAAATGAGGAGGTTCTCAAGTTGATTGGTATGGAACAGGGTTTCTCGAACTTTCGGCTCCACGAAACCCTGTTAAAATTTCCAAGTGACAGCGAACCCCTTACTAATGGGGAAACCCCAAAGAAAAAAAATAATTTGATTGTTAGTATTCTTGCCACCATTCCACGTGGGCATGATTTGTAGTTATTAGGATAAGTTAGCTTAAGTTCCTTATTGTATTCTTTCTCAATAAAAGAAAAATTAATATTAAAAAAAAAAAGCTGTTAAAAAAAATGTTTTTATTTGAATAAAAGGTAACACAATATAATTTAGGTACCAAAAGAAATGTCTTTGTGGTAAGAAATAATGTGATGGGTGTCCTTGTTTCTTGTCGCAAATGGATTCAATGTTAGGAGTAATTTTGGACAATTTTACCTTAAGTCTGACTTGGTATCAGTTATCAAGCCACCATTACGTAAATCTTGTCGCGAACCCTCTGCCGTCAAATGGCGAACCCCTAGACTCACTTTGAGAAACCCTGGTATGGAAGAATCCAGTACACATATTTAAGCTAGCAGGATACTCGTTATTGACTGTGCTTAGAGTTACTTAAATGCCTCTATCTAAGTAGGTAAAGTACTTACGACAAATAGTGGCGCCGTATTATGACGTCACTTAATTATGATTTCGAATATGTAAATACAACCCCCAACGATAAGTGATGTCATAAAAGCTATTTAATATTCCATTGAACAAGTACCGTTTGAGTGGGAGTGTGTAGCTTTTACCAAATAGCTAAATTAAATTATTATTTGGGAACGGAAAATTAATTCGATTTATTACCTACACGACGTTCCACAATAAATTTTCCCATAGTAGGTATTATGAAAATCAAATAAAATTCATTTCTATAAAGCCTTCTTCTATAATATTCTACTTTTGAAAAGTAAAATCTGTTAGTAAGTTATGAATTTATCACCGGTTCGGAAACATCCAGCTAGAAACTTACTGAATACAACAATTTCAAAGTTTACCTATGTCTTCCTGTCTTGTGTAAGTGAAGCGATTGTTTTCATAAATCTTTGTTATCAAGAAAGTCACCATTTTTGAAGTAGCGCCGACCCTATCATCATCATCATCATCATATCACTAGGGACTTCCAAACATCACGATACTGAGCCACCTGAATCCAGCGAATCCCTGCTCGCTTGATGTCGTCAACCCACCTGGTGGGGGGTCGACTAACACTGCGCTTACTAGTGCGGGGTCGCAATTTCAGCACTTTGGGACCCCAATGTCCATCGACTCTTCAAACTATGTGCCGATCCTATGCTTCGTCCAAACAAACAGTCCTTAATACATTTTACTATTTTTTTTGTAGATATAATACATACATCACGCCTTTCACAAAATTGTTTTTTTTAAATATCTTTAGTTGAAAGTTTCATTATTAGCTAGTGACATAGGCTATATTTTACTAATGAAACTGCAGCGTCTGATTTTAAACGGAGTCCTACAGTCCTACATAAATGAAAGATTTCATCAAAAAAGTTTTCTGTGTAAATGCACGTACATACTCGTATCTAATTAAAAATCTAAATATAGATTATCTTATTTATGCAATTGAAAATAGCTGGTTTATTTAAAAGTAGGTGGTAAGGTTAAAAATAACAGAAATATTTTCAAAACTTGTTCTTTCAAGATTATGAATGCCATTAGAAAATCATTGAAGTCATTAAAGGTAAACCGCATAGCGAGTCCTAGAGCTTAACGCAACCATATTTTAGTCATAATAAAGGCCTAGATTATCGTGTGGGTACTGATATTAAAGAATCCTTTACAGAGAATAATCACAGATTAAACACTAGTCACTGGCCTGAGTACAGATGAAGGCGCTGAAGGCAGACTTCTTTTGATTTCAAGTTTTACGTTTGCTTTTATTTCATTGACGCTTTTGTTTTCGTAGTTTTGTACACATTTGTAATCTACGAGAAATAACAGCAATATGAGTATTATTTTTATTACTTACTAGCGGACGCCCGTGACTTCATCCGCGTGGAATTTAGTTTTCATCAATCCCTCGGGAACCATGGATTTTTCCGGGATAAAAAGTAGCCTATGTATTAATCCAGGCTATAATATATCTCAGTACCAAATTTCAGCTAATTCGGTTCAGTAGTCGAGGCGTGAAAGTGTAAGAAACATTCATATCATAAAAATCATCAGTTTTCACAAATTTTGGCAAACTATGGATTTTTTCGGGATAAAAAGTAGCCTATGTGTTAATCCAGAGTAAAATCTATTTCCATTCCAAATTTCAGGCAAACCGCTTCAGTAGTAGCAGTGTTAAAGATCAACAAACATTCAAACATCCATACAAACTTTCGCGTTTATAATTAGTAGGATATATAGTTATAGATCTATAGTTATTGCTAGAATTATATAAAACATCCTTGTTTGAACTAGTCACGCAGACGATATATATGATATGATATGGATAAGATCATCACTCGTTTCCTCATGCCTATCTATGGGGCCTTGAAACCCATCGCGCTGACTCGCAGACGAATTCTTTTGTGACGTTTTTAGACTTGAAATATACCTACCTATATTAGATGTACCTAAATCATTATTGAATTCGTTAAAAGAGGGTTGGATCGAGGGGTCGCTCCCCATTGCTGAAGGCGGTATATAGGTTTTGCTAACAGGGTTTCCACATTCAGTAGATAAAAATTGGGAAGTCTCACTTAGCAGGGTTTATGTCCCAAAATATAGGTCTAATAAGAAAGATCAGACGAAGTAGACTTAACTATTATGTTTCGAAAAATCAGGAGATAAAAACTGTAAGTCTCACTTATCAGGGTTTATAAGATCTTTAGTTTGGGTTGTCCCCTAAATAAGATCTTATATGAAAACTCAGATCTCCTCAGACGAAGTAGGAAACTATGTTTTGAGAATTCAGGAGATAAAAGTAAGAAGTCTCACAGTGCAGAGAGATTTTGTCCCTAAGTATGTATCTAATAAGAAAGCACGCTCATCAGACGATATAGGAAACTCCAATGGAGAAACCAGGAGATAAAACTGAGAAGCCTCACTTTTGGCAAGGCATTTTTGTCCCCTGGTATGAGTCTGTGGTTTGAGAAGCTAGGAGAGAAATAATACCTTAATAGTTTTACCTAAATAGATCGACTTTTGCGATGATTTAGTAGGGATGATCCGATAATATAAAATTATCATTTATGATGCTATATGAATTTCATTTTCTGTGGGACGGCTTACCATCACCTAAATTTCATCTTTCGCCACTGCTATAAGCAGATGGGTTTTAGGTTGGATATTAATATGTGATATAGAGTATCACTATCATAGATCATATTGTTGTTTAAAGTTGACTATCCAGCTCCAAAATTATTTTTCTCAGACAAACTAGATTTCGACAATCCAGTTAAAATTAGAAAAGTTAGCGAAGGCAAATCTAGTGCAGTTTTAGTGTAGTATTTATTAAATTCGAAAATCCGATTTATTATATTAAAATTCGAACATGTCCTTGGAAACCAACATGGTTGGGAACAATGGTTTTGTGAATGTGGCTGCCTGATTGTGAATTCATATTGCGAATGTGAAAATATTAAAACTTGATTGTATTGTTGGCGAGTTTTTAATAATGTTAGGAGCGCTTTTGTAAAAATCTTCTGCCAATTTCGTATTACTCCTATTGCTTACGAACTGCGACCGGATGTTGTTAGTGGTTGTTGGAAGTCTATTTTTTTATCTCTTTTCCCATTTGAAATATACTCATGCTCAACATGGAGCCGAATAAGGGTTGTTGTTTAACTGAAATATTGTCATAAGTTTTGTGGCTTAGCAATTAGTTTAAATACGTACGTAATAGTACATCTGTACTAATATAATAAAGCTGAAGAGTTTGTTTGTTTGTTTGATTGAACGCGTTAATCTCAAAAAGTACTGGTCCGATTTGAAAAATTCTTTCAGTGTTAGATAGCCCATTTATCAAGGAAGGCTATAGGCTATATATTATCCCCGGATTCCTACGGGAACGGGAACCACGCGGGTGAAACCGCGTGGCGTCAGCTAGTTATAATATAAGTGCGGTAAGTTGAACATTACAGCCGACTTGATATTGCAGCTCGAGCCAAAGGCGAGAGCTATAGTAAGGAAGCAGAGGCTGTAATCATCAAAGCGCACGTATGTCATACGACGTTTTATAACACATTTGCGAGGCAACACACTCTCTGAAAATAAATTTGCATCTTGGCCTGTTTTCCTTATGATTTTTTAGACAAATGCACCAAAAACAACCAGTATTACTAATAAAGTAAATTATTATTTTCGTGTTTCTGATACAGATTGAGATTTATTGTCAAAATTATTAAAATTAAAGAATTAAATGTTTTTTTTATTATACTTTATCTCACAAAGTTAATTTTATTCATAAACTGTTGAGCACTTTTCTGACATAAAAACTCTTTGCCAAGATTTAAAAAAGTACCGTTCGTTATTAGACGGATGATAAAGGTTTTATATTACATTACGGCATGAATACTATTACATATGTAGGTATGTCAGTGCTTTAAACTTAACCGCAAGAGCATTGTGAACTTGAAACTTGAACCTAACGTAAAACGTTGCATAACAGTTAGTTCATAGAACAGTTACTTTCACAAAGTACTAGCTCCACCCCGGGGCAAGCGGGACTGTTGGGAAACAGGATCGAAATGGGAACAATGAGGTAGATGGATAATCTGAAACCCACACTGAATCCTTCCGCGTGCGGTTATCTTACCACTAGCAGACGCCCGTTATATATGTGTATAGATATGTATTTTTGCTCAAAGGGTGAATTGTGTATTTACTTAAATTTTACTGGAAATATTAATAACATATCTATTAATAAAAAATATCTGGAAATATCTGGAAATATTAATAAAAAATATTTTTTGAAACGAATAAATCAACAAATAAATCCTTTAAATATATTCATCACTTTGCTAGTCATTGATCACCAGAATGCTTAAGTTTTTTATTATTTTCAGACTGAAAAGAATAACAAAAGCGAAGCCTTCCGCTAGTAAAGTTACGCTAATACAAATTTAAATTTTTGTACGTCTAGGAAAGTACTACCTTATATCATTAAGTTTTTTGATCCAAGCGTACTATATTATTCCGATAAAATTATAAACAAGTAAAACTCACCTCATTTTATTCATAAAAAAACTATTACATCAATTTCCAGTCATTTCGGGAACGGTCTCAAATCATAACAAATTAATTAAACCAATCCACCTGTGTTTTGTTTGCGTGGAACGTTTACCGATGCGTCGGTAACTGGTTAACTCGCTAAAACCGTCCTATTAGTATGATAATGGATTGCCGAACCGGTCGTAAAACTTCGTGATACGAAATTTCGTGGCGGCTACGGACCTACGGCTTGCCTTGAACCTCCATCAAGGACATGCAAGCTTTGACTCTATAGTAGGTGCTATAGATATCTCAATAATATCTCGGTAGAAATGGCGGTGGAATTGGACATAGCGTACTACTAAGGAAATACTACTATTAAGCTTAATTCTGCCTAAATAATTAATCACTTTGTTAGTGTACATAGTGCAATTATAAGTACAAGTAAAACTTCATCATTATCAACCAATATTCGGCTCACTGGTGAACTCGAGTCTTCTCTCAGAATGAGAGGGGTTAGGCCAATAATCCACAACGCTGGCCCAATGCGGATTGGCGGACTTCACACACGCAGAGAATCAAGAAAGTTCTCTGGTATGCAGGATTCCTCACGATGTTTTTCCATCACTGTTTGAGATACGTGATATTTAATTTCTTAAAATGCACACAAGTGAAAAGTTGGAGGTGTATGCCCTGGACCGGATTCGAACCCACACCCTTCGGAATCAAAGGCAGAGGTCATATCCACTGGGCTGGGGTTTTATTCACATGAAGACTTGATTTTACTTTAACGTCCCGTCATTTCGGGAACGGTCTCAAATCGTAACAATACCACTCAATTTACAGCGTAAAATATTGTCAAATACAGGGTATACCTTTTTCTTCAATTTTTGAAGTATATTATTTTATGTCCCCTAGTTAGTTAGGTGAATAGATATCTAACTATGGGTGATGGGTCTCATAAGTCCAAAAGTTCTGTTCTAAAGTTCAGAAATGAATATTCTAGGTGGACCAATGATAGTAAACGGGTTTCAGGAAGCCTTTGTACTTTAGCCGCTTAAGACCGTTGTGTTTGGATGTCCTTACAGCCATAGGTTCAACATTGGTCGTCTATGTAATGATGATGGTGACATGTCAAGATTACGCGTACACGCCATTTCTATTTCTTTGTCATTAACATGTCTATGGTCGGTAGTTCGGTGCCTATACTCTGACCTCGGACTTGATCAAGAAAATATTTACTACAGACAGCATTCAAAGTGATCAATGCATATGTTGTGTGATACATAGTTGTCCAACGGTGCGGTGACCGTTATATATTATCAGATTATTTTTGTGAATGCAAAACACATCAATAGGGATGATGACAGTTTTTTAAATTGTATATAAATAAAGTGTATGCTAATAGTAAAGCAATTTTGTAAAAGGAACAGGGTATCTGCGATCATTACTTTCGGAGCTACAGGGATTTAAAGGTCAGATTTGCGGCGCTGCAACGGATCCCTGAAAAACGGCCCATACAAAATGGCACGAACTAATGACGTCGTAGGCAATGTAATGATCGTTAGATTTGTATGTTCATTCAAATAAAATTACTAATATCTTTGTTATTTGTGAGTTTATGTTTATAGTTCATATATTAAAAAATGTTTAATGTAAAGAAGCTAAAACTGTATGAATTTTCATCTAATTGCGATAAAAGATTTTTAATAGATTTTGAAATTTTATAATCTCATTTATTTTGCAAATATCCAGACAATTTTTGCTTTTTATGTATAAATTAGTTAACATTGACCTTATTTACCCGAATGTATCATAAAAATCAATATATTCAAACCTAGTCATCATCCCCATTTTTATGTACGTGTTTGATTATAGGTAATTTGTGTCCTACATGTGGTTTACCTTAACCTTCACGCAATAAGTAGGTAGTTACCTATGAGTATTAGTTTGTAAAGTATTATTTTCCGTATAATTTAGGTCTATAGCTGTAACTGAACGATATTTAGTTGAAGTCCATTAAAAAATCGTATTTGGAAGTCCATGCAAGAGATCGCAGTGGACGTTCACGGTCCATCGGCTGTTGATGATGAAGATGATGATTTTTTTTAGCGGTGCCGACATCAGAAGTGGGATAATGATTTTTTTTTTATTTTTTACAAGATAACCCTTTACTACAATCGGGCTAACTTGTTAGGAGGAGGCTGAAAATCGCTTGACGGTACGTACGATACTCCGTCTTGAAAATCCACCACGCATACCACTGAGCCACGGTGATGATGAATGAACTGATGTTGACGATTTACGGTTCTATGTACAACATATAATATTTATTCATTAAAATATACCTACTGTAAAAAACGTGCAAGTTCTAGAGTCTGCCAATCCTCATTGGGCCAGCGTGGTGGACTATTGGCCTAACCCCTCTCATTCTGAGAGGAGACTTGAGCTCAGCAGCGAGCCGGATATGGGTTGATAAATGAATGAAAATGAAAAAACGTGCAGGACAATGACGTGTGAACTTAGTTAATTACGTAAGCATAATCAAACACAGAATGTCTTTACGTGCGTTAAAACGAAAGAGTCGTTTAAATTTGAACGCAGTTTCGTCCGAAGGTTACGGCCGTAGGCAGACGTTATAGTATAGACTAGTGTTATAGTGACACATATCCGATGCGGCGAGACGAGAGACCGAACTGGGCGGCCTTCGGGGAGCAAAACGAACACCGCCGTCTGCTGGGAAGCTGCATATAGCTCCTTACAGGGTTACCATACCTTGCATTCGACTGTCCTGATTTAAACTTTATCCTAAACCCGAATATTGCGTATGAAAGATTAGGTACTCTAATAAAATTCACCTTAATGCATAGGATCGCTCGTATTTACCGTAAAATTAAAAAGGAGATGGTCCATTTCAGGTACACTCTTGTACCCCGTATTATAAAAATTAAATAAATACATGGATTTTATTAAAATCTAAATATGTGAATAAATCTAACTCATCATCATCATTAGATGCCTTCTTCCAGCTGAAGTTTGGCGGTCATGTGTAGAAAACTCTTACGGTCTTTTGCAGTATTTTTAAGCTGTGTATATTTTAACTTGGTTCACTCTAATCTAACTAAATACAAAGTAATAAATAAAATTAAAACCCAAGTTTTTGAGTTATATCAAGATGACGCCCTTAAAGCAACTATGACATAACAATTGATAGCAAACGTCAAATCGACTACTGCATTGAAAACGTCATCAATCCTCCATACTTATTAGTGTTGCATTTCTTGGGAGAGAATGAATATTATTTCGAAAGAATTAAAGTAAATTCGTAGATTTGTATAATCGAAAATAGTTAAAAATTTAATTTTCTTTTGTTTCCGCCAGGGTACCTACAATGACTGATGGGCTCCATACTATTTTGGACCATCTGCTTTGTTTGTCACGATGCGTCCGATACGTACGATAAGTGGATATGTGGACGCCTACCAATAAATTATTAAAAAAAAAAATACTATTGCAGTGTGTACTACAATATGTCCACAATTTACCAACCGTATAGTTGGCGGCACTACTGCGTACAGATTGTAACGAGAAATAATAATAATTAGTGGACACGCATCGCGAAATACAAAAAGTCAGAAAAGTGCGATCAAAATATTTTCGGACGTCCTTGCGTTTTGTAGACACTTTTGTGATGTCCATCATAATGAGTGTCGGGACTGATATCATTCACTTTAATCTTCAATCTAAACGGAGCTTTATTAACTTTGTTTTGTTTAATTATGATTGATTGGCATTTGATATTTAGACATTGAGACCCAAGTTTCTAATTTATTTGTGTTGTCACTTTCGAGAACTTGTGTTTTTTTTATTCTTTACAAGTTAGCCATTGACTGTTCCATGGCTGTAAATAATAATAAAATCACCTGATGGTAAGTGAAGATGCAATCTAACTTGTTAGGAAGAGGATGAAAATCCACACCCCTTTCGGTACGTTTTTGCTGGTAGGATGAATTTTCGGAATCAGTTCAGTGAATCCATAGATTACCACTCACAAACTTACTACTTCTGACTAGCGGATACAGTCAAACTTCGATTTGACGGATTTAACTTGACAACTTCACCCCAGTACTGTTACGCAAGCATCAAGACAAGGCGACCAACATAATCTTTAACCGCTTATTTATATGAAGTATACATTAGACGTTTAGCATAAATGATACTTGCCGAATAAAACAAGTGGCTTTTTAAATGGCTTAGAACTTGCTCGCAGTAAACTTTTAGGTGGCTTACTATTTATGAAAAACTAGCTGACGCCGCGCGGTTTCACCCGCGTGGTTCCCATTCCCGTAGAAATACGGGAATAATATATAGCCTATAGCCTTCCTCGATAGATGGACTATCTAACACTGAAAGAATTTTTGAAATCGAACCAATAGTTCCTGAGATTAGCGCGTTCAATCAATCAAACAAACAAACAAACAAACTCTTCAGCTTTATAATATTAGTATAGATAAGTGAGTAACAGCAGTTCTTTAATCAATAATAGAGAAATATATTTTTTTAACTATTATATTCGTGTAAGATTTCTAGTTTTTAAATCAAGACTTTTTGTTTTGTAAAGCATTTAAAATTAATGCGATGTAATATATGGCTAATATTTTTTTTTATTAAAATTGGGGGACATTGCCATTTTCACTTCTGTTTCGTTTTACGAAATCGCAAACAAGACTGTATTTATCGATTTCCAGGGAACTTAAAATTTATACACTCAAAGTTTTACACTTAGCGGTCTAACCGTTTAGGTGTTAGGTGACAAACACACGTACAGAAAAAATCATTGATATAGTGATGAATAAAGACGCCTGTTCTCTTTTTACTTGACCTCTACTGTATCTATATAGGTATATCTAAGTCGTCAGTAAAGTTTGACGACCTTTGTCGCGCGCCGACAGTGCTCTGCAATATAAACAAAAACTTTTGGAACTGATTTTTAGTAAGTTCAACTTTCGGAACATCCAGAATTCCCAGAATATTGCGACTTATTTAATTCTTGTTTGAAATATAAAATAACAGTTTAGTAAGTTCCATTGATTCCTTCAAATCTACATTGATCCGCATGGATTTTGGAAAGTTCCTTAAACAAACTTTCATCTCCTCTTTTTCCCATCTTAGGGGTTAAAAATGTTAATAGGATAAGAAGTTATCCTTTTATGTACGCGAACTTTACGATCTTATTTTAAAGATAGATTTTGACTTAAACAATATGATATATATACATATTTGTAATGTGCTCGCCAAGACCTTTCGTTTGATACCAAACACATAGTGATTATCTCGGTTTAATTTTATTCGAGGTTAGAATATGAGGTTTAAATTCCATCATATATTTTTTTATAAAATTAATATAGCCTATGTTTCAAATTATTGTATTATATATATGTTTTGAATTATCACGAATCTTTTGACACGTCATTTATTAAAATCGGTTCAGTAGTTTAGGCGCTACGGTGGAACAAACATACATACATACATAGACTGCCAAAATCATTACCCTACCTTTTGGCTTCGCTGTAGTCGGATAATAAGACGCGGACATATTTGCAAGCAGTCGCTACAATAATAACACTTACCTATTTTAATTTAAAAAAGAAATTAATAGTGTTTATTATATTTTGTATTTTATTAAAATTATAAAAAAATTTAAAAACAAAGGATAAATAAATAAAAATACCTACATGACAAACTGTTAATTTTCAACATTTTTGTACTCAACAAAACTTAAATTGATAAAAAAATGTGATAAGCCTCATAACATAAAAATAATATTTACATAATCCTCCGGCTTTGTCCACCAGTGATCTAAAATATGACGTGTTCAATCTTCAAAACATCGCATTATGATCTGTCTGCGATAGCTAGACCTACCTAATTTTATGAAGGCTGAAAATCTGTCAAACTATGTTACTAACATAGCTAACAATTATGGAGTATGAACCGTGGCTTTGCAAGGTTGTCAATTATCATCATCATCATCATAAACAGCCGATAGGCGTACTCTGCTGGACATTACACAAATAATAATTGTGAGCCTAGAAAACGTAGGTTTCCGATTAATTTTTCGATATTTTCTATGGGGAATTACTTCTCTTGGCGATTGGGCACATGATTTCACACTATGCCGAGGAAAATATTTAAAAAATATAATATAGCTTTATATTTGAACGGTTAAGGGCCCGACCCTTAACCGTCCAAGTATAAATTAATATTATATTTTGTCCCATGAAACTCAATCAAACACACAAACAAATAAACAAACTCCTCAGCTTTATAATATTAGTATAGATAGGAACGCAGGCTTACAAACTTTCAGCCGTCTATGAGGTGAGTCTGACTATTGCAGTCTCTCGGCTCGTTAAGAATGTTGGACGTATTCGTTCATTCGCCGGTAGGTAAGACCAGTTTTGGACGGAGTTTCATTATAATTTGTTATCTACACGGAGTACAAACAAGCAGCGCCCAATTTTTACGAGGTTTTTGACCTAGGCATCCTCTTTATTTCGAGCCAAGTTAGATAAAAATAATTGAAGGAACAGCTAGCCGCCGGCCGAGGCGATAACCTCAACTTATTTTGTTTAGAAGAAGAGTTGTTGCCACCGAAACGTCTAGAAACTGTCCACCTTTTATGTCACTCTGGATACAGTGACGCTTGGGGATGTGAAAATAGAGGCACTTATCGATAACATTTGTATAAAAATATATACCTACTTATTTGTTTTATGATGACCTCGATAACTTTGTACTCCCTAGTAAATATAACGTTTCTGTATACGGGGTATCCCGTAAATATTACGACTGCTCTACAGGGTGATAGCTAACAAATATATAGCCAAGTATAAAATCGACGCTTAAGTAATTTTTCAGCACATGTTAAGACTAAATTGCACTGAAGTTAATGATTTTGTATTTTGTACAAAAATAAATGTCACTTAAAACCGTGAAATGTCACGGTTTTAAGTGACACGGCTAACATGTATTGCGTTATTTTAGTTAGCATTGATGTATGTCTTACTATATATGGGACATCCTGTAATAAACACAAAGTTACTTACATACTGTTAGATTTCAGATTTTCTTTACACCTATTAAGTACCTGCTGAAGGTTTATAAAACACTAGCTGATGTGGTTTCACCCGCGTTGTTCCCGTTCTCGTAGGAATACGGGGATAATATAACCAGCAGTTCCTGAGATTAGCGCGTTCAACCAAACAAACAAACAAACTCTTCAGCTTTATAATATTGGTATAGATTAGGAAAATACCGATATGTTTTCGGTATTTGTACTAGATTTATCCAGAAAGCTTTGCATGACACAGAAATAAAAGCTTTTTTGAGCTAAGACCAAGAAAGCATTCGCTGGCTTTTAAATTTTTAACATTTTTGGAACACCAGGCCCCCAAGCCAAATGGCACGTCTTCGAAGCGTTAACGATCGTAGAAACAGAATCGACGTGCCACTTAGCTAGGGGGGCTAAACAAGTATTCAATTTTATTATAATAGATAGTTGTCACATTGTACACAAATATCGATATAATTAGTCGATAGTTTTTTTACACCCTTGGACCATCTCTAGACCGTTAATGCCTTTATTTGGTTCTATGTCGCAACTGTGTAGTCCAGTTAGAACTATAAATAGGCATAAGCGGTTATTTGTCCTTTTAACCGATGTCCAGAGTTCCGCACCCTTCTGTAAACCTTCGAAGCCAACTGCAAATATTGGGTGTGTTGCATTACCTACATTGTTTGCTGAGCGAACATATTTAATGTCAATATTTTATACCTAAATTGATTATTTTTTATCTTTTTAATTTACCTACTATTTTATATTTGAATGAGATATCCGGTGTTTTGCCATTTCACTGTTTGATTAGCGAAATGTAGCAATATCACATTTATATTTGAGCATTAACTTGTGATAGTATTTTTAGAATGGTGTCAATATTAAGTGCCTGTGTTGTCTAGTCCTTCTTCAAGAATGAATCTCACGGAATATATATTTTTAATGTGGAATAAGGTAATAAATTACCACTAATTCTGCTTTAATTTAAGGACCCAATTTGAATCACTTTATAAATCTTGTTCCTCTGAGGGGTTTCCTAAGTCTCAATTCAATTTGGCTAAGTATTTTCTGGTCTTATAGATGAAAATTTTCGTTTTCATTGATCAATTATTATTATCGTGGAAGCTCCAGATGATTACAGAGAAGCACTGTTACTATGTCGCGTTTTTTTTTCAATACTGGGGATTTTTAAGAAAAAAATTTTTTAGCACTTAAATGTGGTACAAAATTAGGTACATATATTTTTTAATCAAAAAAAAAGATTTTTTTTTACAATTACCAAATTATCTAAACACTGGGTTAGTTTTGACAATTTGATAATGCTTGTGAACAACAGTACCGTCATATAATAAACGTGGAAGGTACACCAATTTCGTAGACATCAAATCATTTAAGCTTTGTGCTTAAAATCGCGTAGATAGTATTTCAATATGAAAGGAGAAATATCAAACTCATATGGAAGTCAAGTGTCAATAAAATTGAAAGTTTTAATATTTTAGTAGGACCGTACAGGACTAAAATAATTAAAATATCGTTACTTACGTATTTTTGTAGAAGAGAAAGATTTTGGGTGAAATTTGCCGCCCCCTAAAACCCCTAGGCTCCAGCCTACTTAGCCTACTAGTAAATTCACCCCTGCTAGCTTAGGAATCAAACTAGAGTGGATTCGATCGATTGACTGACGATCTAAATGGTTGGTCTAAGTGATCTTAAGTTGTTCGCATCTTTCGCCTACCGTTGATAGGTATAAAAGGGTCTACTTTTCTCCTCATTGAACTAGTAAATTGGCTATCGAAATGAATTCGTTCAAGCGCCTATTGCCTCCTATTTCGAGGGCCAGTCCTCTGATCGTGCCCAATGAGTTGTAATTGTCGTAATCGACACCATCTTGTACTCAATCGACGCAATGCACTCCTCATCATAAACTAGCCACTTGATGCAAACAGATTAACATAACTGCCATTATGTATGTATAGAATGTATTATTTTCTTGTTCTGATTATTTTTTGCTGGCGCCGGCGCAATTTTAATATTTACTCACCAGTAAGATTATTTCAAGATTCTATTTCTATGCAGAATATATATATTCTATGTACGATGGTTTAGTGCACTTACTTCAGTATAAGTATCTAGGTCTCTACATTTTTAATTCCATTAATTCAATAGTATGGATATTAGAATAACCATGTGGTTTAATCAAGTACTAAAAGATTTAATCAAGTAATTATACAATGTACCTACAGACTATGGGTAATTATTAAGTCGATATGATTTTATCAGATTTCTTACTTAAGCCTTTATATTATTTTAGTTACTGTGATATTATTTATTTTTATTCAGTGATTTGTTGTTTAGTAACGGAAAATTGTAATCTCATACGTAACTTAAAAAAGTGCGTTCTTATTATCAAGGTCTAGGTTAATTATTATATCAAAAGTAAATTATTAATCTACTTGATTACCTTTTACCTTTCTTGCCTTATAGCGATGACAGTGCAAAAGATTATAAAAACCGTTATCAAATTCACACCAATCATCGATAACAATATTAGGTATCTAAATATATATAACTCAAAGGTGACTGACTGACTGACATAGTGATCTATCAACACACAGACTAAACCACTGGACGGGTTGGGCTGAAATTTGGCATGCAGGTAGTTGTTATAATGTAGGCATCCACTAAAAAAGGATTTTGATCAGTTCTACCCCCAAAGGGATAAAATAGGGGATGAAAGTTTGTATGAAACTTTGTCAATTTTAAACCGATCGGGCTTAATAAAAGATTTTGATAAATTCCATCCCTAAGGAGGTAAAATAGGGGATGAAAGTTTGTATAAATCTTTTTATATGTTCCACTGATTGGACTGACATTAAAGATTGGAGCTACTATGATGAAGACGTTCGCTAAATAGGATTTTGATAAATTCAACCCCCATGACGCTAAACAAAAGTAACGCCGCAAAAACTATAACTAGTTAATAATAATACTTACTTCGTAACGCGAACGAAGCCGCAGACAAAAGCTATAAAATTTAATAAGATTATTTAACTTCATACAACATGCAAAAATATAAATAGAAGGGTGTGGAATAGGGGTTGAATATTTACATCGATTTTAACAGAGACGAAGTCGCGGGCGTCCGCTAGTTATGAAATAAAATTAAATGTTGTAAGTACAATGCTCCACTTTCTTTTAAGGTCATTATCGTTGATTAGGTATGAAAAAGAAACGAATTATCTACGTACATCCGTGGGTTAGATAATAATTATTTAATAAATACCTACCCTCAGAGTTGGTGTAAATATGGCGCAACATATTTTTGGCCGAGGGCGTACGTGATCATATTATCGTATTAAATTCTTTACATTTATCTATAGCATGTATTTCCTGTCTCGAGCCGGACGGATAGGGTCACAAGAAATACCCATTTATTAAATTAAACACCTTTTCTTAACTTAATAAGTCTTTTACTTTACCAATTTTTAATTTTTAACTTTCACAAGCTTTTATTTATTTTGCCCAATTAGTTATAGGCAATCGTAATCTTTATTTTGCGTGTCTGTCCTTGAATTTTGTTGGCCGGGCATCACGCTGAAACTACTGAATGAATTTAAATGAAACTTGGCACGGTTTAAGACTTTAACAGGGAGAAGGTTATAGGATACTTTTTATTGCGAAAATAAAATAAGAAGAGGATGAAATAGGGGTTGAAAGTTTGTTGAAAAATATACTTTATATAATACTGTGACCTCCTTTGTTAGTCGAAATAAGAGTCGAAAAGATAATAAATTTAAAAAATTAAAAACACCGGATTCAATAACTTTTTCGAAAAAAAAAATACGCTTTACAATGAACAGAATGACCGTGCTTAATAAAATTTTCGTAAATAGATGTCCTTAATTACTAAATTGAGAATTAAAAATTGAACAAAATCCTGTATATTCCAGATACCTGGTCACCTTACTCCCAAGGTAGGGCTCCTGTGACCTTGATAGGGTAACATTCTCGTTTCGCGATCGCTATCTGACCTTCGCAACCCTATCAGTTAGGAAGGGGACGAAATAAAGGGACGGTGGATCATGTTCTTGTACTATAGTCTGTACTATGATGATATGTGTTTGCATATTATTGTAATACGTTTTGTACATACTTGTTATTGAACAGGAAGTCAGTTAGGTACAACAACTGAATTATATGAGTGAATATGTTAGTTAACATTTGAATATTAAGAGCGGATAACAAAGCTAACACTTTGAAATATCATTTACCCAAATATCAGGCTCCTAACTTTTCCAGAATCTGAGATCCAGAACCATTTGTAATCACCAAATTACATATTGCACACTCTTAACCAAACATCTAAATAATTGCTTAATGTCAGTGTGCCTAGTGTGAGTTTTCAATATTTTCATGCTGTTACTATCGCGTTGACGTAAACACGAAATTATATGGAACTAGCGGACGCCCGCGACTTCATCCGCGTGGAATTTAGTTTTTCACAAATCCCTCGGGAGCCATGGCTTTTTCCGGGATAAAAAGAAGTCTATGTGTTAATCCAGGCTATAATATATCTTAATACCAAATTTCAGCTAATTCGGTTCAGTAGTTGAGGCGTGAAAGAGTAACAAACATTCATATCATCAAAATCATCAGTTTTCGCAAATCTCGGGAAACCATGGATTTTTTCGGGATAATAAGTAGTCTATGTGTAAATCCAGAGTAAAATCTATTTCCATTCCAAATTTCAACTAAATCGCTTCAGTAGTAGCGGCGTTATGGAATAACAAACATCCAAATATCCAAACATACATCCATACAAACTTTCGCATTTATAATATTAGTAGGAAGTAGGATAGAATTGAAACAATTGTGCAGTAGTGCCACTAGATGGAGCTGTTTCAATTCCTTAGAAATTCGCGTTTACGTTAACGCGATAGTAACAGCATCAAACTGCCACTAGCCTCTGTTTTTGATTTCAAACTGTTTTCTGACGTGCTTACAGTTAAATAGCACGATACTTAAACACAATCAAACCTTTTTAACCTGCGACGAAAAACGAGGGGTGTTATGAGTTTGACGTGTCTGTCTGTCTGTGGCTCCATAGCTCCCGAACGGATGAAGCGATTTCATTTTAGCTTTTTTTGTATTAAAGGTG
Source organism: Bicyclus anynana (assembly GCF_947172395.1). NCBI lineage: Eukaryota > Metazoa > Arthropoda > Insecta > Lepidoptera > Nymphalidae > Bicyclus > Bicyclus anynana. Next base: position 8,185,081 of record NC_069104.1, on the reverse strand, counting down.
ACTTACAGTCGAGTGTTCTTAGACATGTTTTATGAAAATCGATTGAGCCGTTTAAAAGTGGTGGTGGGTGACCTTAATTACCTTAAACTTTATTATGATTTTGATGGTATGAGCGTTTGTTACTCTTTCACGCCTCGGCTACTGAAAGAAATTTGAAGTAGAGATAGATTATAGTCTGGATTAACACATAGGCTACTTTTTATCCCTATTATAGACGAAGTCGCGGGCGTCCGCTATTAGACTATATTTTTACTAGCTATCTTAGTACATATAACAAAAGCTACGCGGCGAGCTAGAGATGTGTGTATTGTGTAATTGGACCTAGAACATAGGCCTTCGATATCCAAATAACCACCGTGCTAGTGAGGCCGGCAACGCATCTTTAAACATTATAAACAAACACACACTCATGCAAGTCACACATTCGGATGCACCTTGTTTACTGCACTCTAGCTGATAAGTGATAAACAGTGCAAACGCTTGTTATCGCATTGCTCCACATTCGTAGCGAGGAAGTCCAAGGGCGGTTTGATACACTTTTGTCTAACATCTAACGCAGAGTTCCCCAAAGTTTTTTGTGTCGTAGACCCCTTGCCATGTTTTTCCGTGTTGGGTAGACCCCCTACTTACCTGATATTGATTTCCTGTAAATTTCTAACTGTAGTAAAGTTTAGTGTTAAAAACTTAAAATAAAAACACATGTTAATTTATACATTTAATAGTTGAATTTAAATTAAAACTACTCAAAATCTAATTTTGTATCTGTTATAAACATAAAATAAACTATAAATAAAATAACATAAGCAATAAGTCAATATTTTTAGTGAGAAGGATGAATCTGATGGTTTAATAATAAAGACATAAGATAGTATGTATGAATCAAGTAAATAGGTACTGTCAGTGTATGTGTTAAGATCCACTATCGTGGACCCCCATTTTCGTTTCATGGACCCCCAATTTTTTTTCGCTGACGTAGACCCCTTGCAGGTTGTCATAAACCCCTAGGGGTCGAAATAGACCACTGTGGGAATCACTGATCTAACGTTTTAATGGAAATAGTATAGTATAGTATAGCTGGGAGGCTTCGGCCATGGCTACCACCTTACCGGCAAAGACGTACCGCCAAGTATATTGGCGGTACGTCTTTGCAAATATGGGGTCAGAATATATAATTATATTCTGACCCCATATTTGCATAGGAATAGAAACTACGCTGGTGACATCGTACGACGTTCGCTAGAACAATATCTATTTCGCTAGTATAGCAAAATTAGCTTAAAGAAAAAGTGTTGCTATTTAAAATTAAAATTCAAGAACTATTGCAAAAAGAATCGGTATTACACTATCAAAGACTAATTAAATGACAAAAAGAATTAATTGTAGATTCTGTTACCAGACTTAATAATAATTATTTTTTATAGTTTTAATCATGTAAGTAGGTATATGTAGTATTATTTAGTTATGTAATTCATGACAGTTTTATTTCGGAGAACAAAATTATTATATTTGTAACTATAGTGTACTTTGAACTCACTTGTGAGTTATAAACAATGTAATTTAGTTTAAAGATTTTGAAATTTTCATGCTATTTTGTAGTGAATTATAAGCTTCTACATAGGTACAAAGATATTCCTGTATTAACAATTTGCAAATAAAGAAATTTGAACTTGAATTGATTATCGATAAAGATATCATTATTGCAGAATCTAGGGGATTTACGCAAGTCAATATTCTTTGCAAACATTTTTTTATCAATCTCGAGGCATTCCTATCTTGCTCGTGATATCCTCTAGATATCGAAAAGGAAACAAACAAGAAGTCAATGAAATTTATTTAACAAGAGATTTTGACGCAGCGAATTAAGAAAATTCTCTGGTATGCAGGTTTTCTCACGATGTTTTCCTTCACTGTTTGAGACACGTGATATTTCATTTCTTCAAATGCACACAACTGAAAAGATGGCCCTGGAACGGATTCAAACCCACACCCTCCGGAATCGGAGGCAGAGGTCATATCCACTGGGCTATCACGGCTCACAATATAAAAATAATAAATATATACATTTATATAATGATATAAAATATTCACATAGACACATTGCAAATAGATTGCCTAGTTAAGTTGCGGCCGGATAGTATTAAATGATTATTTTTTTACTTAATCCAGTTCCATAGTTTAACTTAACGGATGAGGGTGAGGGTATATATTTCTAATGGCGGATTTTAGACCATACTTACCTATAGGTACATTTATGTAGCACTAGCCGCCGCCCCGCAGTTTCACCCGCGTAGTTCCCGTTCTTTAGAATACGGGGACAAGATATAGAATATGACACTCACAAATAACTTAACTTTCTAATGGTAAAAGAATTTTCAAAATCGGTTCAGTAGATACAGGGATTACCCCATATAATACCACAAACTTTACATCTTTATAATAATAGTATAAATAGATAAACGGCTTTATTTCTTTTTACGTTAACTGAAACGTTTGATTTTTACAAATTCAGACTGTAAACCTAATGGTTCTTATTAGATATATGGTATAGAATGGTGTATCTACATATATGCTATCCATACGACACCTCCACGCTTTACCGAAAAGGGATCTTGACAGATATAGAATTATAGAACCATTTTAAAATTTAAAGATCGGTTCATTTTTATTAATAGGTAAATAATGTTGTAGCATTTCTTATAGTGTAATGACTACTGGATGTTATGTTTTATATCCCTCCATTATCTTAATGACCAATTAATTGATTAATAGTGCGTTTAAATTTGAATTTATAAAATTAAATAATGATAATTATATTAATTGGTATTATTGTCTTTATTGACGCCCGTCTCGTTCGGTGTCTCGAGTACCTGACCCTTCACATTATTATTTGCACAGTCATACATTTATTAATATAATTGTTTTTATAATTATAATAACACTCGGCGTGGAGTGATGTAAATAACAATATGACATTGTAAACATTTTTCAATGCAACACTTATTAACTGTTTTTCGTTGTAGATGCTTTTTCTTAAGAACTGAATTACAAAAAAATCTTAAAAAATATGTGATAAACTGAAAACAAAGAAAAACAAAGAAGTCCTACAATAAATAGCGAAAAATAACAATGTACTAATAAGTGCATTGTATAAGTACATTTATAGACGACTTGCTGACCGTGCGGTTTCACCCGCGTGGTTACCGTTCCCGTAGGAATACGGGGATATTATATAGCCTATAGCATTCCTCGATAAATGCGATAAATGGGCTATCTAACATTGAAATAATTTTTCAAATCGGACCAGTAGTGCCTGAGATGAGCGCGTTCAATCTAACAAACAAACAAACTCTTCAGCTTTACAATATAAGTATAGATGCAGAACCAAGGAAGTGCCAAATTAACATAAGCAGTTGATAAAAAATCTAAACTAACGGAGTTAGAAATTGACAAATACATCAAAAAGAAAACCGTCAAATTTAAAACCTACTCCTTTTTAAACTCGATTAAATGGATTATATCTAAATCTTCCTTAATTTAAAAATAAATAGTATAATGTCTTCACCTATGTAAATATACTAATATGTATAGTATAAAATTATCATTGTATGTATATGTAATATGTACATGTATTTATGTATATGTAATATGTACATGTATTTAGTTGAGGAAAAAGGAAGTAGGTACACATCCTAGACAAGAATTCGTAATTATTTAACTACTTATACCCAAAGAGAAGGATGCTCGAAATATAAAGCAGTGGGTAGTGGGTAAGTCTAGACTAAAGACGTCTGCAATTTGTCTGTACCTACATACTATTGATCCTACTCAGGGTCGGTAGTTCCTTATACTATTATGTATTCTGTGGTTCTGTGATACACTATGAAGGCTATACTATAAATTATAACTCATGACGTTTCTGCAGACGCGTTAGAACGATTTTACTTAATTGAAGAAGAAAACTCATATGATATTTAGTATAAACAAAATATTAATTTCGTATAATTAGTACGTGGAATAAGGGTTCGAAATATATCGATATTAATTAATAAAAGTTAAGGATTTTAAAGAAAACTTAATCATAAAAGCATGTTTTTATAAAATTTTTCCAAACGTCAAAAATGCTGTTGTCTATTTTGTGACGTCACGATGTTACTTGATGTCACTAAAGGAATAAACGTCAAACTAATTATCTATACTGATATTATAAAGCTGAAGTGTTTGTTTGTTTAGTAGATCCAGAGATTACCTCCTACAGCACTACTCTTTACCTTATATTCAATGTACTCTATGACTCTTCATAAAAGATATACATAAAAATGAATCCATATATCCCCTGGTAACGCCATCACGCGTGAAGGGCTGGACCGATTTGATTATTTTTTTTATGTGTTTGTTATTGTCAGGAGAAGGTTCTTATGACAGAAAAAAATAAAAAAATGCGCAGAAAATTAGAAAAAGGGGTAGCTATCCTTACCCTAGGTAGAGGTAGGGAAGGGTAGAGTAGGCTAGGGGTAGGGTAGAGTAGTCGAGGGCGTCCACTAGCATTAGTATAGATTATAATTGTCTCCAATCACCATAAGAAAATGTAGAGCAGTTAATAATAGACGTGCAAACAAGCAAAGAATATACTGATTAATAATAATTCTTATTACTCTTATAATAGGATTGATAATTTTTATTTACAACCATATCGCCCTTTGTTTATGGTACAGAGGACCTGTTTGTTTTTAGTTATCTTATCTCTTTGATTAGGTATATTTGCTTTGTGCTTCCACTGTTAGTAAGGACGTACCTTAGCATTGCCCTTCAAGTTCTATTTAATTTGGTACGAATTTAAGTTCCCTGACACAATTAATTTATTTATTTACACTTGTTCGTAAAGAATATCGTTATCAACCTTTCAGCTCACTGCTGAGCTCGAGTCTCTTCTCAGAATGAGAGGTGTTGGGCCAATAGTCCATCACGCTAACCCTTGCGGATTGGCAGACTTCACACACGCAGAGAATTAAGATAATTCTCTGGTATGCAGGTTTCCTCACGATGTTTTCCTTCACCGTTTGAGACACGTGATATTTAATTTTTTTAAATGCACACAACTGAAAAGTTGGAGGTTGCCCTATACCGGATTCGAATCCACACCCTTCGGAATCGGAGGCAGAGGTCATATCCACTGGGCTATCATGTCATAAAGAATATAATACATAGAAAAGGAATATATAAAAAATAAGTAATATACAAAAGGCGGCCTTATAACCGTGGCTGGCTTGACCGTGTGTAACGTTACATAAAATGTATATATGACATTAAAAGTACTTATATACTAACTACCTACATATTATAACATAAAAAATTAAAAAAAAAACAGAAATGATTGGACTTTCATGTAACATTATGCGGTATGAGCTAATTTAGCAACATGAATTTTCTTGTACTTAGTATTATGTATTTACCAAAATTAGCATTTAATCGTTATAATACATTGTTGCTAAAGTAATTAAATATCGTTACAATGATTACGGATGAAAAGATGAATTAATGACACGCTTTTAACAATCAAACCGGTACTACGATAATATTTATGTATTTATGAATGTAGGCAGTTATATAGTTTATAACATTTTATAGTTTGACCACTTAAACTATACTAATATTATAAAGCTGAAGAGTTTGTTTGTTTGAACGCGCTAATCTCAGAAACTACTGGTCCGATTTGAAAAATTCTTTCAGTATTAGATAGCCCATTTATCGAGGAAGGCTATATATTATCCCCATATTCCTACTGGAACGGGAACCACGCAGGTGAAACAGCGCCGCGTCAGTTTGTAATAGTATATTATGTAAAAGTAAATGCCCAGGCGTACCCTAACCACCCGGCAATTTATTTATATCTAAAAAATATTCTTAAGAGCCGTAATAGAACAGTTGATATGTGCGATTCCGGAGGGTGTGGGTTCGAATCCGGTCATAGCATGCACCTCCAACTTTTCAGTTGTGTGCATTTTAAGAAATTAAAAATCACGTGTCTCAAACGGTGTACAAAAAACATCGTGAGGAAACCTACATACCAGAGAATTTTCTTAATTCTCTGCGTGTGTTGAGTCTGGCATTCTCACGGGAACGCGAACTACGCGGGTGAAACCGCGGGGCGTCGGCTAGTGCATTAACATATTTAAAGGTACACAGGAAATAAGCAATCTTGCGTTTCTTTTACGAATACTTCGGTACTTACCGCGGAAGCCGAAAGGCCGCGATCGAAGGCCATTCGAGTTTGATCATTGAAAGTTTTTATCTGCACGTGCTGAACATCTTTCTGATGTCTGCCAGTAGCGTAGCGTGCCTTGGAGGGGCCCTGTATCAAAATTAGTTGATGGGCTCAAATAAAGGGTAAAAAGGAGATGGTCCAAAATTGTATGGAGCCCAGGATCAGTCATTGTACCCTAGCGAAAATAAAAGAAGATATTTCTTTTAACTATTTTTGATTATACAAATCTACGAATTTACTTTCGAATTCATTATCTCCCAAGAAGTGCAACATTATTATGGTAATAATGGCGGATAGATGACGTTTTTAATGCAGTAATCGATTTGACGTTTGCTGTCAAATGTCATAGTTGCTTTAAGGGCGCCATCTTGATATAACTCAAAAACTTGGGGTTTTATTATAATTATTTCTTTTTATATAGTTAGATTTATTCACTTTAATAAATTTTAATAAAATCCTTGTATTTTTAATTTTAATGATAGGTACGGGGTACAATAGTGGACCTAAAATGGACCACCTCCTTTCTCACAACAGAAACAAAAATGTTTGCCTAAAATAAATATGACAGCGACTCAACATAAGTAGGATGTAACCAACTTTTGGGTGCACGCTAAAAACCCAAAAACCACAAAAATTGCTTAGTTGACTTTTGTCATTTCTGAGGTGAAATTCTATAGGCAGCTTTTTTTTCGGGAAGCACCAGATTTAGTGAGATTGTGGATTACACTTTACTAATTTTTGCTTTCACACGTAAGGGGCCCTGTAGTCCGGGGGCCCCGTATCATTGATGATGCTGATACTGTGCTAGCTACGCCCCTGATGTCTATGTTTCCTTAACCTGTCTTCAAGGCGAGAATACTATACATAAGTTTTTATTTTAATACGTTAAATGAACATATATAAAAACCAAGGATAGTAGGGTATTGAATTTTCATGAGGCTATACAGGGAGCCTTGTAATATATTAAACGAGCATGCAAATTCATGAGATGCGAAGGCTTCGTCATTATCAACCCATATTCAGCTCACTGCTGAGTTCGAGTCTCCTCTCAGAATGAGAGGGAAATTAGAAAAAACTGCTTTTGAAAATAGTCAGCGGATTATAATAATAAACTGCGATTCTCATTAGTAATTAGAGTTTGTGATTTATCGAGATATATATATATATAAATGGTTTATCCGATACATTATAATATACCAAAAAATAACACGTTAAATTGTAATTAGTGTTTTCAGTTCACAATATGACGGTAGATTATATTATCACGTGTGCGATTATAAGCTAACGTATTTTACAATCTAACGGTGATAGATACATTCCAGTTAATAATGACTGAGGGGTAAGTATTCATTATTGACATGCCTTAACTGCAAATTAGACAAATATAGACATCGGATAATCCTTGGATAATCAATGAGTAACCCCAACCTACCCATAGATAATGTCGGAGATTCCTTTAATCCACAGCCTGTATGTAATACGTGTAATGAAAGAGAGATATCGAGTGTACATACATTAATTATAATTAAGTTTAATTGAGAGAGCGTAATTTAAAAATTTAATTAATATTTGCTATTCATTTTAACGTTATACCTCCATGCTTGTATAGGGTTTATCTTAGCTTAAACGGACAGCTGAGTTATCATACACCTAACTCCGTTAGCAACGAAACAATATTTCGATACCATTTTTCACTTTTGCATCCGTTCTACAGACTTGACGGTTTTCCTTGGTCGTGTGTGGCTGATTGGACAGTTTCTTGTTTTTTCGAAAAACCTCAAAAATAACAAAAAAGGTTTTTTTACAGTTACAGTACAGTGGTTACAGTAAAGTAGGCAGTACAATATACGTACTATATTCCGTAAAAAAAAAATACAAAAATACCCAAATGGCAGCCTTAATAAGTAGGTAGCTAAGTAACACATATAATTTGTTTACGCAGACATAATTGTGATATCATTTCTATTTTATATTTGTATTAATATTAATAACATCATTAGGTATACGTCGATTCTATTGGCCCCTTACTGTTTAATATGCCACTTATCCGAATAAACAAGTCTTCATTTGGAAACCAAGCAATCATATGAAATTGTTTGTTTTTATCTAAAGAAATTGCTATAATTTTTCAGAACTCTAAGAGGTAGCCATATTCTTCGAATTCGTCTCTCTCTATCTAGATTATGGTGTTGGTCAGAAAAGGATATAATTAATAACAGCAATTGATTCCTAAACATTTTCTCGTTTACATATTTTGTATAATATTAACCTCTGAACGCGTAAAAATTATTTGGCTATTTCTCACGAAAAATAGGAAAATGTTATTTCTGCGAGCGTTTAATAAATATGTACCTTAATGAATAGTAGCAACTCCCAGGTAATTTTGCTTTAACTGATGATGCAGCTGTGCTTTGTTATAAATAAGTATTGGAAATGCTTAACGCCAAATTCGAAATATGGTTATTGGTGTTGTTTGATATCGTTTTCATTGCCCCCATCCTTACGAGCGCTATATTTGACCGTGTATGGCTGGCATTAAAATGCGTTGTGCTTTGAAAGTAGTGTGCTATATACTTTACCCAGCATAAGTATATCATTAGATTATAGATTGATACTTACTTAGGTGAGATCATAGTTAAGCTGGCAAGGATTAAAAAAAACAATAAGCATTCCAATTACAAACAATATACCTACGCCATTTTTTCTGTAATAAAAATAGATTTGATTGATTGATACCAAATGAATAAATCGATTGGAAGATTGTTTACTTTTGTTATTATAAAAATGTGACTAATATAGGTGGACAGGTGTCATATTATGCTTAGCGTTGCGCTCTTATTAATCAATTTCAATAGTGCGATTAACCTTTTCAATCAAGTAGGCACCTATAGAGGTACACGTAGCTGGCAAAAAAGTCTATTGGAATTATTGTGAGCAAGGTCAACTTAAACTTAAAAATCAAGCGTGAATGTGTGATCTCACCTTGCTTGAGGAAATACCCACTAACACAGAGCACATAACAAGCCCTGTCTTTCCACTAGCTCTTCTGGTGACAGAAGGGCTCATTTTTTGCGCGCAAAGGATTATGAATACTGGCCAGTTGGTTGGACAGTCAGGCTTATTTTTTTTTTGTTTTTATTGTTTACCCCAGCCCTTGACTACAATCTCATCTGATTTACTGATACCTACCTATTATTGATTTACTCTACAGTTTACTGATATTAGTTCTATCATTTGAACCTATTTCTCTTTTTCAAGTTAATTTTTTTTTCCAGAATATAGAAATCTAAGCTAATGCTTTGTTTTTTCATAAACTGATAACATTTATTGGGTACCATTGTCATTTAACGGTATTTCTTTTTTATTCTTTACTAGTTAGCTCTTGACAATCTCACCTGATGGTAAGTGATGATGCAATCAAAGATGTAAGCGGGCTAACTTGTTAAGAGCAGAACAAATATCCACAACCCTTTCGGTTTCTACACAACATCGTACCGGAACTAGCCACGGCCGAAGCCTCCCAGCCAGACCTGGACCAAATTAAGAAAACCTCAATCGGCCCAGTTGGGGATCGAACCCAGGACCTCCGTCTTGTAAGTCCACCGCGCATACCACTGCGCCACGGAGACCGTCAATCGTCAACGGTATCTATCTGGTATTCAACTTACTCCGTTGGGTACCGAATTAACATCATGTTATGCAATAAACGTGTTGGAGTGCCGATGGCATATAACCGTTCGTATCTGAGAATTCTGAGATACCGTTAAAAGTCAATTTGTCCAGAACTGACTTGCAAAATTATTGGGTAGGGTAACGGTCATAAGCTGAAGTCTTTTTCTTTTCTGTGTGTATGGATTTATTGTTAAGGCTTCATTTAAGCTTTTATGTTTGTAGGTGTGTGCGTTACATAATAACTGTCACGTAAGTGAAATGGTGAGCTTGTTGGTCGTTCATGACGTCCAGGATTGAGGTTTTGGTGCATTGGTATTATCTTTCTAAGAAACTAGTGGACGCTCTCAAATTCGTCCTTCCTTAGACCTAATCCGGCCGTCGCAAAATCCGTTCATAGCGGACGTCTGCTAAGTATAAACTACCTCCCTGTCAATTTTTATCCCTGGGTCGATTGAGGTTTTCTTAATTGGTCCAGGTCTGGCTGATGGGAAGATTCGGTCGTGGCTAATTACTATCCTACCGACAAAGACGTACCGCCAAGCGATTTAGCGTTCCGGTATGATATCGTGTAACCGAATAGGGTGTGGATACATCTTACTCCTAACAACTTAGCCCGCTTCCATCTTAAATTGTATCATCACTTACCATCAGGTGAGATTGTAGGCAAGGGCTAACTTGTAGAGAGATAAAAAAAAGTCCTCCTACGGGTAAAAAAGAAATGTTACACGGAAGGCGCTAGACAAAAAGCATTTAGTTCATTTTCTATCTGGTGCCATTATATGCATATTATTTCATACAAAAAGCTTTACCTTACAATGGCGAATGAAAATTACTAGAAAAGTTTTCTCATGCGACAATTGACAACAAGGTTAATGCACTTTGCTGTGAGAATAATGCCAATTTTTAATACGCTGATAGCTTCACTTGTAACTACGAGTATGTATGTAAGAAAGCCCAGTGATGAGCCGTGATAGCCCAGTGGATTTAACCTCTGTTTTCGATTACGGAGGGTGTGGGTTCAAATTTAGTCCGGGACATGTACACAACTTTTCAGTTGTGTGCCTTTTAAGAAATTAAATATCGCGTGTCTCAAACGGTAAAGGAAAACATCGTGAGGAAACCTGCATACCAGAGAATTTTCTTAATTCTCTGCGTGTGTGAAGTCTGCCAATCCGCATTAGGCCAGCGTGGTGGACTATTGGCCTAACCCCTCTCATTCTGAGAGGAAACTCGAGCTCAGCAGTGAGCCGAAAATGGGTTGGGTAAGAAAATCAAATCGTGGGGAATCTTAATTTGACCCACTTCCCGGTCTTCGATTAGGATGAAATTTTGCACACGCTCTGAGTTCTGATGACAATATATGACTAGCTAAGAAACGTCATTACAAATCCAATATGGCGGCCTCCCCAAGATGGCGGACTGGCTGTTTGAAATCCCCATGATATGGATATCAAATGAAAGGATTTGCTGTCAGGAATACGAAATAAATAGTCACGTGACGTAAATCCAATATTTGTAATTATTAGTGCGTGCTAAAAACGTACGTACGTACGTAAACGTTTTTAGTTTTTTAAACTATTTAAACTTATCATTTTATGGTTAGGTTTACATATTTTAATTTTTAGATATTTAGATTTTTTTAAATAGAAACGTTCTGCGGTTTCCCCGAATTTCCGTGGAGCCTATGTTATTCGCTGCTAATGTAGCTCTTTATTTGTGAACGAATTTGTAACTGGTATGTAGCCAGATTTGCGACGAAACTAATGCCAGACACGCACGGTCAAGTCTGCAGCGGGCAGGAATGTGGCCTGTGAAACTGTGTTACCAACAAGTTAGACCGGTTTCATCTTAGATTGCATCATCACTTACCATCAGGTGATATTGTAGTCAAGAGCTAATTTGTAAAGAATAAAAAAGCGTGCTGCAGACTTGACGGCATACTCGACCGTGTGCGGCGACCCTAAGACGTTACAAGCACCAACCGCCAAGCGGAACGTTACGTAAGCAGTTACGCAAAGCCAATGTCAAGATCGCTGCGTCAACATCACAGCAATGAGCCGAGGTCGTTGACCGCGATAGCAATCAATACTACGTAGTGTCGACACCCGAATGAGTTCACATCCGTTGGTAAAAACGTGGTATTGAACTTGCATTCATTCATGAAAGATAATTCACCCGTAATGAGGAAAATCGTATGCACTGCTAATGGTTGATACTTGAATTCATTATGGTATTATGAATACAACACAGATGTTGCAGATGCATAAAATATTAATGTTTAATAACCTACTTAATTTTGATTTGTTATTTTCCGTTCACAATCATAATGTTAAGGCGAAAGTTTGTGTGTAAGTGTGTGTACACTGTACATATACAATAAGTGTGTAGGTATGTTTGTTGCGGCTACTGAAGCGATTTTACTGAAATTTGGAATGGAAATAGATTTTACTCTGGCACATTATGCTACTTTTCATCCCGGGAAAGTCCATGGTTCCCGCGGGATTTGTGAAAAACTGAATTCCGCAGACGCGGGCGTCCTCTAGTAATAGTAGTAGATAAAATGCAATTCAAAATTCAAAAAATCAAAATTCATTTATTTATTTCAAGTAGGCTAAGTTTACAAGCACTTTTGATACGTCAGTTGACTATTTGTAAAGATTCTACCACCACTATTAGTAAAGATTCTTCTAAACTCTCTATGAATATTGGTAAGCAATTTGCGAACGTCCGCGAAGTTCATACGCATGAAATTCAGTTTTCGACAAATCCCACGAGAATCGTCAAGGCAAAATCAAATTAAAATTGGTTCAGCCGTTCCAGAGCCTAATTAGCCTGAGCAGACATACATACAAAAAATCTAAAAAGTTCGTTGTGTTTTATACCGTTTTGATAACTAAGTTTTTGACAAAACAAAGTTATATTTATCACACACAGACATAATTTAATATCTTATATTATGTATTGGTATGTATGTAATAAGCAGATATTATAGAACAGCCACATCCAATGATTTTGGTGTTATGCGGGCTACAAATCTTCAGTATAATCTGCAAAGTTGTAATTGTATATTTGAAGAATCTATCCAATAACTTAGCAGTGATAGCCCAGTGGATATGACCTCTGCCTCCGATTCCGGAGGGTGTGGGTACGAATCCGGCCGGGGCATGCACCTCCAACTTTTCAGTTGTGTGCATTTTAAGAAATTAAATATCACGTGTCTCAAACGGTGAAGGAAAAACATCGTGAGGAAACCTGCATACCACAGAATTTTCTTAATTATCTGCGTGTGTGAAGTCTGCCAATCCGCATTGGGCCAGCGTGGTGGACTATTGGCCTAACCCCTCTCATTCTGAGAGGAGAGTCGAACAGTGAGCCGAATATGGGTTGATAATGATGATGATCCAATAACTGTTGCAATTTCTTCCTCAGAGCGCGCCACCGCCTCTCGTTGATTGGTCCGGCGTGCCAACGTTGGTGCTGGCGTTGGTCGCGTTGGTGATAGCTGCCACGGCTCTGTTGACTCGGCCCATAGAAGGCAAGAAGCCAGCGCGCCTGCCTGGACCGGTGGCACTGCCGTTCCTCGGTACAAGATGGCTGTTCTGGAGTCGTTATAGAATGAACAAACTACACGAAGCGTATGAAGGTGAGGCGCTTTGCGAATGGATTTAAGAACATCAGGGGCGTAGCTAATAGACTAGGCCGTTGGAGTACCTGTAGTCCAGGGGCCCGGTCCATTACGTGTCACGGCAAAAAATTGTAAAAAGTAATCTACAATCAAAAACTGCTAAAATGACAAAAATAAAAAAGCAATGCTTTATGGTAGTGTAAATCAAGAACTATTGAGATTTTTCAGGATTTGCCGCTCGTCTATTGGGCCCCCTAACTAGTCTTGATACAGGGCCCCTTTAAGGCACGCTACGCCACTGAATAGCATCGCCTGTGCCTAGTTCGCGTGATGCTGTGTTGTATTTTTTTTTTGTATTTTTTATTCATTATCTGTATTAATATTATAAAGTTGAAAAGTTTGTTTGTTGTTTGCTTGAACGCGCTAATCTCAGGAACTACTGGTCCGATTTGAAAAATTCTTTCAGTGTTAGATAGCCCATTTAACGAGGAAGGATTTACACTATATTATCATGCTAAGACCAATAGTAGCGGAGTGTTGTAGACTATATTATCAATAGGAGCGGAGCACCAATGAGGAATGTTTCAAAATCGGTTGATTATTTCCTACTTTTTTTTATTCTTCACAAGTTAGCCTTTGACTACAATCTCACCTGATGGTAAGTGATGAGGCAATCTAAGATGGAAGCGGCTGAACTGGTCAGGAGGAGGATGAAAACCCACACTCCTTTCGGTTTCTACACGACTTTGTACCGGAACGCTAAATCGTTTGGCCAGACCAGGACCAATTAAGAAAACCTCAATCGAACCCAGGATCATCATATCGCATACGACTGCGCCACGAAGGCCGTCAAAATGAAGTTATTTTTGAGATTAATGCCATGATAAAAACTTAATTCAAACATAGATCCAGGTGTCTACTCGATCCTCCTAGCATGAGCCATTTTTAACAACCAGGCAACAAATCAACTAAAGTTACTTTACAGTGCATAATAAATACCAGTGGCGTAATTATAGGGCCCACGATACGATGGGCCCGCGAGGCTTTGAGTTCCAAGTGATATAATATTTAAAAATACTTGACAATTTGTCTAAGGCCCCATCCAAAGAATTCGTCACAAGCCCCAGATAGTATATATACGCTACTTGTATATTTTCACTCACAAGGTATATTTTATATGCGAAGGTGATAAAGCGAATGTTTTATTTTAAATATTGTATTCTTTTTATTAATTATATATATTATTTAGTTTACCACCTAACATACAAGATACAGTGGCATAAATATCATCAATGCAACCTGCAGTGCAGGAAGGTGGGAAAACATGTAAATAAATTAAAAGAAAAAAATTGTAGGTAGTGTATAACAATTTAAAACAATTATTCAAATCACAATAATGTCACCTAATCAATTTATTGTTATAAATAGAAGAAGGCGACGATTTCCGTTATTTTAACATTGATTTCTTCAATAATGAAGGATACCCAGATAAATTTTTATTCCCTGTACTTCCGTATATGCAACTGTTTAGTTAGTTCAAAGTTTCGGCTCCACGAACTCCTGTTAAAATTTCCAAGTGACAGCGAACCCCTTACTAAGTAATGGGGTTCGCGTACCCCTAGAGGTTCGCGTACACCACTTTGAGAAACCTTGAGTTAGGGTACTCGTAGTTTGAGCTACATAGATTGATATGATTATCAGCCAGACAGCTATCTATTGTAGATACGAGTATAAATTTTACGCAAAGTCATTTTTTTCTTATAATTACAAACTATATTCATTAATTTTTTTACGCCATACCTGTACCTGTAGAGGGGCAAGTCTATGTAGCTTACGCCACTGACAAAATTTTCATTATTTGTGTATAAATTTTTTGTTACTTAGGGCACTGCTATGTGTGTGAACAATATAGCGTAGTTGGGGGTCCACGCCCTCGCCGTCACAATGAGATATTTGCACGCAGACATGTTCAGGCGGTACGGGCCAGTGTTCGCCGAGGTGACTCCAGGGGGCGCCCTCGTCGTCTCCATCGCTGAGCGGTCGGCGCTCGAGGCTGTGCTGCGAACACCAGCGAAGAGGCCTTATCGACCCCCCACTGAAATCGTTCAAGTGTACAGAAGATCGAGGCCTGATAGATATGCCTCTACTGGACTTGTTAATGAGTAAGTTTTAACTATGTCTATTTTAATTGCCCACTATACGCCAGGCCTCCCTCGATAAATGAGAAGGGATATGTGTAAATGACAGTGGAATAACTATATTATCTGAAGTCCGTGGGGAATTGATTTGATGAGCCCTAGAAAAATCGACACGTAAGTATTTTTTTAATGTTTACTTTTTGAACTCAAGGCGTGGGCCCGTGGCATACCATATAGTTACGCCCCTGGCTTAGATAGTAATTTTGATTTTGTAATAATTACTTTCAGATGTTAATGGCAAGGATCGGTCTTAGGTTTTATCATGGGACCTATTCGAGACACGGCAGTGTAATGCTAGCCACAAACGGTAAATTATTCTCACGTTTCTGCAGCACAAACGGCAGTAGGTACCCACGCGGCATACTATACAAGTCATGTACGCAGTGACCAACACTCGATCAATTTTAGTCGTGGGTGCTACAGAAACGTGAAAATAATTGACCGTTTGTGGCTAGCATAACACCATGAACTTCCCAGCTCCGGGCTACGAAAATTTTCCGAGTATTCCATGAAAAAAAGTAACGCTGAATATATCGGATCCCGACTCTTAACTGTAGTAAAAATTGCTTTGCTAAGTATTTTTTTTTTACCATAGGAGATGATCTTGAGTTTGGAACTAAAATTGCCTTTTATATCCTACTTAGTTCATACTGTTACTACCTACAAAGATTTGCTAAACAACATGAGTAGTGTTCACAAGTTCAGACATAAAGATGTACATGAAGAATTCAACCAGATTATATTAGATCTTTGATCTATATAGGTGTAGATTTATAGCAACCACGCTATATAGTGGTTAATTCCCTGATCAAACAATTTATCTTGTTAGAAACATGGACAGATGCAAAAAGTAACCAATTACGTGGAGTAAGTAAAAGCTTTTTCTTCGCAGCGTAATGACGGTAGCAACAGAACTCGCGCACGGTAATATATTTCTTACGAGGTGGATACAAGTTTTTTAGATTGTATCCTAGCCTAGACACCGGCTTTCACTTATCATGGAATTGTCTTATAAATATGATAAATATTCTTATAACATGCTACTTATACCTATTATACATTGTATCTACACTTAATTTTTATTCTCATTTATTTATTTATCCTTTTTTTTAAATTTTTAACAATTTTATACATACAAAATATACCAAACACTATTAAAAACTTATAAAAAAATTAACTCTCCCGCTGCGGGACATTTGAGTGCCCAAGCAAACGGTGGTTAGGGCTCCAGAGTGAGGAACCTCCTCACAATACGCGCCGTCTCAAGAATCACTGCCTCCTGTATCCGACTCTTGATCCAATAGTTAAGCTTCTTAAAGCATACACTTAATATTAATAAAGTGGTAAACTTTGTGGTATTGTAGGGGTCATTTACTGAACCGATTTCAAAAATTCTTTTACAACTAGAAAGCTACGTTATTTGTGAGTGTCATAGACAATATTTTATCCCCGTACTCCCACGGCAACGAGAACTATGCGGGTGAAACCGCGGGATGTCTGCTAACAGTCAGTATTAAAGAAACACTGTTAAAAAAGTGAAATTGAGACACTGAATACATAAGTAGTTACACGAGATTCGTTATGTTTTAGGGTTCCGAAAGTTCGAGTGGCCTAATTTTAATATATTATGAACATACATAAAAAAGGATTCCGACGAATTGATAACCTCCTTTTTTGTAGTAGGTTAATAAAATTAGGAAATTACGATCACTCTTGCTCGCCATGTTTATTTTTGCCGCCAATCCGCACTGCTCTATTCTGTTGGATAGGGCACAGTCTCATCAGGCCTTAGTTGATGGATACAGTACGGTATTCTGGTAGGAGGTCTTCCTTGCGTGCCCTGGGAAGTATTGCTCTGTTGAAGGGCGATGGTTATACACTTGCCACCAAGTGAGCCTTCTGCTTGGTCTATCAATTATTACTAAGTATAAAATAATCCAACATTGGGTTTAAAATTTAAAGGTTAGCTATTAAGTATTAAAACCATTGAATTATTAGGTAATTAAAACTCTTTGCCAATGTGAATGGAGACTAAAACAAAAAACTATACTCAAATTGTTAAAAGCTTACAGTAAATTAATTAAAATTAAAGTGATAAAAAGATAATCTAAGTATGTCAATCAATTAAATAATTACGTCGCATATGTATTTAATTAATCAATAAATCAAATTAAAGAAACAAAAAATTGTGCAATTAAAAATAGAATGGGTTTAACAAAAAATTCATCTATTTATTCAGCTAGGAAATCAACAGCAAAAAATACGACCGACATACAAAAAAGATAAAATACTATGATACTACAAGGTATTGAATTGTTACACATACAATGTAGTATCGATTTGTTTTTTTTTAATATTTACAAGTCAGCCCTTGACTACAATCTCACCTTATGGTAAGTGATGATGCAATATAAGATGAAAGCGGACTAACTTGTTAGAGGAGGATGAAAATCACATGACATCGTACCGGAACGCTAAATCGCTTGGCGGTACGTCTTTGTCGGTAGGGTGGTAACTAGCCACTGCCGAAGCCTCCCACCAGCCAGACCTGGACAAATTAAGAAAACCTCAATCGGTCCAGCCGGGGATCGAACCCAGGACCTCTGTCTTGTAATTCCACCGCGCATACTGCGCCACGGAGGCCATCAAATCACAATCTTTTTTGTATTATTTTTAAAAAATTTAATACATATTTGTAAGCTGTTTAGGATTTTTTTAAGAAAAAATCTAAACTAAAACCAAAAATTCGGATAATCAAAGAATATACGAGTAATATACTCCAAGGTATAATCATCCGAATTTTACATAATTGTCATTAGTATGGTCGAATTTTGACTAGTGGAAAATATTACAGGGACGTAATATGCCGTGATGGGCCTTTGGGCATACAATAACGAAATAAAACTTTTATTTAAAAAGGAGCTTTGTACAATTAATGAATCTTTTTATTACTCCATGTAAAGAAACAAAACAAAACCTTAAGCACTTGTGAATCTAAGGCCCCAGTTCATATGCACGTTATTGTAAAGACGGAAGCAACAATATTTTCAGATATTCTAAGTGTTTTATTTTGGTTTTTTTTTTGGTTTGACCAATATGGGGAATATTGGTCTTCCCCAATTAGTCGTAAAGACCGTGCTGGGAAATACTACATATACAGACCCACGGAGATCGAATAATAAGACTGTGTTGATTTTAGTACCTAAATCTATGAAGCTCTAAATACTCGTGTTATCTTATTTATGTGATGTAATAGTAATGACTCGTGTAATGACAAACAAGTATTTTGACTACTAATTCATTCAAAGCAGGAAAATGACATAATTTGTGTACTCGCAATTCATATTTTTGTAAATTTAACTCACAGATCACGTACAAGCTCTACGCAGCTGGTGTCTAGTTTTTGCTAAAGTCAACTTCCTGTTTTGCCCTGCGATTATATTTGGAAGCATACGAGTATATAGGCATTTTATTATCTGAATATAGTTGTTTTGTCGTAATTTGACCTTGAGTAAGCTTTTATGGAAAGTTACACAGCTTTTAAATAAAATTAATCGAGGTTATTCTTGGCTCTATTGTTGCTTTTTTGCGAGTCGCTTGTAGGTTTTAAAAAATAGAGCAGCACTCAATGTGAAATGCGAAAGTCTGTCTGTCTGTTTTTTACGTCTTCCTGATAAAATCTGTAATTAATTTAGGAAAGGTACAAAATAGTATCAATATTTTAATACACAAATAAGGAGAAACAAAAACAAAAAGTTATAAACTAGTAATAGAATAGAATAGAAAACACTTTATTTGTTAACACAACACATTGAAAACTTAAAACTAACACACATCTTGATACTTATAACTATAAATATATAAATGATATAGAATTAAAAGTGTTGTGCCAATAAAATGGATCAATAAAAATAAATAACAATATAACACAATAGAAAGTAAATATAGCAAATTACAAGATTTCACAAATAAATGTATCCACTTAAAATCTCTTTTCTCATACTTTCCTAACCCTTATGTTTCTGTAGAAGAGATTTCTACGGTGCGACAAGGCTGTTTATTGCTAAGCATTTGTTTATTTTATTGTTTCCTTGTTTAATACTAAAAAAACACCTGCTAATAAATAAATACTGTATTGCAGACAAGGAGAGAAATGGTTTCATCTGCGACGCCATCTCACCAGCGAGTTGACCAGTCCTCACACCATCCAAGGGTTCATTCCTGAGCTGAACAGCATCTGCGATGACTTCCTCAACTTGCTGAAGGGCTGTCGCAGGCCAGACGGCACCGTCTACGGTTTTGACCAGCTCACTAACCGCATGGGCTTGGAATGTAAGTACTGACTCATATAATCTCATCTATTAACTATGTCACATTATCCAGCGATTCATTTCCGAGCTAAAGTTGATTGACAACGATCCTCTCAACTGTCAGAGGCATGCTATGCACATTTAATTGGATTTTTCTTAAATTTATTTTCCTCGTGAGAAAAACTTACATGATTGTTGCTTTACTAATCTATTCGGGTATCGGGTATTTATTTACATTATACGTTCTCTATGCTATAAAAGCGAACAGTCAAAGATGAAATTTAGTAGGGTGGTACATGGTAGGTTATAGTTAGTCGACGACATATTGTACGTAGGTATACGTACAATATTTCATCCCGCGGGATGTGTGAAAACTGAATTCCACGCAGACGAAGTCGCGGGCGTCCCCGCTAGTAGGCTATACATTATCCCCGTATTCCTACGGGAACGGGAACCACACGAGTGAAACCGCGCGGCGTCAGCTAGTATAATATAATTTACACATTTCTCATACTTACAAATTATAATATCTAAAACATTTATTAGGTACTCCAAAATATATAACGGATGTCGCAAAAACGTGTAAAGTTTGTATTTCAAATCGAACGATAACACGGTCAAGTAAACAACTAAGTCTTACGTTAAAAAAAAGTTTAATATAGGTATTTATTTTATATAGACGTTGATAAGCCAATAAGTAAATAAGGAGATGTACTTGTGTCTAATAAATAATAATCTAAAGTTAGAAACGAAGTAAAAATACTTTAGAGATAAAAGACGATGCCAAAACTCCTTGCAGTCTTCTTTTAATTTTTTTAATCTGTCTGTTACTTTTTACGGCTACGTTGCTAAACCGATTTGGATTAAGTTTGAAATAAAGGTAGACAATGAACATAAGCTACTTTTTATCCCAGAAAAATTCATGGTTTCTGCGGGATTTCTAAAAACAGAATTTCACGCGAACGGCGTCGCGGGCGTCCGCTAGTAAATAATATAGGTAGGTACGTATTAAATGTGAAACGTTAATGCATCACTTGGTAATAAAAAACTTGCAAATGAAATGCTATAAATAAAATATAACGAAACAATCAACAAACTATGGTTATTATAAAATAATCCGCTTTCCGTTATATGGGCACTATAGATAAATTTATTATATTCTAGGGAGGGGATATTTTTGGCACGAATTCCAACCTTTGACCTTTCTTTGCTAACTTTATTTATTTATTAGTTGCCGAAGTTCTCTGTTTTTTCGTTATAATTGGCTTGTGACGTATTTAGATTTCCCGAATTAGAAATATTATCTTTTACTATAAATAAATGTTTATACACCGTCTATCTTTTCATACAACATTTAAGATAATGTAAGGAATTTAACTTTAATTTTAGGAAGTGATCTTGGCTTGTTAGATTTCATCGTTCACAAAAGGATCCTATCGTTCACAATAAGTTTACATATTATGTAAATTGTTAAAATTTACATTAATTATATTTTACGACCAGAGGCGTAACTATACTTTTAGGGCCCATAATAGCAAATACGTAGGGACCTTTTTTAACGCCATCATCATTGACTTTATATCTAAACTTCTATACTAATACACGAGTATATAAAACTGAAGAGTTTGTTTGTTTGTTTGATTGAACGCGCTAATCTCAGGAACTACTGGTCCGATTTGAAAAATTCTTTCAGTGTTAGATAGCCTATTTATCGAGGAAAGCTATAGGCTATATGTTTTCCAACGGGAACAGGAACCACGCGGGTGAAACCGTGCGGCGTCAGCTAGTTACTGAATAAACGTTTGAGGAATGAATGTATTAAAATAAAAGTGTTGTTTCAACCATCCTTTGTACTCTTAAAGACTCCCGTTTGCTTGACGGGCGAAAGACTTGCGAATCTGAAATTCCGATCAGTCAATTTTAGACACACATTTTATTGAAATAGAAGCATAACAAGTATTACAATTTTTCTGTACTTATGACACCCGGAGTTGTTTTGGTAAGTAAATTAACAATGCACTATGGCAGATGAATTAGATTTACACCGGACATCCGTTTCTTTTATCGAGTCTGTTAGTTACAAGTTCCGGCTTTGGAACATTGTAGAAAATTACGTAACATTAACAATAGAATTTTACTTGACATTTCTTACTATATTACATTTATGTAATTGACGTTTTTATCAGATATGGTATTAAATAGTTACCCTATTTAGCTTTGGATCACAAGATCCTGAAGGTTGAATGAATGAAAGTTTGGAGGTTGTAGGGAATAGGTAATCTCTGGATCTACTGACCTATTTTTAATTTTTTTTACCAATAGAAAGCCAGGTTTTTTGTGAGTGACACAGGCTGTTTATCCCTTCCTACTAGGAAACTACCCCTATTAGGGAACCAGCGGGTCACCGGCTAGTTGTAATATAAGTAACAATCTTTCAAGTAAAGCCGCAATAAAGCAGCATGGTGGGTCTAATCTCCAAATCCTTATCCCGAAGGAGGCTCTGTACTGAGCCGTTCGAATATACAATGAATAGTATTGAGTATTAATAAATTAGTAAATAGTAATCGAGTGCGAAGTTTTGCTGATGTTATTTAAAGT
The DNA here is from genome assembly GCF_947172395.1 of Bicyclus anynana. Lineage (NCBI taxonomy): Eukaryota > Metazoa > Arthropoda > Insecta > Lepidoptera > Nymphalidae > Bicyclus > Bicyclus anynana. Next base: position 8,162,416 of record NC_069104.1, on the reverse strand, counting down.
GGGTTTAGGTTGCATCATCAGACCTTAGGCATCGACCGTTTACGTAATAGAAACGGACGCATTTAGCATCTCAATGAAATATAGCGTGTTAAGAGATAAGGGATGCAATATAGGTCAGAATAGTAAGTGTACATTATAGTCCAGGAACAGGTGCATTATATCGTATAAGGTAGATTTAAATAATGTCATGAGCCAGGTATCATTCGATTGGGCATAAAATATTATATTAGAATGATATTATATGTATATTAATTTTGTAAATTATACCTAAAAAGAGAGTAAGATTTCCGGCAAATATCTTTAAAACTTTTAAAAAAGTAGATGAGGGCTCCTTTAATAACAACCCATATTAACTTTGAATCTGTAAGATTAATACTTTATATTAACAATAATACTTTGTTTTCCTAGAAGCTCATACAGCTCTGATCGTTGTCTTCAAGCAGATAAACGATTCGAAATATGTAGTTACAAACTTTTCAAGCCTACTTGAAATAAAATATTTTTTATATGTTTATTAGTTGCTCGGTTTATTATACCATTTAAAGTGTATTCTGTATTGAGTATTTATATTCATTTTATTATATTAATGACGTTAAAGGTCCAGATTCAATCTGGCATACGTTATTACAAATTGTTTATAAACGTACACAACGTCCACAACGTACGACGTCGGAGTATGCCCGACTAATTTCGAACCCATACGGGGCCATTAGTCATGAGCTGGTTCTTGCAACGGCACGATCCATTTAAGGGATACTAATACCTGACTACAGACTTTCTCAGATATTCACATTATATCCGTATCGAAAATAAATATAAATCAATATTCAAACAGTGAAATCCATTTGTCCACCAGCTCTCAGTCTACAATAACTTGACAACACCCGCATGAGAGTACAAGAATGCACCATTAGATATGCATTATGAGTTACATGATGAGGAGACGTATCACATAACTAGGACGCCTTATCGCGCCCGGTAGTTATGACTTGACACTATTGACGTGTAACATTGCTCTGTGAGCATAAATTGTCATCGACATGACATGCAAGATACCTACAATAGATAGATCCTGATAGATAAGGCTGACTATGTGCTAGTCGAGTATAGATCGCGACGCGTTCAGGGTTTGTCTTTGGTCTGGCTGGTGGGAGGCTTCGGCCGTGGCTAGTTACCACCCTACCGACAAAGACGTACCGCCAAGCGATTTAGTGTTCCGGTACGATGTCGTGTAGAAACCGAAAGGAGTGTGGATTTTCATCCTCCTCCTAACAAGTTAGCCCGCTTTCATCTTAGACTGCATCATCACTTACCATCCGGTGAGATTGTAGTCAAGGGCTAACTTGTAAAGAATAAAAAAAAAAGCTATATAATTCTCCAACGTCTTGTAACTTTTAAAATATTAATACATACGAGTATTATTTGATTATGAAACACGGCTAAAACTCACGTGATATAAGGTTGGAGTCTGCCCATTCTTACCCATTCGGGGCCCTTAGTCATGAGCTGGTTGTTGCAACGCGGTACGATCCAAACTGCGAAGCGGCGTTGTTCTACTTACAAACATATAAATGAAGTGTTTCTTTGTGATTTCGAAATAACTGTATTTTCTCTAGTAATTTACACGATACTAAAATATATTACAATATTAAACGTGAAAAAAAAATCTGTTTGTTTGTCCGGGCTAATCTCTGAAACGGATGAACCAATTTTCAAGGCCGCTAGTCCTATCGAATTTTTTAAATTCTGTCACTAATAGAAAGCTACATTATCAGTGAGTAGCATGAGCTATATTTTATCACCGTATCCGTTAAGGCACAAGAAAAAGAAAGGATATAAAATAAGATAACTCATCTGTTTGTACATGCACTAAATACAGCTGCAGGAAACCGAATATTACTTATTAAGCAATAAAAAAAGTTTTAATAGCTTTACTCTGACAAATGCGTGTGCTTCTGCAAATTAAAACACATAAATACGTAGCTTGTCAGCCGTTTTGCTTTATTTATAGCCATAATTAATGAAATGTTCTATATTTATACAATCAAAAATGTATGCGCTGGTAAAGCGAACAAATCGCCATAAATTAACAAAGTCCATAGAAGACATTAAAAATTCTGATGCAAATTTGAATTTTTGCATTCGAGATAAAGGATTTTCGTTTATAATGGCCAATGGTATTTAAAAACCAGCTTTCTTACGCCAATTAAGTTTTGCGAGATTTATTGATGTGAATTATGTGTTGGTATTTTTTTAATCGATCGGTACATTCCGATTATAAAGAACCAGACAAGTAGGTACCTGTGGGAATAATAGATCACTTTATTAATAACTAGAAACGCTCCGCGGGTTTACCCGCATACTTCCCGAAGTGTATACAGGGATAAAATATAGCTTATGTTACTTGGTCAAGATGTAGCTTTCGATTATTAAAAGCATTTTCAAAATCAGTTCTGTAGAACCAGTGATTGCCCCCTACAACCTCAAAACTTTACCTTTTTATTATTAATACTAGTATAGATAAAGTCATAATAATTAATTTATAAGCAGTGATTTTGATTGGATACAAGAAAAATAGTCTCGCATATTATTCAAATGTTAGATTACTCCTGAGCACGCTGCCTCGCGTCCTGTGGGCCCTTTCCAGCCGTGGGCCCCTGGTATTTTTCCAGCCCTACCACTCTTTAGTTACGCCACTGTAGTTTAAGAGTGTGTGGTGAGGTTTTAGCGGTCGTTGCAATAATGGAAACAGTGGCGTAGCTAGGTAACCAAGGGCCCTGGTGCAAATAAAAAAATGTCCCCACTACTATCTAAACTGGTTAGGTATTATCAAGTAAAATTATTAAATATACAAATACATAAACATGCTAAGCTACTTTCTCATAAGCTCTTTCCGTTTTCGAAATTTTCAAAGTTCAGTTCGACTTCAATCGCGATTTTCTGGTAAGGATTAGAGGGCCCGCTGAGCTTGATAGCCCCGAGGCATTGCACCTTGCCTAGCCCTTGGGTAGCTATGGTAGCATTAAATATTATTTTCATTTGAATAGAAATTGGATAGAAATATTATTTTTATTTGAATAATTAAATCTATAAAATAACTAAACGTCGTGACTCTGGTTCGCCTGCGGATCTCCTCAATCCTGATTCGATCACGCAGATAAACTCCAAGCATAGATCGCTCTATCGCCCGCTGAGTGACTTTGAGCCTTCTAATAAGGCCCATAGTTAGCGACGAAGTCTTGGATCCGTAGGTCATCACTGGCAACACGCACTGTCACGAAGACTATTAATAGGAAATTGTATTACAGCGGTATGCGGGCTCATGCTGGGCACAAGACTCGGTTTCCTGGAGCGCTGGATGTCGGGGCGGGCGGCGGCGCTGGCTTCGGCGGTGAAGGCCCATTTTAGGGCCCAGAGGGACTCCTACTACGGCGCACCGCTGTGGAAGTTCGCTCCCACTTCGCTTTACAAGACGTTCGTCAGGAGTGAAGAGACCATTCATATGTGAGTACATACATGATCATCATAAACTTTATAGCCCCGCCCGGGACTCGAACCCAAACCTAACACACTAATTGTTAATGAGGCAGTCGTGAAAATGAAATAATTATGATGAAATTGGAAAAACCAAAAAATTAATCTAATTTAATCAGTAGGTATGTACCTATATGGAGAAAGATTGTCGTAATAGATACATACAAAGTTCACAAGATCTTATCAGTATTATCAGTTAACATCAGATAAGAATCCTGAAACGTGGAGCTAATGAGGCTATATAATTCTCATTAACTCCACGCTTCAGGGCCGAACTCAAATCTAAGAGGTCGTGAGTTCAATTCAATCTCTACCTGTTGGAACAACGCCATTACTGGAATAACCACCTTGGGCTTTTTGAAACACTATATTTATTTACATTTTTCAAGAATTTTTGTCTTAAGTAAATAAGACATATTTTATGCTTTTCACGTTTTTCAAGCTCATTTCTTAAACCGTTAATTTTAAATTCGGAAATGATAGACAAGTTCGGATTCGATGATAGTGTTCATACAATTTAAAGTTGTTGAAAATATTATAGTATTTTTGCGTACTATATATTTCTCAAACAGTAGTACACAGACCCGAAATATAGTACAATACTATCGTATACAAACTGGACCAACGAGGCAATTTCTCCTTAGTACTATTAAAAATCACAATATTATCAAAGTAGAAAAAACAATAGACCACAGTTTAAATTCTATATAATCCTCTATGCATAGCATCATCAGCCTGTTTGAGGCCTCGCTCATTATAGGAGAGAGAATATGTAGCTTAGACCAACCATGCTACTCCAATTTCTCGACGGCAAATGGGGATATAGAGCTTAGACCCACCATGCTACTCCAATTTCCAATATTACGACGGCCTCCGTGGCGCAGTGGTATGCGCGGTGGATTTACAAAACGGAGGTCCTGGGTTCGATCCCCGGCTGGGCAGATTGAGATTTTCTTAATTTGTCCAGGTCTAGCTGGTGGGAGGCTGTGGCTAGTTACCACCCTACCGGCAAGGACGTACCGCTAAGCGGTTCCTACACGGCATCGTATCGGAACGCTTTTCCGGTACGATGCCGTGTAGAAACCGAAAGGGGTGTAGATTTTCATCCTCCTCCTAACAAGTTAGCCCGCTTCCATCTTAGACTGCATCATCACTTACCATCAGGTGAGATTGTAGTCAAGGGCTACTTGTAAAATAAAACAAATGTGGGTTGGCGGTTAAGGAAAGGTTTGCTGATAATAAGTGTCATGTCGCTAGGATAGTCTCAGAGCTGATGGAAGAGGCGAGGTCGCGCACGCGCGGCGCGGCGCAGGACGACGCTATGCAGGAGATCTTCCTCAAGATCCTCGCCAACCCGGAGCTCGACATGCGAGACAAGAAGGCTGCTGTTATTGACTTTATCACCGCGGGGATTGAGACGGTAACTATCAATTTTTTAACCAATTTAAAAAAAGAGGAGGGTCTCAATTTGACGCATATGATTTTTTTTTAATGTTTGTTACCTCATTACTTCGTCATTTATTAACCAATTTTGAAAATTCTTTTTTTGTTTGAAAGAGTATACTTCCAGATTGGACCCATTGAATTTTCATGAAAATCAGTTAAAAAATTTCGTGTTAAAATGAAAATAACGAAATTACCCGTATTACGCGCTTTCATTCTGTATGCTAGGACACAGTCGTTAATAACAGAAAAATAAAATCTTTTTAATAAAAAAAATTGACCGACTTCAAAATCACAAAAATTAATTAAAAAGCGAAAAAAAACCGTTTGTGCTACATCTGATCGTCACTGGCTTGGTACCGCCTTCAAAGTGCTCAGAAGGTAGCACATGCGATGTTATTAGAAGTCGGTTCAATTTTTTTTTCAAAAGTTGAATTGATTATCTATTCTATATTCATGCTAACTATACAAGTAGTAGTAGTTAGAAATAGACTTACCAATCATTCAGTAGGTATACATAGATGCAAATAGAACACCTTACCCTATTTTCTAAAGGGCAACTGTACTTACAAGTATCAAGCGCTTTGAGGAAAACTAACTAACTCGTTTGCCATGGAAATCCAATCGAATGTCTCTATCAGTGGGTTAAGGTAAAAATCTGTTATTGAATATTGCTCAATAACTAATCGAACGTGATCATTTTGGTTTTTTCCTGGTTCCTCAAAATATCAGAGGAAAATATCTATAGGAAGTAGGTAGGTAATCCTTGTCAAACCGTTGAATTAATTTGTACACATTATTTTCACCCGATAGCATAAAGTATGTACCTAAGTATAATATCTTCAAAGAAAAGAAGCATATAAGACCTAGTTTTACAAGAATTTCTTTTAGCAATTATAGACTTTCATGTTCATGTTATGACAATAATTATTATTATTGTAATTACAACACTTTCGGTGCAATTCATTAAAACTCATGGTTTTTATTAACTAAGCAGTAAGAACTAAGAGGCAATACAAAATTGAGCACTATAATATATACTAATATTTTAAAGAGGAAAGATTTGATTGTTTGTTTGCATTGAATAGGCTCTGAATATATTGAAACGATTAGAAAAAATATTTCATTGTTGGGAAGCTACACCATCCCCGAGTGCATGCATGAATCTTGACATTCTTTTCCCTTTTCTACTTTATTATTCACCAATCAATCAATCAATCAATATTTATTTATTTCAATTAGGCTTAGTTTACAAGCACTTTCGAAACATCAGGTAATAATATTATTAAATAATGGTGATAATAATTAGTCGCAATCTTAAAATTAAATTTACGACGGTCCCAAACGCGCTTTGGTCCGGAAAGAGCCCACAACAAACTTAGCCAGGTTTTTCTTTTTTAGTTTATCGCCATTTACAATTGGTATATAAGTAGCCAGTCATGTAATACATTTTGTACTCCTGTTAGATCCTCACCCTAAAGGTAGACTTCCGTTCTTGGCGACCTGCAACCGCGAGCGCGTCGCACGACCTACTGCTTATTATGAATTTATTTGGAGCAATTAACAAAAGTGGTCGCGCGACACGGTCTCGGTCTTCCTTTAGTGCTCCATATAATTATCTATGGTCACAAGTCGCGGTCGTCAAGAACGGAAGGCTACCTTTACAATAACTTTTTATATAGGTGATGATCATCATCACCTAAACAAAACGTACAAAGTGTTTATTAAACGCAAGCTTTTAGTAAAGTCTTGTTATAGTGTTAATGAGTATTTAAATGATAAAAACTGTGTGTGTGTGTGTCTGACTGTGTGCTTAGTTTTAAATAAGTTTGTAAAGTGGTGGTAAAAAAAAAAATAAACCTTGGCTGAGTTAGTTGTTCTCTTCGTCTCTCTCTCGTCTTCTCGGACCAAGGCGCGTTTGGAACCCTCGTAACTTTAATTTTAAGTTTTCGAATGATTATTATCACCATTGTCTTAAGTTTAATATGACGTTTCGAAAGAGCTCGTAAACTAAGCCTATTTGAAATAAATGAATTTTAATTTTTTTTGATTTGATCTGAACACATTCTTGCGAATAACAATACGATGTACTTATTTATGTTCCAGTTGGCAAACAGCCTGGTCTTCCTGCTATACCTGTTGAGCGGTCGCATGGACTGGCAGCAGAGGATACGCTCAGAGTTACCAGCGTGTGGCGAGCTGCGTGTCGAGGAGTTGTCAGCGGCGCCGTCGGTGCGGGCGGCTGTGAACGAGGCCTTTAGACTGCTGCCCACCGCGCCGTTCCTCGCGAGACTGTTGGACGCGCCCATGACTGTCGGTGACAACCGGCTGCCAGCTGGGGTAAGGT